>NC_143397.1:108873668-109198616 GCF_052110815.1 Crocodylus siamensis | reverse complement strand
TCTTAGTGTCATCAGCAAGTTTGAACAGTGTGCTTTTTACCCCCTCGTCCAAGTCACTGATGAAGATATTGAACAGTGGGCTGGAGGACCGAGCCCTGCGGAACCCCACTGCCCACATCCCTCCAGGTCGAAAATGACCCATCCACGACCACTCTCTGGGTGCGGCCCTCCAGCCAGTTGGCAACCCATTTGACTGTGTAGGTGTCGACACCACAGTCCCCCAGTTTCTCAACAAGAATGGGGTGAGAGACCTTGCTGAAGGCCTTCCAAAAGTTCAGGAAGACTATGTCCACTGCTACCCCTGCATCTAAGGATTTGGTAACCTGGTCGTAGAAGGCCATCAGGTTGGTCTGACAGGACCTACCTCTAATTAATAAATTAATTAATTAGTTGCCTCTAAGCATAATCTCCCCTGCTGGCCCCTCATGGACATGTGCCAGAATAATTCTCTCAAAAAGCTTACCCAGGATCGAGGTAAGACTAACTGGCCTATAGTTTCCCAGGTCCTCCTCCCTCCCCTTTTTGAAGTTGGGAACCACATTGGCCCTCTTCCAGTCTTCTGGCACCACACCAGAGCACCACGAGTGCTCATAAAGCCATGCCAGGGGTCTCGCAATGACCTCAGCTAATTCTCTCAGCACTCTGGGGTGGAGATCATCCAGACCAGCTGATTTAAATGCATCTAGTCCCTCCAGAAGTTCCCTGACTAGTTCCTCCCTGACCCTTGGCCTTGGTGCACCTCCCCTGGGGCCTGAGTGGGGCCCATTGGGGGGGCTGATCTGGTCCCTGCTCAGGAAAATGGAGGCAAAGAAGTTGTTAAAAAGGTTAGCTTTGTCATTTGGTGTGACAACCAAATTTCCTAGTGTGTCTTGCAGGGGCCCCATGTTACCTAGTACCTTCTTTTTGTCTCCTATGTATTTAAAAAAGGACTTCTTGTTGTCCTTGATCCAGGAAGCTAGTCCCAGTTCCATCTCTGCCTTGGCCTTCCTGACTGCCCCCTGCATCCCCGAACAACCGCAGTATAATCCTTCCTGGTGATGGCCCCTCCCTTCCATTGGGTGTATGCCTCCCTTTTAGTTAGAAGACATTCCCGGATGCTTTTGGTGAGCCATGGGGGCTTTTGTGCTCTCCTGCTGCCTTTGATCCGTGTTGGGATTATCTCCCTTTGCGCTTGGAGGATCGTCTCCTTAAGGAGCAACCACTCTTCTTGGATACCTGGCTGCCCTTCCCTCTGGGACCTCAGTGCTTCCCTGACTATTCTCCTTAGCTCATTGAAGTCCGCCCTCCTGAAATCTAGGGCTGCTGCCTTGATGCAGGCTTTTGCCACCTTGCACTGGATGGTGAATTCCAGCAGGCAATGATCACTGTTAACCTGTTGAGGGGCCTGAGGGTGCTCGACCACCTGGGCATCACCCATGGCCAGCACCAGGTCCAACAAAGCGTCTCCCCTGGTGGGGCTGTGCACCTCCTGAGTTAGATGGAGGTCCTGCATTTGGGCTAGGAACCTGCATGAGCAGTCAGACCTGGCTGACTGCTCTTCCCAGCAGATTTCTGGAAAGTTCAGGTCACCCATGATGACCACGTCCTTTGACCTAACTGCCTGCGTGAGCTGACTTAAGAATTCCTGGTCTAGCTCTTTTCCTTGGTTGGGTGGTCTGTAGTAGACCCCCACCATTAAGTCTCTTTCCCCTCGACTGCCTTGTATTCTAACCCAGAGCACTTCCGTGTGCCCCTCCTCTGACTCTGTACTACCTGGTGAGGCTGTGTATTCCTCCTTAATGTAGAGTGCCACACCTCTGCCTTTCCTCCATGTCCTGTCCCTCCTGTACAGCCTATAGCCCTTGATATTCACCGCCCAGTCATGCGTTAGGTCCCACCACATTTCAGTGAGCCCCACTATGTCTGGGCTGGTATCAGCTAGCAGGAGAGTAAGCTCCTTCTGCTTGTTTCCCATACTACGAGCCAGTTAATCAAGGTACAGGCCTGAGCCCAGGAGGGGCCAGGATTATTAAAGGTGCCAGGACCAGAGGCTCCAGGAGTGACAGAGACTGTTCCAGGTTTAGAGGCCTTCATTGACTGGAGTTGACACTGGGACTGAAGGCACATGGACAAGGGATTGACCAGATTGGACAATGGGGCTTAATGTCCAATGATTGTTAACATCTTGGAGGCTTAGGTAAGCTTAAAAGGGGAGATAGATGCCAGGGGGCACTATCTGCGGTCCTTTCCTCCCCCACACTGCAGCACAAGCCTCGCAGATGGCATCTTGATGTTCTTTTAATCACCAGCCCCCACAGTGGGCCCCAGAATCCTCCTATTGAACCCCACCTCTATTCCTCTTCCTCAAGTGGCCTCTTCTGCCATCATACCAGGCAGCATAGCTCCCTGAGCTGGTTCCCCTCTGGGTGTGGTCCCCCCACTGAGACCTTTGGCCCCCCTTGACCTTAGTCCTGGCCCACCTCCAGGCCAGTCAGGACCCTAGGCCCTCAGCTCTTGGGCCACAGGCCCACTGCAAGGGATGCCCTTCAACCCTTCCAGTCCTGGCCCCAGCATGGGCCAGTCAGGAGAAATTCAGACAGTCCTGAGTCAATGGCCCTTTTCTCATTCTCTGAGGGTCCACCCTCTGGGCCCTCCAAAACAAAAGGGGTAACCCACCCAGTTGTGGGGGCTAGCACCCTGACCAGTCTTTCACCAGGGTGGCAACTGGCCAGGCATTTCCTGGGGGCTCCCATGCCACTGGGAGTCCCACCAGGCCACCCACTCCCAGCAGGGTGCAGTTTTAAGTCATACTCAGGACCAGGAGCCTCCTATTCATCCCCTACAGCTCCTCCCTTACCTCCAGATGATACATGCAACCCTCCAGCCAGGCAGTGTTGTTGCCTGGCCCCTAGCAGCCAAACTGCCTTGTTTATATGGGCAGCCTCAGATTCAAAATGTCTGCCCTCATCAGGCACCTGGCAGCTGCCAGCTCCAGGCCCTTAAAGTGGCAGGGACCCGCGGTGCCCTGCCACAATGGGGTGTGCTACAAATAGAAGAAATGGTAGTTTATGCTTATAGGAGATAATAAGAAATGGGTGATTATATAAAGAAGTAAAATCTATCCCAGGAAGTGTGTCTATTATAAGTAGAATTTCCAGAACAAGTGAGAAACACATTTGTATTCTTTAGGCAAACATAGCTGTCCAGTGCACCTGATCCTTAATGCTAATAGCTCCTCCTAGATTAGCACTGAATTGTGAAAATGTCTCCCATAGATCTACATCGTGCTATTTAGATTTTATTTTTACTAAATATTACAATTCCCATAAGTCTGTCATTTGCCTATGGCATTACACAATGTTAGAATTGGTTTTATCATAAAGTAAATACTTGTCATAAATACATATCTATTTTGTCATTTAAAGGATTTTTTTCATATGCTCATTATTCTGTTTTGTGTTTTGTCAAGCTGAAGATTAAAACTAGTGAAAATTTTCAAAGATGAGTACAAGTGCTTTCAAGCTTGCTTGCTAAATGAAGCCCCTTTTGTGGCACAAATTGCAGTGAAAGTACTCTGTCAGTATACGCTGTAAAGATGTGTTTATTCATCCATGTATATTAAATGCTTGTTTACAAATAATTGATTTTACTTCAGTGTCAGCCTCAGGGAGATTACATGAAAGTTGCATAGGGCAAAATTCCTGTCATCTTAAATCTAGCTTTGGTTCATTTAGTGGGCATTGTCTATTTTCTTAGGGAGGGCAAGCATATGAACATTGATCCTTCTGAATTTGTTTTTTGTTCAGAATAAATTGTTACCCAGGTTCAAGTTGAGCATGACCATTCCAATTCCCTTTTACCCTGCCCCTTTTTTCTTAATTATGTACCCTCTAACTTTAAATAGTCAGGCTTCTCAAAACATGTGATTTGGTAACCCATCTCCTAAACTCCTGAAGATAAATACAAGCTTTTTGGATTTGGCTTAGAACAACCAATCAATTCAGGACAATACCACATCTCCTCATCTTCTTTTACCATAGCTGCCTGGTCCTGAAAACAGGAATATATGGTATCACTATGATTATTATACACAGAATCATTAGTGTATTTGTTGTAGGATACACTATACTAAGTATTCCAGAACAAACCCTTGAATAGGAAAATCATCATACGTTAAAGAGGAATTCTGCAAAGCTGCAATTCTAAAGTAATCTATCCACCTCCATGTAGAGTACTCCAGCCTGATCTTCACTCCTTTGCAGCCCTATCCTTCAGTAGCAAGCTGCTCCCAGCTCTGGTCTTAAAGCAGATTAAGGGAATGGGTAACTTTCTATTTGTCTCTATTTCTTCCCCTCTAAAACCTTTTCCATACTGCTCACCATATCTCAAATATTTGCTTGAGGTAAATGACATGGAAGCGATAGGAAAATTAATTGCCCAATTATTTTCTTTTTAAAAATGATCCCTCTCTTAATTTGCCCTGCTGGATGAAAGTGCTTGAGTTTCCTTATGGAGGTCTCTTTTAGGGTCATGCATATTGTCCAATACTGCTGAATCAGTTGTAAACCTTATGGGCACATCTACGCATGTAAGCATGTGCGCTTACAGCAGCTCAGATAGAAGTGGTGCAAATTTGAGCCAGGGCTTTTTGCCTCAGTGCACGTGCTCGGGCATGCACTTTGTTGTGGAGTAAATTGTGCCACTTGGGGTAAAATAGCCGTGACTGGCTCCTCCCAGATGAGCAGCCAGGGGGAGCTAGAGCCCGGCACCAGCACTTGTGCTATCTTCAGCAGTATAAAAAGCTGCCCTGTCCTGGCCCTGTCAGTACAAAAAGCTACCTGGGTAAGTAGCTCAGGGTTACTCACTCTCAGGAGCTTCTGGGGCCCACCAGTTTGTACCTGGGGACACTACCCCTTATGCCAACTGGACTGCTGAAGCAGCCCTGAGAGTTCCCTGCACCCTTTACCCACTGCAGCAGTCTGGCAGTGGGGGCTGCTGCCTGGCTGTGACCTGCTGTGCACCTGCCAGACCCAAATGGGAACTGCACAGCCAGTAGAGGTGTCTGCCCTTCTGGGTCAGCTGCCAATGGGCTGTGGCTGCAGGGTTGGCCTTTGTGCAGCACTACTGCCACGTGTGTCCCCTTCCCTGCCATCTGGGCTTGCCCAGATGATGTTCCAGGTGTGGTGGCCTGCTTTAAACTGTCAAAGCATGTCCCCCTGGCTCCAACTGGCCAGGAAGTCAGCCACAGTCAGCCGGGTCCAAGGTGCAGGCAGGGTCCTGCCACTGACTTCCCTAGCAGGAATTCTGGTGTTCCCTATTGGACAACTGAAAAATCCCTGATAAAATAAATCCCAAAGTCACTCTGTAAAATACCTCAAAATCCACGTTCCTCCACAATTAAAATAAAAGACCACTATAAAGAGAGAAAGAGAGCGTGAGACAGAGACAGCAATCAGTTGGGCAAAGTTTTATTGATATATCTACAGTGTTAAAAACAAATTTGCAGTGCGGGGAACATTTTCTCATTCCTTCATGTGCCTCTTGGAATGTCTCAAAGGGGTCTGAGATGCTGCAAGAGGCACATATGGGCTCATCTGCATGCGCCCTATGAGTACATATACCTAACAAAAAGAGTCAGTGCTTCAACATAGCTTCTAAAATACTTGGGTAGCATGAGAGTTGTGTCCAGACCTTCTACACCAATGGATAAATTTGAGATGATCGTTAGATATCAGAAGTTAGGACAGAAGATAGTCCCATAAAGGAGAATATTAGGTAGCACATTATCTTATTGCCTTTGGATCCAGAATTTTCAAGTATAAAATGGGAAAATTTGTTCAAAACGTAAAATTTGTGCAAACTTGTGTGCCTGTTTTGCATGTGCAGTTCCTAATTACACAGCAAATTGAGTACCTGGGCATGTAGATGGTTAATTAGGTATATAAAATGCAGTACCTAGTTTGCATATACATCTGAAGTAATTACATGCTTAAATTAGGCATGTAATTGTCTGTGTAACTTGATGAAATATTAGTATTTT
The DNA here is from genome assembly GCF_052110815.1 of Crocodylus siamensis. Classification (NCBI taxonomy): domain Eukaryota; kingdom Metazoa; phylum Chordata; order Crocodylia; family Crocodylidae; genus Crocodylus; species Crocodylus siamensis. The sequence continues at coordinate 109,192,597 of NC_143397.1, read as the reverse complement.
CCTGATTTTTATTACTTGACTTAGATGTATTGCAATGTCATCTTGTATTAGGTGTCAGTTTAACAGTAAGAAAAGAATCTTGACAGTTAAACACTCTTATTTCCATAATAATGTCATAGAAAAACCATGCTGTAATGGACTGTAGAGAAGACGAGAGGTGAAGTTTTAAGAAGTAAAGGCTGCTTTATATGTGAATTGTTATATGAACTCTCATAATATAAAATTTTACAGGTGAAATTACTTATGGAGGGCGAGTTACAGACACCTGGGACCAGAGATGTCTGCACACAATCTTAAAGAGGTTTTTTGCTCCTGAAACATTAGAAGATGATTACAAATACTCAGAATCAGGTAAATGCATTTGGAATTATAGAGGACTTTTTAGATCAGTGAAAAACCTGAATATAGAAATACATGTCCAGTATCTGGAATTACATCCATTTACCACACATTGTTATGATTTTATGAATTGTAGAGTTGTCTATATTGCAGAAAAATGCTAACTTCCATGATGAATCCAGTGTCATTTACTGTTGCTTAGCCCTCTTTGAACTGTAAGATCTATTGTGCACTTCTGAAGACTTGCAAATTCAGTTCTCATTTGAGTAATTGTCTACATACACATTTGCACTAGGAGATTTGCCTTAAGTTCTCAGTGAGCTTATAGCAGAGACTTTTTTGTCCTTTAGCTGGTAAAGTACACTGTAGCCCCTCCTTGTGCCCCCATGCTGAGGAGATGAAGAGCAGAAAATTCTTTGTGATTCTCAGTTCCACCCATCTCCTTGGTTAGAGATAACAGAGGGCCCCCCTCTTGTTTTATCTGCTGCAGTTAAGGTATTAGCTCTGAAAAGGGGAGAGCCAGTTCTAAGCCTTTTTGCACACAGGCTCACTAATCCAGTGAGAGGGCTTTAAATTAGGTTCTCCTGGGGATGAAGAGCAAAGCCCTGAGGTAAGTGGGGAATCTGGAGGAAGCAGAAGCAGAAAGGAGCAGCAGGGGAGGCCTCCTCATTCTTCCTGAGAAAGTAGGGCAATTGGCTAGTCACCTCAGCTGTCTACACACAAATGCATTGAGTCTGGGAGCAGGAAGAATTGGAAGTCCTCACACAGTCAGGGAACTGTGACGTGATTGGAATAACAGAGGCTTGGTGGGAACTCACATGACTGGAGCACTGTCTTGGATGAGTACAAGCTGTTCAGGAAGGACAGGAAAGGGAGAAGAAGAGAAGGAGTTGCACTGTATGTAAAAGAGCTGTATGATTGCTCAGAGCTTCAGTATGAAACTGGAGATAGACCTGTTGAAAGTCTCTGAATTAAGGTCAAAGAGGAGAGAAACAAGGGTGTTGTGGTAGGTGTGTGTTATAGACCACCAGATCAGGAGGATGAGGTAGATGAGGCTTTCTTCAGACAACCAGCAGAAGTTTCCAGATCACAGGCCTCACGGGGGACTTCAGTCACCCTGATGTGCTGGGAGGGCAATACAGTGGTGCTCAGGAAATCCAGGAAGTGTTTGGAGAGCATTGGAGACAACTTCCTGGTGTAGGGGTTGGGGAGACCAACTAGGGGCAGTGCTCTTCTGAACCTGTTGCTCACAAATAAGGAAGAATTGGTGGGGGATGTAGAAGTGGATAGCAATTTAGGCACCAGTGACCACGAGACAACTGAGTTCAAGATCCTGACAAAAGGAAGGAAGGAGAGCAGCAGAGTAAGGACCCTGGACTTCATGGGCCTTTGCTTCCAATCTGACAGAAACTTTCCCAGTAGGTGTTTGTTTGTTTTAGCCCGTGAATATTAAGTACAAGGGGCAGAGGAATGCTCTAGACAGTGCTGGTCTATGACAAGGTAGCTAGAGCACCTTGCTTGGAAGCATGTTTTTTGTTTAGTGGAATGGAGGTTAAACACGAGTTGTATCTGTATTTGTTACGCTAACGGATGTAAAGTCAGGTAAAAGAAAATAAGGTATCTTTTGTGTGTGTGTTTTTCTTTTCTATCTTAAATATGGGGTTGCTTCTTTTTGGATACATGTTGGGGAGGGGAGCATAAGTCTTAACGATATGTAATAACGTGTTGTAATGGTTTCAAGTTATATGGGAAGGGGGGATATTATGAGCTGTTGAATGGAATTGTAATATTTTGCATTTGTAAATGGGATGTAGATATTCTGCAGTGTACAGGGGCACAAGATATGTCGGCAGCTGTATAAGTCTGAAGTAAGACAATGTGGTTTGAGTTGCTGTTATATAATTTGACGTATGATTTGAAATGGTGTTATGGTTTTTAATGTTTTATTATGAGTACATTTACTTATACAAAAATAAACTTTGCTTGGAAATAGGAGATATGGGTTCAAGTCTCATGTAGCTGACTGGAGCCTACTACCCAGGTTTTCTGGTCTCTGGGCAAGAGCATTTACTGCTAGGTTAAAAGGTGGGAGGTACTGCCTGCTCCCAACTTTCTTATCATGGTTTTTCTACAACTAACATTTTGTGACTTAGTCTAATGCACATAGATGGGCAGTTCTCTTAGATGAGATAAATGCTCAGAAAGTACAGGCCTAGTGAGCATGCTCAGTAATACTGCATGGGCAGAACTGAATTGCAGTCATTGGGTAAGTGCCGAAAATAGCAGTAATGTGAATCTGTATATGGCATTTAAGTGCATAAAGTAGAATAAAAGTTAGCCCTAAGAGCCTGGATTTACTTCAGTATAAATGAAAAAAAAATTAGTCCTCAGATATGTGAAGCTGTTGAATTTAGTGATGGCATTTAAGTTTTGCTGTTTTTATTACTTCTGCTTTCACTGCAAAACAAAGAGAGACAATGGTAATAATAAATCAACCCTGCCAATCTGTAGATATATGCACATATTACAAGAATAAGTAAATATTATTCTCCACATTTTACATGTGTGGACTTGGAGAGGATAAGGGTGATGTTTTCAGTGGAGCTCAGCTTACAGCAATTTCCAGTGTTCTGGGAAAGGCATACTGTAATCTTTTTAAAAATCTAGGCATTTCAGGTAGATGCCCAAAATGGGATCTCAAAAGCATCTTGTTATCACACAGTAGGCACGTCTACACATGCAATTAACATGCATGAATAAACTGCGCAGCAAATCACTGGGCAGTAAACTACTCCCAAGTGCATCTACATGTGCACCTGAGTCACGAGCAAATTGAGCCCAGGTGGAGCTGTTTAGATTAGAAATGCTCCTGGACTGCTCTGGCCTGGTGCTGCAGCCAGGGTGAGCTCCAGGCTCCAGCTGCAGGCAGCCACACTCATCTGAGCACCAGCCTTATGCTTTAAAAGGCTACCCAATGCTGTGTTCTCTGGTCGCACGCTTCTTTAGCCCCAAGCAGTCTACTGGCACAGCCGTCTAGGACAATGTCCCAAGAGCCTGTGCCTAGCATGTCATGGACACTCCTTACCCTCCCCCCAGCTGCGATAACCAATGCCACGGCTTTCTTGCTGCCATGCTAGCCACGCTTCACATCCATGCTGACTGCAACCTGGCCCTGATGGGCCTCAACCCCACCTGCCCAACCCTGCCACATGGCTCCATGCCTGAGCCCGTTGCCCAGCCTGTGCCCCACCATCCCCAGGCCATTGGCTACTTGCCTCTGGGTCACTTGCCAGACCCTAGCAGCAACACCAACAATGCCCACATGGACGCTGCTGCGGCTGCAGTCCCCAAACTCATGATGTTCTGGCCCCACTTCTTTTGGGCCTGCCTTGCCAGCTGGGACTGGGGACACTGCACCATCCTGCACACCTAGGATGATGACCAGTAGCTGGACTCAATCCAAATGACACACCACTGTGTGCCAGCCCTTCCCCATGGAGACCCACGTGGCCATAGCCCTCATGAAGCTCACAACTGCCAGCCTTCACTATGTTGCCCAACTGTTTGGGGTGGGCAAGACAATGCTGGGGAATCCATCGTTGAGGTCTGTGGTGCCCTCCAGGACATGCTAGCCAACACCATGGTCTGGGTTGTCAACCCCCTGGAGTTGGTGGCAGGATTCCGAGCACTGCATTTCCCACAGTTCATCAGGGTCATCAACAGGACACACATCCCTGTCATCTGCCTGCCCCAAGCAGACCACTTCTACTACAGTCGAGGAGGCTTCCACTCCATCATGCTGCAGGCCAGGGTGGACCACCAGGGGCCTTCCCTAACATCTGTGCTGTCTGGGCTTGCAGCACCCATGATGCCTGGATTATCTGGAATTCTGCCCTGCCAGGCTTGGTGGAGAACGGCCACTTTGCACCAGGAGTCCCAGACTTGTAGTTGAGTGATGTGACAGTCCCACCCCTCTTCATCAGAGAACCCCATGTATCTGCTGCTGCCGGGGCTCAAGCGCTCCTACACCAGCCAGCTTGACCCACACCAGGCACACTTGAACTGGTTTCTGGGCCAGAGCTGTGCGCTGGCTGAATGCGCCTTCAGGCACCTCAAGGGACATAGGTGCAACCTCAGTACCTGCCTTGAGTTCACTGAAGTCAAAATCCCCCAGGTCATTGCTGCAGCCTGCATGCTGCACAACATTGGTGAGACTCACGGGCAACTCTTTTGCAGGGCTTAGGTAGAAGAGGCACAGCCTACCAAAGGCACCTGGCACAGGGAATGCAAACTGCAGTGCCACTACTGCTGCCAGCCCCCCTGAGCCCCCACCCCACACCCGCACACCCAGTAGTGGTAACCAGGGCATCATATCTGCAAGGTGCTCATGAGCCACTTCCTTCATCACCCCCCGCACAGGGCACCTAGGCAGCCACCCATGGACCTTAGGCCATGGCCACACACACAACTCCAAGGCCACACACACTGCAGGCAGTGTACAACAATCCCCAACCTTTTGTTTACCTCTAGAACACAACAGGCCTCCCCTTTCGAACAACAGACCTCTCCTTCCCTCCCTCACCAGCAACAGACCGCCCCAACCCCAGCACCCACCACCAATAAAGCATCCTCTTCTTAGTGAAACTATTTACAGAATCTTTCCAAGTGTTGGGGGGGGGGGGATGGTGGGAAGGAGGTACTTACGGCATGGAGCCTGGAGAGAGCTGCTCTGTACCCTGACCTCTGTTGACACCACCTTTGTTCTGGACACCACAATGAGCCCAGAGGTCCAGAAGCTCACCCAGAGGCCAGGTCAGGTGTTGTCCAACCTCCTCAGTCTACTCCCTCTCCTCCTCCACAGGGCCAAGGTTAGCAGGGCCTGCATGGGAAGCTGACCCCACCATGGCGAGCTCCCAATAAGGGGCTGCATGGAAGTAGGGCAGGCAGCAGTTGAGGAGGAGGGCCTGGCTGGGGCGGGGTGGGGCAGGGGCTAGTGGTCTCAGCCACTGCAGTCAATGCTGCCCATTGGGGGTCCTGAGGCAGGGTTACAGGCAGCTGCCAAGGGCCAGCCAGGGCTGGGGCAAGGGCCTGGATGCCAGGTCGCACAAAAGAGACTGCCAGGGCCAGCACTGTGTCAAGGACCTGCTAGTCATCCTTGGTAGCCTCCACTGCCTGTCACATCATGGCATGCTGCTCCTCCTCAGCTTCCACCTGCCTCTGTGGGAGGGCAAGGTATGCCTGATCTGTCTCGCAGAGCTCACAGTGCCATGTGTGAGTCTTCTTGATATGCTTCTTGGGAATGGTGACTAGCCACTCAAGGAGAACTGCCTGGTCCTGGCTCCAGTACTGACAGAGCCAGCACATGCAAAACATTCCTACAGAGGGTGTTGGTGTCCTTATGGCCCCATCTCTGCTGGCAGTAGGTGGGTTTCTCCTGTATCCAGCAGCTGGTTCTGCAGAGCAAAGGACAGAGATGCTCTTTGTGAGAGTTTGCAATGTTTCAGAGATAATATGCACTGTACAGAGAGGCTGTGCGCCACCCACCCTAAGTTTGGGGGTCATGCGTGCACAGGTGCCCAGAAACCATGGTAGGTTTCCTGGTCCTTCCACAGATGGCTGCTAGATGAGCTTTCCCTCCCTGCTCCCACAGCAGAGGCAGGTGGGCTACTTGCCACAGGCACCCCTGTCCCCTACTCAGCCCAGGCCATGGCTGGCCTCTGCTGGCAGCTGCTACAGCAGCTTTAAATCAGTTCCCCTGTTTCTTCACTCTACGGGCCAGGCACTTCGCCCTCATGCTGCTCAGCCTGAGGCGCCTGGGTTTTGGGGTTGAGGGGCTCCAGCTGGGACACAGACATGGTGGTGCCCCCCTCCTCTGGTGGCCTTCTCCAGAGAGGTGCCCTGAGTCAGGACCCCTGCTGTTCATGGGCTGTGCCCCAAGCATGCCCCTGGTCAGTCACCCAGGCACACTGCGACTAGCTGTTCATTTGAGCATTTTTGAGGGCTGCCAGACCCACTATGCTCTGCTGATGATGATTGTGATAATTGCGATTGTGCAGCTGAGAGCCTGGCACAGGGACCTGAGGTTCAGGGGTGCCCTAGGCAAGCCCATAACATGCACCACCACCTGGAGGGGTAAGTCTGCCTACACTACAAGTGCCTGATCCCCGTGATTGAGAAGGAGATTACTGCTGCCATTGACAAGTTTCTCTGCATGTGACAGGCCCTTAGCTGCCTAGCTGGGAGCCCATGTAGTGCTCAGTAAAATTCTGAACTGCCTCCTGCCTCCCTGCATGTTGGCAGGGGGAGACTTCAGCGGATGGGTGGGGAGCTTGGCCAGGTGAGGTAGGGAGGTGAGGAGAGGGCAGGACCTCCCCTGGCCGCAGGTATGCAGCCCAGGAGCAAGGAGTGATTTGGCAGAGGCATGGGTGGCCCTAGCACCCTCCCCTCCCTCATCCCTCTTCCCTGTGCAAGGCTTTCTGGGCAGCTGTGGCAGCTGCTCCTGACAATCTGACGATACCCCTGGTCACGGAAAAGAGGTCCAACTGACCAACGTGTCCTCAGGAATAGCACATGCCCACCCAGGCTGTGGCTCCCTCAAGCAACAAGCTCAAGTTGGCATGTGCAGGAGCCATCCTTGCCAGGCTGGCCAAGCTGCTGGATGAAAACAGGGAGCATGCCAGGACCTGAAGTGGGGGCCCTGAGGGTCTCCCAAACAGAGAGTCCTCCTGGCCCACAGCTCCTGACTGGCTCCAGCACCCCAGCCATGCTGCAAAACGTGTGCTGGACTTCACCGGGGTCCATGGGGGCCAGGATGCAATCCAGCTCCCTCAGAAAGGGCATGGGTCTGTGGGCAGCCCTGGACCACTTGTTGTGGTCTTGGACACAGACCCACAGAGCCTTGAGGGCCTTTGCCTTGACCCAGAACTGGTAGATGGACCGCCAGTGTCCACACTTCTACTTTGGCCCTTGACACCTGACCAAACTGCCACTGGATCTGAACATCCCCCCAGAAACCGATAAGGTCCAGTTTCTTCATGAGTCTAGTTGGGCACCTGCTTCTGTGTGTCAGCAGGTGCAGGGCCTACCATGATGGCAGCTGGCAGCAGCCTCAAGGAGGGCAGGGTCAGGCCTGGGCTCCAGGTGCTAGTGTTGGCAACAGTTGCCCACAGCAGTGGGACAGTGTGCCTGGGGGGCAGGTTGAGTCTGGGAGGGGCCTTGGCAGGCCAGGTGTAGGGTCCAGGTGCCAGCGTTGGATGGCAGGTGCCCACAGTGGTGGGGCACTATGCCCAGGGGCAGGCTTGGGCTGGTAGGAGCCTCAGTGGGCCAGCTACAGGATCTGGTTGCCGGCGTCAGGCAGCAGGTGCCCATGGTGGTGCAACACATTACCTGGGGGCAGGCTCAGGCTGGCAGGGGTTTTGGGGAGTCAGGCCTAGGGCCCAGGTGGCAGTGTCAGGTGATGAAAGAGCTGCCCATGCCATTCAGCTCCTGAAGCTACCAAATCATGTGGTGCAGCAGCAGGTGAGAGTCTGGCCTCCTGCTGGCTCAGCTGGCCGGGCGTAGGCCATAGAACAGAGTGGGCCATCCAGGCCATGGCCCAACCAACTTTTAGCACATTAATTTAGCTAGCTATGCAGTTAAAAAAATAGCTATACAGTTTTAACCGGAATGATAATTGTACCTTTGTGGGTTATATAAATTAACATCCTAAAAGTTGGTCAGCCCATGGCCCAGGTGGCCCACCCTGTTCTGCATCCTGTGTCACTGTAATTTGCGCCTGCATCACTATCTCCACGTACATTTAAGCACAGTAATTTACTCCACTATTGGATAGTACTTGTGTCTGAAGGTACTGTCCAACAGTGTAGTAAATTAGTCTACACTGGCCTAATTGCCACATGTGTAAACAGTGACACTTTACTGCACAGTAAATTAGTCTACTACAGTAAAGCACACATGTGGATGTACTCAGTGAATATAAACCTAACCCTGCCACATGTTAAAATTAAGGTTCAATAGAAACGACCAGAAAAATATTGTACTTTTTTTGTGTAATATTTTTGTGGTTAGTCTTAGTTTCTGTGGTGCCATTACTTGTCTGAATTTGTGGCCAGGTTACTATTTAAGATGCAGTTTACAGACTAATCATGTCTTAAGTGTAGCTCCTACTAGAGATCTAGATCCCATGTTTTCTGGCATCTGCTCTAGCGCCATACTTTGGATGACACTACCTCCCTTAAGAAAGAGATACTACCTATTCTTTGCTGTACATCAGCAGAATTGTTTACTAGGTTCCAATAAGCTACATCAATGCAAGCTTACTAAAGACAACAGTGCTTTGCAGGTATCATCAAGGTCATACTCTAAAGACAATAGGCTTGTGCAGTTGCAGAATCTGGGTGGCAGAGTCTTTCATATAGGTTGTGGTCTTTGAACTCCATCTTGATCCTGTATTCCAAGCTGAGTTTGAAAGAATGGCCATTTAGAAAAAAAAAATCACATCTTTTTAATTGTGAACTGAGAATATCTGTTCTGGAAACCACTGAGAATATGGAACTCCACTGCTATTTTTACAGAGCATCTTTTGTGAATAGAATAGTATTTTAAAGTCCTGACCAGAAATGGTCTAGTTGCAGGACTTGAGATGTAAAGTATTCTAAATGTATTCTAAAAAGATTACTGCATATTTAGCAACTATTCCTTCAGGTACTTAACTGATCCATGTGGGTTAAAGGTTTAGAACAACCAGGAAAATATAAGTATTACTGAAGGATTGTTGAGTTCCCAATGAGTCCTTGAATCCTGCTGACAACGCTAAATTATAATTGTCCAACTTCAGAGAGAACTTGGAGAATTTAAGTATCAATTTGAGTATTCAATATTGAAAAGAAGACTAGCAGAATATTCAACAGGTTTCTGAGGGTATCCCACTCTCCACTGGTGGCCTATGAATATGGCATATTGCCATTATTTTCTGCCTTCAATATGTGAACTGAGAATGCTGACACATACTAAGATCATGGAGTCCTTATAGGCAAAAGCTGCCAGCATATTGTATATCTATTGTGGCGGGCCAGTAGGCGGCACTTCTGTGTTGAGCTGCCCATCCTCACTGTGCCCAACCACCTTCCAGGCTCCGAGTTTCTCCCTAGGGGTGCCTCACGTCTGGCTGACCCCCTTCCTGGAGCATACTCGCTAGCCTGGGGGTAACGTAGCTGCCACCACCCCGAGAAGGGACTCTCTTGGCCCTGTGTCCTTGGGGAAACACAGGCCTAATAGTCCTATGGGTACTCGACCCAGTACAGGCACTTGGGGCACTTCCCCAAGTTGGGGGTCAAAAAGGAAAGTCTCCCGTAGTCCGCAGACCTAAGGGGCCTCTTAGGCATAATTTAGACACACCCCGCAATAAGTCTCCCATGCTGATCTCAAAGGAGAACTTTATTGATTACAGGGGTAGGGTGAAAATAGGGTACAAGATTGAGCAATATCATAGAAATCCCATAGAGCAAAACAGTTTGGCTGAGGTAGCCTTTTGATCACACATCTGAGTTACTGCCAGCTAGATATCTAACCATATCTCGAGTAGCTTACTTACAAGCATCGTCCAGAGGCTATTGGAGATTCCCTCTGGAGGCAGGCCATTCCTCGCTCATGAGTTTTGGGGGAGAGAGCCAGTTCCAGATGGTAAAGCTCCTTTCTGAGTCCCCCGCATGGCTGCTGCCCCCTCCTCCTGGGCAGTCTTAACTTATATAGCCCCTGTGATCTCATTCACCTGGTCCAGTGGAGGCCAGCTCCAGTTGGCTGTTGGCCAACCAATTTGAAATACATCACTAGTTGCCAGGCAGACTGTAGCCCACCAGGTAGAAACCCCTCACCCAGGTAGCCGATACCAGTCATGTAGGCAGAGGGAGCAGGTTTCCCCCCTCCCTCAGGAATGTAGTCAGCTCAGGTTACCTAAAGAGATAGGGTAAGGGTGTGTCTCCTCTGCTGGACCCATCCTAATCACACTGTCACAGCACAGAGATTTTGGGGAGAAACAAAGGTGGCTTCCTGCCACATCTATCAATCTATCTTCAGTATTTAAATGGTACCCCTTACTGTAGCATTTGAGCATCTCCCTGCCTGTATCCTCAAAATATCCCTCCAATCTTGGCAATGTAATTTCAATTATCTCTGAGTGGCTAAGGAAATTGTTCAAGGTCTTGCCACACTGTCTTGGAGCAGTGGATTGGACCTAGGTCTCCCAAGTTCTGGACTAGTACTTTAATTGCTGGATTCAGCTTCAAAAGCTGTTATGTCCCTGGATTTGTGTTTGTGACTATATTTTGTTGTTATATTTCCCTGGAAAAACAAGGGACCTGAAAAAGAGAATTTAGTTTCAGTTTACTGGATGTGGACCATAGGCTTGTGACATACTGCATATATTTCATTCTGTTGCTTGCCATCTCAGCCACTGCAGCTCTTTGTCATTGCAGGCCTGATAGTTATGTCAACAAGTATTAAGTACGAGTCCATTTAATCCTATTTGTATAAAATACCGAGGAGCCAGAAGCCTCCCAAGCAATACAGTAACCCACTGCAGAGTTGGGAAGCCCATTGGGAATTAACCTGAGGCTTAGTACACTTACAGTCTTCTCTCTGAGATATGAGCTTCTACTTACCAGGTTTTTAGCTCAGTGGTTAGGCTTTTGAAAGCTGTTTGCTGTTTTTGTTATAAACTTTTGTTCTAAGTGATGTTACAGGCAACATCTCATATTGTGCTTTTGTTTTTAAATTGTTTCACCAGAAAAGAACTATCCAATTTTTTATCTTTTCCAAAACATAAAAGGGGGGGAGGAGGGGAGGGAGTTTACCTCAGTTTTCTGGTTCCTCTGAAATGGAAAGAAATTATTGCAAAATATGTATATCTGAGACTTTTGACCATATGTTTTACAAACTTTGCTTACAGTCATTGTAAGCTGTCAGAATCTGATGAGTGCATGTCACTCCTGATGAAATAAAGTTACCTTCCAACTGTATAGTAAAACATCTTCATATTTATGTTTTGTTGTCTTTGTGGTGAATTCCTTTTTTCTTTGGGAAAGCTTAACTAATGCCTATTAATAATATAATTATTTTTTACCCTTTCCATAACATGGTTTCCATTTACTTCTCAAGAAATATTTTAATATGAAGTCTCATCTGTCCATTTGTTTAACAGGTGTATATTTTGCACCTGTTGCTGATACCTTGCAAGATTTTAAAGAATACATTGAAAATCTTCCTTTGATTGATGACCCAGAAATATTTGGAATGCATGAAAATGCTAATTTAGTTTTCCAGGTTTGTTGACTATTTGTAAATACACATTCTAAATGAATTATGTCTAAATGTATTATACTTTGTAGCTTAAAGGGAAAATTTGATTTAACAATTACAGTTTGTTAAGCAGAAATAACAAATTAAAATTACAAGGCTGCCCACCCATTACTCATTACATTGCCTTTCTGCTATATGTAAAATTTGGTAAAGACCACCACATTTTTAAAAATAATTTCCTATCCAGCTGCCTTTTAATAAACTACATTCTTATGTACACTATGCCATTTTACATGAGCTAACAGACTTTATAATTTCTGACTAAAATAAGTGCTTTAAAGTGATCCTGACAACCCCATCAGAACACATACATTCACAATTGTTAAGTCCTGTGCGTTTTCCTGGGAAGGAACCATCCAGTCTTCCAAAATCTTTGTCAGGTACCACCGTCACAGTGATCTAAACAGAGTATTGTAACATTTATACAAACACTCGTGATAGATAAAGACCAGTAATGTGAAATGGTCTTGTGGCTAAGGTGCTGTTCTAGGCTTCAGGAGATACTTTCTCTCATCAACCCTTAGTCTGTTTAGTTTGAAAACTCTCTGATTGTTTCAATACATGTACAACACTAAACACAAGAAGGCGCAAATCTTGAGTATTGCTAAGTACTATTGATACTGTAGTGATAACAATGATCTTCCATTAATGTAGCTGATATATTCATTGGCCACATCCAGACAAGTGTGAACGTTTGGGTCCCCGGAGTCAAGTAGCAGCAGTGCAACTTGCACCGCAGCTGCTTGTCCCCAGAGAATACCCATGCCACGCATGCTTTGGCGCATGGCAAGTTACCCTAGGGGTAGTATGGGAGGCTGGGGCCAGCACTGTGCTGGCCCCTGCAACCCTACCTGGTGGCCTCCCAGAGCTGCAGCAGTGGTGATCCTACCACTATTTGCACAGCTCTGGGCAGCCAGGCTCCGCTTTTCAGTGGTGCCCACTGCCCAGATATACAGGGGTCAAAAAAACCTGCAGAAAAAAAAATGCAGCAGCACGCACATGGGTAGTATGCCCTTACAGCATGGTGAGCACCTGATTGTGCAGTATGTGGCACTGCAGATGTGTTTGTGGCGCCACATACCACATGTTCATGCTTGTTTCGATGTGCCCACTGTGTGCATTATAAGGTACTGCTGCTGCCACGGCTTGCCTGGAACAGCTCTACCAGTGGATATGTTTTGCCTGGTGGCAGGAACCCATTTCTTTAGCAGAGCAGCATGGGGACAGGATCTTTTGCCAGCAGAGCAGTATCAGTCAGAGGGTTGGGTTTTTTTGCCAGAACTTTGCATTGTAGACCACAGTCATCCTCTGGACTGTTTTGGAAATCTCAACTGTGCATCAGACATACTCTCACCCTCACAATATACTTTGTCATCCCCTGAAATGAGTTCTAATCCTGTTCATTTAAATTCTAAATGAATTAACATCAAGAACATAGTTTAGTCTCTAAAAAGTTTGTATTATATTCATCCTTGCAGAAGCAGGTCTTAAATAGGATACAGATTTAAAAGAAATATCTTTTGTCAGGCACAAATGCTAAATTAGAAAAAAAAAAATTCTACTTTGTGCCTGTAGTGTAATATTAATTGTAAAAATCTATACTGATGAAGCAATAAGCTTAAGACAAAGCAGCATAAAAACAGAAGATTGTTACACCACGTAGAAAAAGCCAGAAGATAAACTACCCAATATTTAATAAACTTTATTCCTAGGGGATTGAAGCAGAGATTTCATAACTTCCTATGCTAAGATAATTAACTAAAAACATTACAATTTTAACTCTGCTCTTTATAGCTTCAGTCATTAACATACTGCAGGGAGTTTTGTGACTGAGTTAAAGACATACCGAGAAGCACATGCTCATTTCACACTTCTTTCTGTAGGAATCTATAAAAAAAATTGTTATCCTTGTAAAGATCAATGAAGAAAGATGTTAACAGATATACTTTAACCAATTTTAAATGACTGTACTAAAGTGGCATTCAAGGTACAGAATTCAGTGCAGAGGAACAGATATACTTTTGGAGTAAAGGTTGGGAAAACTTGAAGTTTTTTCTAGCTTGGCATTCTCTATTACATGCAAAAGTATGTGGTCAGTGAGCTTTTTTTCTCATGGTAAGAGTAGCTAAAGAGAGTAACAGTAGAAACTACATGCCTATTGACACAAATTAAATTTGCAAGCAGATGAAAAAGTAATCACATGATGAACAAAATCCAAAATGTTTATTGGAGGTAAATCTTTCAGACTTGAAACAGTTTTTTAAAAAAGAGAGATTGATATGAAAACATTGAAATAATCCTTACAATGGCAACTTTGTTAAAGGAACACTGCTTTTTTTCTCCTCTGTTTATTACAGCGTAAAGAGACTAACACTTTGATTACAACAATACTTGAGGTTCAGCCAAGATCAACTACACAAGGGTCAGGAAAAAGCAATGATGAAATTGTTCAAGAGCTTGCCAGCACCATTCTGACAAAGCTGTCACGTAAGATAACATTGCTAATGTGTTTTTCCTAGAGGTGCTGCATATATGTCATAGCATTTTAAAATGTTTGATTGGGTTCTGTTTTTGAGGAATAACTGTTGTATAATTCCTTTTATAGGTAAACTGCTGTTACTGTTATGTGATGCTATCAGGTGTGCATTCAATGTGTATTTCCACATTAAAACAATAAGCATCACATGAAAATATGTGTTTGCAGAACTTGTTAAAATAAATCTACATACACTCTATTTTAAACTGTAAAAGTAAAAGTCAGCATAATTCAAATTTAACCTAAGGAACTTGCTGCTTAAAAAGGAGGTTTTCAAAGAAACAAATGTTGGTTTTACCTGTGAAGGCCTTCCCAGAAAATACTGAAGCAGCATAAAACAGAACACAGAAAATGTATATGGATAATCAAAACAATCATACTTACACTAGCTAAATTGTTCATTTGCAACCTTATACTTCCAAATGGCTAATAGCTGCTTGAGGTTGCTAGGGCACTGTCATCAGAGCCCTCTCTATTCTTATACAAATATAGGGTTTTATATTTTCCTTCAAAGATTCTGAAGCATCTGTTAGAGATGCGATTTCTGCAGAGACAATAGGGCGGCAGGAGCCTGGTCCAGTTTGCGAATGCTTATATCACATCCTTACCAGTTGTCTGCAACTTAGAGGCATAGCAGGGAGACCACCACGAAAGAGGAAACTACCATTCAGCAAAGCATTTGTACATATATGCACTTATGTATATACACACATAGAAATGCTGCTGCACTCTTTGAGATTTAAGCAGGTGTTTAAGATTAAATAGATAATTGTTTCTCTGTTCCTTAGTCAGAAAAGCCTCTTAAGGTTTATTCCTGAGTGTGAGGGTGTGGGCTTGGAAGAATATAAAGAAAATACCCTTAGCTGAGTATTTTGCTCAGGGCTATATGGCCTGGCAGAGCAGCCTTGCCTTCCCAAAGACCTGCTTCCTCTTCCATCTTCCACACAACCATTCTTAAATATTTTCCCCAAACATTTGTGCAGGAGGAAGGAGAAGCTTAGTTATAGCTAATTGCTCAGGTGAGAACAAATGCTTGTCTCTGTACCTTCAGACCAGAAGTTTTAAAATATGCAGTTACAGACCACCTTTCTGCACTCAGATCTGTGCTGGGGTATACCTTTACACAGTCTCCTAGTCTAAATAATCAGGTGCATTCTGGCAGACCCTTGTGCTTATTAAAGATCCACGCTGACTTCATTGGGACTTCTGACAGATGCAAGGGTCCAATTGTGAAATTCTGATTACAACATTAGAGCATAAACTATGAGATGAGACTTAAGTATTTTATGTAAAAAGAGTTCTAAAATATACCTCTGTAAAGATACATAGCTAAAACCCAAGGGAATGTATTATTCAAACTGTGCACCAGAAAACAATTAAGATTCCTTTCATGGAACAATGGATTTATCTTATTGCTATGATATCTTGTCATGACAATTTGTCAAGATTTTCTGAACAGTCATAACTGTCAAGTTACTTTAAAAATATAGCAGTTTTTTCAGACATACATCTTGGTGCAGTTAATATGCAAACATGCCAGGTACAATTATTTGCACGTTATGTTTTTTTCCGAAACTCCTGCCCCAGCTGGCCTACATCAGTGCAATTCTTTGGTGCCTCATCATTTTGAAGGCATTGAATTTGTTCCTGTTTTGAAACAAATGTGCATGAATATCTTTGCTCTCTCAGGCAACTTTTAATGTCAAACAGTTTAATTATTTCTATTTTGAGCAAAGTGCAAAGCCTCCATTTTAAATTGTGCATTTGGGAAAGCTTTTTCAACAACATTCACAATTTATTGTGAGGGAAGAATGTTATTTGTAGTTCCTAAATTTGGTGATCTGTTTTCATTCTTGCTGTGCTACAGATTCAACAACAGCACCATATAGAAAATAAAATTTTACTGGTAAATTGGCATAGCTCCACTGATATCCAGCTAAAACTGGGAATTTTCCTGTGGGTATGAATGCATTGGCATGATACTGCTCCCTCCTTGTCCTGTGAAAGTCTGGAGGATCTGTGGTGCACAAGTCTCAGCTATATGCAAACTTCACAATTACCTTTACCTGGAAGAAGTTTAGAAAGGGAAACTAGTGGGTGCATTGTGAAATAATCTATCAGACATGAGAAGGTGAACTCCCAAGGACTACTTAAGACCTGATGCAAAAAACACTGGAGCTCAGCAGCTGGCTATAACACTGGGGTGGGATTGAGTATCTGCAGTCTTTCCAGTCTGACGTACTCCCCACTGAAGACTAATTTGGAAACCAGGTGTCCTGGGAATGAGACTAGCAGTTTTCTTGCCAATAGATACCATTGTCTTTGTCTCCCTTCATATATGGTAATGCAGTCCTGAAAAACACCTATAATAAACTATTAACTCATTTTTCTGAGTAGAGAGTGCTTGTATTGCAGGAAAGCTGGACATAGAAGCTGCTTCAGAGAGCCTTTTCATCAAAGATGACCAAGGCCGTGTGGACTCTTTAACAACTGTGCTTGGACAAGAAGTGGATCGGTTCAACAATCTGCTTATGCTATTGAGAGTATGACACCCAAATCATTTTTTAGTGGGGAGGAGAAGGGTCTGTACCAGTGGTTCTCAACCTTGTTAGACTCAAGACATTCCTCATTAGACTCAAGACACCCCTTGGAAAATGCCAGGTGTTAGTTTTCATTATTTTTAGCTACAGAAAAATAATAGAGTGATTCTTCTGTTACAGAGAACTCAGGAAGACCACAACTGGTCAGAACGTTTTTGACATGATGGATTCCTGTTTGAAATCTCTGTGTTTATCTTGTAGATAATATTTGCAAACCTTTCAGTGCTAATATTGTGCCACAGTACCCTGGTTGAGAATCACTGGTCTATACCATAATCCCGGGGAAAGCAGCCTCCAGCACAGGTGCCAGAGTATGGCACACAAAGGCATTTTGCTTGCAACATGCACCTCGAGGCAGATGGCGAGGAAGGGGCTGGGGCTGCATTGACACAACAAGGATCAGGTTCCTTGCAGCTCCCCTACTGTTTGCCCCTGATACTCCTGCATCTTACTAAACAAGGTTGCAGGGCCCAAAAACATTGTTGACTCCTGCCATAATCTGAGGACAGTTCTCTGAAGCCTCATTCACATTTAAATTATACCCTTTATAAATGTCTGTTCATTAGGATTTGGCTATGCTCGATTGACTTCCATAGTAAAGTTAGGAGTTTTCATGAATTCAACATTTTAGAGGTATTTCGATTTTTTTCATCAGTTTAAGATAAAAATCAGAGTTGCCAGCAAGTCATTGTTTACCTCCTTACTAAACTGTTATCGTCTGAATATTTGGGGGCTTTGCTACTTTGAATATGGTTTTGAAAAACATTAAAAACAAAATGAAAATGAGGTATACTTTCAAATTATTCTGGTACTCTGAATAGCTTCTCATACAAGCAATCATTTGAACTGTCTTAACAAATGTTATCATTTTATAGAACCCTTGAGCTGTTTTAGTAAATATCACTGATTTCCATAGGCTTTGCAGTATCTCAGTAAATCTTTCAGAGTAACTTTTTAAATGTGCACCTGCATTGGGTTCACAAAACAAGCAGACACAAATGTAGAACAGGTATTTGCAGGCAGAATAGTTACTTAAATCCCAAGAGCTTTGTTTCTGAGGTTCTGAGCAAATACAGCTTCAACTGAAAGCAGTTGAAGGGAAAGAGTAGAACTATAAAAGTCATGCTGTTGTTATTGAGGTGTCTGAGTATGTACTGATGAGCCTGTCTTGAAGCACTCTGTTCGAAAAGGCTGTCTAAACATCATTAAAAAAAAGAGGCAAAGTCCACCCTTTTACTTCAGGTACACTTACGCTATGCCTATGTCATCTCACTTTAAACTATTTACCTTGGGTACTGCTAGCTGTATAGTCTTAGCAGCATGAAACTAAGTCCATGGAGCTGGGTAAATAGTCTGTACTGAGTTCTGTTGCTGGCACTGTGTTGCTATTAGTATTCAAGCTGTTTCATTTAGTGCTAGCTCAGGTACATCTGTTGCAGTATACCTTCAAGCATTCCAATAATCAAGGGGCCATAGGAATAAACTAGCATTTTTCATGGGCTTGAGTTTGTTCTCACTAGCCAAATAAAATGCTTCCCTTCATTCTGTGTGCTTTGGCCTCACTTCAGTTGGTAAGCAAAAGTAACCTGGCAGTCACAAACAAGAGTAGGATTGGAGGCTTATGGGTGCATTCCCTGTCTTGAACACCCCTTTTGACCTTGTATTCCTAGTTTCCAACCATGTGCTACACAGGATACAGAAGGATGCATAAGACCGTGATCAATTTGGGGGGATCTGGGTGCATGACCTGTTGCTTCCCATGCCGGTGGGAATGTTGGCAGACACAGCACTGTTCCCATTGAATTTAGACTCCATCAGGAGCAGTGCCAAAGAGCAGGGTCTGTGCCTAGGGGTAGGGTGGAGATAGAGGAGAAGGTTTTGTTATAAAACACCTGTCTAGCCCAGTCCAGCTGGTAGGAGATGCTGGAAAAGTTGAAATGCTATTGCCTCTTCCACTGCCCTCTCTGTTGTACAGATCCACTTAATGTGTTGTGATTTACAGCGACACCAGCCAGTGGGAGTAGTCCTGCCACTTCTGTTCCTGGTTGGGAAATAGAGGGTGTGCAGAAAGTCCTGGAGACACAAGCCAGGCCTGGAAAATTGCCCTCATGTCCAGTGCACCTCTCAAGGTCCACACAGAGTTTATGGGATGTGGGGCCAGAACCCTCTTCTGCTTTGGAGTTAGAAGCTGCCCTTCCCTTCTTTCCCAGTAGAAAGATATAAGGAAAATCCTGTGAAAGCAGACAGCCATTACAGAGTCTTTATCCCTTCAGCTCCCTGTGTCATTTCTTTGTATGGGAAAGGATGATACTGTCCTAAATATTTCTTGCCCATCCAGGGTTTTGGAGTTTTGTTGGCAATGTTTAAATCATGTTTGATTATCTATAATCTCTAATGTCAGCCTTGGGAGTTTGTCATGGCCCTGATTTGTACACAGCCTTGTGAGCAAAGCCAAATTCAGGGTGGGAAGGCAGGGAGGTGACAGACTACTTGTTCTAGTGGGGTCAACCTTTTGGGCAGGTTTGCCACAAATTAAGCCCATGCCTCCCAAGTGCCACTGTCATCTGCTTCCCCTGCCCAATATGCTAGTCTTTTTTCTGCTTCCTGTCCTGTCTGCCAATGTGCAGCCTGCTACGTGCCACACACAGAGGCTGCCCATGCCACTTGTTGCACTTATGTTGTAGGTTGGCCACCCTTGGTTTATTACATACAGTGTTTTATGTTAAATTATCACTGATAGATCGATAATGATCTGACCCTACCATAGGTGTGTACTGGGTAGGGAATAAGGCCTCCCCCAGTTCTTATGGCCCATGTTAGGTTAACCCATAATCAGAGGAGAATGCAGGG
The DNA here is from genome assembly GCF_052110815.1 of Crocodylus siamensis. Taxonomy (NCBI): domain Eukaryota; kingdom Metazoa; phylum Chordata; order Crocodylia; family Crocodylidae; genus Crocodylus; species Crocodylus siamensis. The sequence continues at coordinate 109,172,917 of NC_143397.1, read as the reverse complement.
TTCTTAATGAGATATCCCTCTCCCATGAAAGGGAACCAAAGAACAGGCATAGCTGGTGGGCTTCAGAGGAGCAAAAAGGTTACTAAATTGTTACTACTTTCATAGATGGATCTAGGATTTTGAAAAGAGGTAGGGCAGATGTACCTGGAACCACAGAGGTGCCTGCAACCCCCTCCCAGCTCCCCACCCCCACCCCCCTCCCCTTGATCTACACTGTGGGCATCATCGCCTGAACTGTTTGGGTGGAGTTAGAAGACATGCTGGTGTCTCCACTTCCACATGGTTCTGGACATCTGGGTACCTCATGAAATCTGGGCAGCAGGAAGTGAACTCAGACTGTGGTGGAGGATGGGGACAGGGATGGCAAGGATGGGAAGAGGTGCAGCTGGAGGCCTTGGGCTGGTAGGGACACCTGGGGAACTGGGCAGGATGTAGGCACAGGAAGGCAGGGGACTTTCCTACCACCACCACCACCACTGATGTCCCTGGCTCACCTAGGAGTACAGGGAGCCTTGGAGCCATCCCTGTCCCACTCCAGCCTGAGGCTGTGAGGAGCAGCTGCACAGGGAGCAGAAATCATTGGGTTCTTGCTTCCTGCACCTGCTTCCTGCCCCACCCCTCCCCCTAGGATGTCCCCCATTGGCCTGGGGGCTCTAGCTGTACCTTGTCCCCATCTCTGTGCTCCCCTCCCACCCCGCATGGTCTGAGCTCACTTCCTGCTGCCTGGATCTGCAGGGCACCCAGGTGTTCAGAGCTGTGGGGCAGTGGAGCCACCAGCATGCCTTCTGAGGAATTCATTGCACTACAGACTACAAGGGTGTGCAGTCATATCACCATACCCCCATGGATCTTCCCTTGCCCATCCTGCCCAGTGAAACCAGGTAGGCCACACAATGAATAATCACACTGCAAATAGCAGTTTCTTTTCCGATATCAAATGACCCGTTTAACTGTTTACAACCATTGTCCCCTGGTTTTGCAAGACATTTTAATATTAGCATCCAGAGAAATGATTGAAGTTCCTCATCCAAGAAGGGTCATCCATTTTGTCTGGGTGCAGGAGTTACACTTTTTATTTTACTGGTGAGACTTTCTAAAATGGTGGAAAATGTTTAACCAGCACACTAGGATGCTAAAAGGCATGAGCTGGTGGTTTGTAATGTCAAGACATTGTATAAAAAGCCATAATCTAATAACTTGAATGAGGGAATACAGCACACATTTATTAACAGCAAACTATATGGAAGTCGCCCAACACATTACTTAGATAAGTACCTTCTGTTTTTGCCTAACTTTATTTTAAAACATTCCAACTGTTTAAAACACCTCTCTTTCTATCCCAGAGCAGACACAGGAGAAGAATTTAGCAAGAGAAAGGATACTGTTGTCCTTTCTTCGACCCCACTTTCCAGCCTCTTGCAGTTCTGTAAACTCAGTAATTTTTCCCTGCCTCCCTGAGAAAATTAAGAGTCCAAGCTTCACATTCAGGGATGAGGAGGAAAATCACAAGCTCTAGTTAGGAGACTGCCTGGTCTTTTAATAGCTGGTCCTTGCAGGTATTTGAGACATTCAGGGCACAGGCAGAAATGACATTTGTCACATGTTCAGCCCCTTGAAAATGCTCTAAAGCCATGCCCAAACAGAAGAGCATGGCCACAGACTGCTCTGACTGCGCAGCAAATTAATCCTCATTGTATGAGGGTTCAAGTGAAAACGCTTCTAAGTGGAATGATTTCATTAATTTCTGTCTACTCCAGCTGCAACAGCAGCCTGGCCTGAGCTGCTGTCTCTGGATGGGAGAGGGAAAAAGCAGGGGAGAAGGGTCCCTTCTGCAGTTTTCTCAACCCCACTGGAGTTGGGGGGACAGGTTTCATAGATTGTAAGGGGCTGGAAGGAACCTTGCAAGATCATCTGGTCCAGCCCCCCTGCACTTAGGCAGAAAGACAACTGGGATCAGGTGACCCCAGTGATGGATTGGAGCCCCTCATCTGGGGGTGGGTTCCAATCTACCCTCTTCCCACCTCTAGCAGGGCTGAGAAAACCCCAGAACAACCTCCCTCCTGTGCTTTCTCCCATCCAGAGTCAACAACAAGCTGTGAGAGTGAAGGCAGAGCCAGGGGAAGAAGAGAAGCAGGGGAAGAGCCAGGGAAAGATAGAGTTTCTCTCCCTGGATCAACTCCAAATTGGCACCCTCGCTCCAACAGTTAACATCTGTTGGGTCAGGAGGATAGGTCTAACTTATAGTGATTTCTATGAATTATCCTGATTTAAACCCAGGAGCTGTATTTCTGCATGCACTCTCAGTGCTATGTGGGATCAAGCACTTAGCTTCCCATGCAGGGCGGATTTTAACTCAGTGGCACTTTGTTCATAGCCAGGTTGGTTCTGCTGTTTATCACCATATTCCTACAGCTCACGTGCAAAAATCCCAGTGCTGGAAATGCTGAGTATTTTTTTATGCAATCTGAGAGACCTAGAGCTCCCATAACAGCCATTACAAAAGTACAATTTTAATGAAGTCATATGTGGTTTACCCTAATTATAAGTGATATAATTTTTTTTAATTGTTAGGACTCTTTAAACACTCTTAACAAAGCTATTGCTGGTTTTGTGGTGATGTCAGAAGAGATGGAGAAAGTATACAACAGCTTTCTCAACAACCAAGTTCCCACACTTTGGGCCAACGCAGCATACCCCTCACTGAAGACATTAGGAGGATGGGTAAAGGACCTTGTCCTAAGGATAGCCTTTGTAGATGTAAGTACATTGCTTTATCACTGAAGGACGGGGGGGCATTTTTTGTTCTTTTCCTGTAGGACACAGGGCTGTTACTGCAAGCATGAATGAGGAGTTTGATCCAAACTGAAGCTTCCTGCCCAAAGGTCACGCAAAATCTTAACACTGAATATATACCTAACATATCCAGAAAGCCTCTCTAAATGGGAAGTGGGTTATCCAAAGGCTGGCCTTGCCTGTTTCTGGAGACTTGGTCTGAACCCACCTGTGCTCACCCACACCAATGTGCTACATAAGGAAGGCATTTTGCCTTCAGGGCACTGGAAGGAACATGTGAGGGGATAGGCTTTTGCTAACTAAATGAGATTGGATAATTGGCATTCCCACATGTTAGAATTGTCTTGTATGTGAGCAGGCGGGCCACGTCTGTTCCCACATTCTGTTTGAGACTGCTAGCCATGCCCATCATGCTGGATTCTCCCTTCTCCTTCAATAAGACATGCATATTTATTCATAGTTTTCTGGTCTCTACCTCAGGTTTGTTGCTCTCACTGGTACCTGAATTTCTGGTTGTAACTGGAGTCACTGGCACTTCAGGGTATTCCAGTGTCCTTAGACTCCCTTATACCCTTAGATTTCCTTTTTCACAAATACTCACCCCTACAAACTTCCCATCAGGAAGCCCAGAAACCTTGGCAACCTTTCTTCTCTGCTCCCATTGACTGGAATGAGTAAATGTTTGCACTGGAATATGTGGGGTCACACTGGTCCAGGGCACACAAGGTATAAATTCAGTAGTAGTGGTAGATCCCATGGAGCCTACGTGGTATGTGGCCACTAAGGCATGTGGTCTTCATGGTATGTGGCCCAGGACCTGTGACCAGTATGACATACAGCCTCCAACTATTCTGAAATTGGATAGCTAGCTGTAGGCAGTGGTGCAACTGTCGGGGTAGGATGGCAGGGGGTGGCAATCGGGGCAACTTTCCCCTTGGCAATTCAAGGGGGTGGAGCAGAGGCACGTTTTTTTGTTCACATTCATGATCATGAACCTGTAGTTGCCATTTCTGCTTTGTTCCAGGCTCCCATCTTCATCTCTTTGCTGCTGGTGGTACCTTGCATGGTTTATAGATATAATGCAAAAGAAAAATATGTTTTACATGACATTTTCCCTCAGACCATAACAAAATATTAAATCAACTGTGTATGGTTTGAGTTGTTTTGAAGTGGAATTCTGGTCTTGTGCCTAAACTCAATTCTACTTTGTATAAGTGCAGTTGTTGTCAATATGCTGACTTATAGCAGAGCTGAGCTTGGCCTTTAAGAATAGGTAGTAAAATAGAAATATTTCCAACCTCATAAATAACATTGAATATAATATTCTGTTTTTAGACATGGCTCAGCATGGGTCAGCCAAAGTCTTTCTGGATCTCTGGTTTCTTTTTTCCTCAAGGATTTCTGACAGGTAAAAAAAAATATGAATGGAAGTAGTCTGTAAGAATAACATGTTGTATTTGCTGTTACTTGCTTTACCAAGTAGACCCCCTAGGACTTTCTTCTTCATTTACACATAGCTAAAAACAGCCCTTTGAGTTACTAGTAGTTCTTTTGAGCCACAATCAGCTGCCTAATAAGGATTGCCAGCCCTAGTAGAATACTATCCCAAATGAGACATGCAGGAGTGACCTGTATTCCAAGATCACATCAAGGAAGGGAAGATATAGCAGTAACTTCCTACTTATCATGTCCACGTTACTTATTTAGCTGTCATAAACTAAGAAAGGAAAATTAAACCTGAAACATTTTTAGCAGGTAAATGCCGATTACGTGAACAGACACCCCATTTGTTCCCACTGAAGTTATTCCTTTCTTCCTTTGACTGAGTATGCTCCTTAACTTAGGCATTGACCAGATAGTACTGGGAGCAACCAAGAAAAGATGTGTCTGTAACCTACTGATTACAGCCAGGCCTGAAGAACAATGGGTCCAGTTTTCAGTCCTCACTCACAGCAGCATTTATGCTTTTTACATTAAAAAATCATTGGTTTAAAAAGCAGAAATAAACCTGGTCAGAGAAACCAGAACCTTGGGCTTTCCCGTGTCTGAGGAGTGCTGTAACCAGGTGGCTATAGAGTCAGGACCATCCCCCACCTTGTTTGCTCTACTTCTTACCCCATTGCTACTGCACTTTTGCATGCCTCATGAACCAGCTTCAAGGGGAGACCTGGAGAGAGTGCTCTTATGTAGCCTATTCTGTAGCCTAGTGGTGGTTAGGGCATGGTGGTGGAAAATGGAAGATGTGGGTTTGAATCCTCTTGGGGTAAGAGAGTCCTAGAGCCCATAAGTGTGACTTCCTGGGTGCTTTGTCTCTAGTGCATGAGTAACCACCAGGGATGGTATCAGAGCAGCCTCACTGGCATATAGTTGAGTTTGGCATATGCAGGTGGAAGTGTAAGGAAAATGTGCAGCTGGATCTGTGCAGGACATGCTGCTATTATGGATGGGATAGATGTAATATTTCAATCTGCCTTTTGCTGTGATGACCAGACACAGTGGAGCACTGCCTTTCCTGGTCCTGTCCTCTCACTGAAATTCCTGCACAGAGAAGCTGGAGAGGGTCTGTCTCTCTCTGGCATAGCTTTGTAGAAAAAGTACAGAAAAAGGGACAGCAACTAGCATTTTTTTTTCCTTTTGGCAAAGAGCCCAATCAGGAGTAGCTTAGCTTGATCCTTCTTTTTAAGGCTCTAACTCTATTAATATCCCAGAAAACTGAAGATGAGAGGAGAGAAAATGCATGTAAATGAATGCAATTGCAATTAGACAGACTAGTTTTTGAGTAGTCACAAAAAGCCTAGGGAGGAGTGATCATTGTCGCAGTCTATCGTTATTACTGAGAGCATAGTAATTGCTCCATTTCTTTTATTACAGAGTAGTGCTAATAATGGTAACATTAGGATTACTCCCACTTTTCTGTCACTAAAATATAGGGCTTCAAGTACATGTGTACATGTATTGTGCTTTTCAGGCATTTCAATATTTTTCAGATAATAGACACCACTAAGGGAGCATTATCTTAGCTTTCAGTTTTCTCATTTATATATATATGGGTAGTAGAGCCAAGCAAAAATCCGAATTTCCACCTCACAGAAAATTTAGACATTTCCACATTTGAATTATCCCAAAGCTTGATGAAAAGTTGAAATATCTTTTTTTTTTCAGAACAAAAGTTCTGAAAAATGTCAGTTGACTACAGAAAGCATTCTGGTATTCCTGAACCAAAGTATGGCATTTTGGTTTGTTGAACTGACTTGAGGCATTTTCTTTCAGGTCAGTTCAACATTAGGTTACATCCCCCAAAGGTGGCAACTTTGTACATAACCATCAGGCACAATGCACAAAACTTCAAAAATACCCTTTAACTTGCCATAGGTAGAGCAGGCAAATGAGGGCACTATCAGTCCTGCAACTGCAAGGACAGGAAGTTGTGTTATAATACTCCCAGGAGATCTAAGGAAGAAGACCATGCTCCCCAGTACAGAGGAAGGTGAAAAGCCCCACTGTCTGTGCCAATATGACTGTGTGGTAAAATTCGTTCCCAGGTCCAAATGTTGTAACTGGTCTGACCCTGAGTGGAAGAGCAAGGTCTTTAGCCAGGAACCGCTGGGTATTTTAAGTCCCAGAAGGAGCATCAGCATACACCAGTCAAAATCCCCAGCATTGGCTGCGGCAAATACCAATGATTGTGAAGAAGGCAAAAAAAAATTTAAAATATTCTGACATCTGTAGTAATAGGAAGAGAAAAAATTCCTCCTTGCTCCTCCATGGTGACCAGATAACCAGACATCCTCCACTCTGCACTGCAACCTGCAGACACAAACTCCACAAATCACACAACCTGACAGGAGAATCAAAACTCCCTTTTCTGTCTTCCTAGCCCCTCCATAAATTTATTCTAACTCCTTTCATCTTATTTTATAAGGAACCTAGTTGTGGAGCTCTGCTTCATTCTCCTTCTGCTAAGCACAGTCCTCTCCAATTTCCACTTGCTCTGGACTGCACAACTCCTCTCCGCTCTCCAAGTGATGTGTTTGTGGGGATCTCCTGGGGTTGCAACTCTTGCTTTTCACAGCACGTTCCAGGCATTGTTATTTCTAAATTAGCCCTGACCAATACTTATCAAATCTCTTCTTGAAAACACCCAGTGAAGGATGTTCCACAATTTGCCTGTTTGATTATCTCACTGTTCTAAGAGTAAAAAACTTTTTCCTGATATGCAATCTACATTAATTGTGCTTCAGTTTCAAGCCACTACTATGCAGCCTCCTTTCTGAAGTGATGGGGGGGGAGGAGTTTCTCTCTCTCTTTTATGGCAGTCTTTTGAACTGACCTGAAATTAATTATTTTTTTTAGATTTTTTCAAATGGAAAATCAAAAATATTTAAAACACTATTTTCTAGTAGAAAACTTTATTTTTCAGAAAATTCTTTTTTTTTCACAGTAAGCAGACAGAAAATTCAAAGGCAGTTCTAAAGATAGCAAAATATTGACTTGTTTCAATTTTATTCTAATGAGTATGCAGGCATCTCTGTTCCATGAATGAGATGTGTGCTGTTCCTCTCTGTACACCCCCACACCCTTTTAAATATTGGTTTAGAGTATATTTTCTTTTTTTCAAATTTTCCAGGAACGCTTCAGAATCATGCTCGGAAATACAATTTGCCAATAGATGAGCTCAGTTTCAGCTACAATGTTATCCCTGTTTATCGAGACCAAGCACATGTTACAGAAGCATTAAAAACGAGCCAATTTGGGCAAGAATTACCTATGGATATGGAGGTACTTTTGACATTTATTAGCACTAAAAATAAAAGACTTTGCATTTTTTATTTGTTAGGTATCTGTCAAAAAATTGCATTGATACTACATAAAATCATAATTCTGTATGTTTTACTGAACTTCAGGTTTTATGTCATGATTCCCCATAAGCTTATGAAAAAACAAATGTGAACATTTTTTCATAGTACATTTTTCCACGGTCTCTTTTAAAAGTTTCTGAGTCTTTATTTTTCCCCTCCCCCAAAGAGGAAGGCTCTTTCCAAGCAAGATGCTTCATCCGTCTTTGAACCTTTGGTTCTTTTTTGTTTGTATTTATAACATTTTCCTCATTCTTTTTCACTTACTGATGTTTATGCCAGTTACCCTCTCCTGAAGATGGTGTATTGGTTCATGGGATGTTCATGGATGCTAGTCGCTGGGATGATGAAGAGATGGTTATAGAGGATGCTTTGCCTAGGCAAATGAATCCTATGTTGCCAGTGGTGCATTTTGAACCCCAACGAAATTATGAACCAAGTCTGTCTCTGTATCAGTCACCACTCTATAAAACTGGAGCCAGAGCAGGAACACTCTCCACCACAGGTAATTAACTGTTTCTTTAAAATGACATTTTCTTACCAAATCTTAGTTTCATAGTTTCTAGGGTCAGAAGGGACCTGAACAGATCATCAAGTCTGACCCCCTGCCCTGGGCAGGAACGAGTGCTGGGATTATAATACTCCAGCCAGATATCTATCCAACCTCCTCTTGAAGACCCCCAAAGTAGGGGAGAGCACCACCTCCCTTGGGAGCCCATTCCAGAGCCTGGCAGCCATAACATGATATCATGTCTCCTGATATCAAACCTGAACCTGCTCTCAATCAATTTGTGGCCGTTATTCGTTGTTATCCCAGGTGGTGCCCAGGGGAAGAGAGCCTCACCTATTTTCCACTGGTCCCCCCCGGTGAGTTTATAGATGGCCACCAGATCCCCTCTCAGTCTTCTCTTGTGGAAGCTGAATAGATCAGGCCCTTTAGTCTATCTTTGTAGGGCCTGGCCTGCTGCCCCCTGACAATGCAAGTGACCCTCCTTTGGACCCTCTCAAGGTTAGCCACATCCCTCTTGAAGTGCAGCGCCCAGAACTGGACTCAGTATTCCAACTGCAGCCTGACCAACATCACATAGAGGGGAAAGATCACCCTGGACCTGCTTGTGATGCATCTGTAGATGCACAACAAGGTGCAGTTAGCCTTACTGACTGCTTCCTCGCATTGGCAGTTCATGTCCATTCTGGAGTCAGCAATGACTCCAAGATCCCTTTCAACCATTGTGTTGACAAGAAGGGTGTTCCCCAGCCTATAGGTATGTTGCAGGTTCCTTCTCCCTAAATGCAGCACCTTGCATTTGTCTGCGATGAATTCCATCCAATTCTCCTCCTCCCACTTCTGTAACCTGTCCAGATCTAGCTGGATTCTGTCCCTCCCCTCCAGCGTGCCCACTTTTCCCCACATCTTTGTGTCATCAGCAAATTTGGACAGCGTGCTTTCCACACCCACCTCCAGGTTGCTGATAAAGATGTTAAATAGCACAGGCCTGAGGACTGAGCCCTGGGGAACTCCACTGCCCACATCCCTCCAGGTCGAAAATGACCCGTCCACCACCACTCTCTGGGTGTGACCATCGAGCCAATTTGCCACCCATCTGACTGTGTAGGCATCAATGCTCCTGTCGCCTAGGTTTTTGTATAATAATGGGGTAAGAAACAGTGTCAAAGGCTTTCTCGAAGTCCAGGTCAACAACATCCACCTCAACGCCCGTATCCAAGGACTTTGTGACCTCATCATAAAAGGAAACGAGGTTAATCAAGCAGGATCTGCCCACAGTGAACCCATGTTGTTTGCCCCTGAGCATTACCCCCCATGCTGGGCCCCTGCAGATGTGTCATCTGATATATATATTATGGAGAGCCTGACTATTTGAGTGGTCAGACTTAAGGTATTTCATTAACACATAAGGTATTTCATACTCAAATATCTGAAAACCAGGAAATAGTGAGTCAAGGTACACAGAGCCTTAACTTTGCCCCCACCATCCCAAAGTTGGCAGTAGCCAAAAGGAATTTTTTGCAAATATTTTGGCTACATCTATTGATTGGTGTGTCTCTACTGAAAAATGAAGGTATTAGTAATTGGAGCAACTTGGGAGAGCTGTAATTGGCATGTATTGGCAGAGCACCATCCCATGAGTGCTTTTGTACCCAACCTCAATCTGTGATCAAAGCAAAGATATGCAGATGTCCCTTCAGGGATCCAATACGCGTCATTTCAGTGCTGCATTGTATGGGTTGTGTCAGCACTGAAGACCTAAGGTCTGCTTGCCATGGCAGTTAGAAAGGAGATAATTGGAGTTTCTAGATTTAATAATGGGTAAATGAAAATATAATGTTTCATGGTACCAGGTACATAAGTGTGAAAGGATGACAAACCACCGGCAAACTTAATTTTTTGTCAATTCAATTCAATTTTTAATTTTTGTCATAAATTTGATATAATTTTTTATTAATTAAAAAAATCAGTGTTTCTGTTGGCATTAGTGATCCTGCATAGTTTGTACTTGAGGTGAGACAGAGGCAAGGGGAAAGTAAAAGATCATATATAATTGTTAATGTTTTTCCCCCTTTTTGTGACAGTGATTATGACAATGGGGCTTGTGGTCATACGTGAAAGAGCAGATTGTGTAGTTGCTAGCAGGTGAATGAGAGATTACAGACATGGTCTGTGTCCTCAAATCTTGTCTGTTTTCTAACACGGTGGGCACAGTAACTTTATGCATGTGGAAGGCAACTTGTATGCATCTTTTCTTCCCTGCTCCCCTTCCAACCATCCTTCACAAGCGATAGCTCCTATGTCACCACACTCAAGGCTTAGCAAAATGTATGTGGTTCATGCTTTCAGCTCTCCACACAGAGGAATAAATATGTACTTAAAAGGACAGAGCCATCAGATTGCAGTTCATAGGGTCAGCAAGGAGAGTAGCTTAGACACTCACAGAGGAACAAAGACCCCTCTCTCCCAAAAACTAGTTTAAATGAAGGAGATAGGGTGAGAGAGAGAATCAGTCCCTCTGTAACCAAGTTCATGCTCCAGGGGTTGCTGGAGCACCCCCTGCTGGCCATACAACCTGTACACTGCTCTAGATCTATGGTGCTCTCCCCGTCTCACTCACCTGCCATGCCTTTGATATAATTATTTGATTGGAAGGGAGGCTGCCTAATGGGTCCTACAGTGAGCCCCAGTTCCTCTGATAGCCAGCAGGTCCCTCCTGGACTCTGCTGGTCTCAGTCCTGTCCTTGTTGAGTGGGCACTCTCAGCCCGTCCTTGCCCCAGAGCACCTGTAAACCTTAAGGGCTAGTTATGTGGCTCTGACTTCCCTTTATACTATGCCCACACCTTGCATGTGTCACTGTACCATCACTCAGGTGAGACACTAGTTCCCCAAAGCCACCAGGCAACCTCACCTTGCTGGGGCTTCCGTCTTCTCAGCTTCTACCCCTTGACTTTAGTTGGTCTCTTAGCCAAGGCCCACTGTCCTAGACGCTTCTGGGCTCCAGCCATAGTCACACCCTATCAGCCTCCAGCTTAGCCCCTTTTGGGCTTCAGGCCCCCCCTGGCCCTGGCTCTCACCCTTCTTAGGCCTTGGTTCTGCCCTTCTCAGGCTTTGGGTCTCCGGCTCTATCTCAGCCTCTCTCAGGCACGGAGACTGCTTCAGCTTTTGCTGAACCCTTGGCTACTGTTTCCATACTTAATGGGGCTCTGGGCCCTCTGGCCCCAGTCTGTACCTTGAGCCCGACCCCTGGTAGGGCTCAAGGTAGTCACATGCCTTTTAGGCACTCCACTGTGGGTTAAATCCCCAGGCACCCTGCCAGAGGTTAAGCCCCCAGGCACCCCACTGTGGCCTCTGCTTACCCCCACTATAACCCAGGAATAAGCCTTCTGGCAGACAGAAGCTAAGCCCCCTCTAGGTCCAAACACGTATAATGGCTACCTGCCTGCATACCAAGGCTTCCCTTACCGCAGGTACTGTTCCCCTGTGGGGCATCTGCACTGTCTCAGATATTTGCTGAGGTCCAACTAGGGTGCTAGATACTGAACTGATTGTTTTGACACATGTGCATCATGATTTTTAACTCCTTATAATATCATGATGATTATGATTGATCAGTTCATATATCTGGTACTATACTGATTAAAGTAATGATGCTGAAACTTAGTATGTTTTCATTAACAAGCTGTGTTTCATGCCATTGATCTTGTTGCCTTCATCTATGTGCCAGAGATACAGAAGTAATCACAGTCTGTGGCAATGATTGTATACTAGATTTCTATGTCTGAATGAGAGGTGTCAAGGCTACCTGAAATGATGCCTGAAAGTATTTGCCCATCTTCAAAAAGTGGGACACCTGTTGTAGACTGGGATCAGCTGGAGTCATAGGATTTCTACCTGTGTAAATCTTAGTATGTGAGATCCAGTGTTAGATGACCCTGGCTTTGTTCATGAGCAGAGATATCTGGCTTCCTTAGCAAGCACCTTCTTATTACATTGAAATTAGGGATTCATATATGTATTTTTTTCTTTTTTGTTTCCAGTGTCATAAAAAGATAAAGAGAAAACTTATGCTCTTCTGATATTTCTAAATTGGGTTTATAATTTTGAATTAGACTTAAAATTTTGGAGATGCTCTCCAGGCTAGCTGTTAGAAGTTATTTTCACACTGATGACTCATCCGAGACCTTGTAACTCAGATTCATGGTCAGATTTTTCATGCAGTTCAGAAGTGTTTCCAAATTTTATATCTTGCATTGTGAAATTCATAGGGCTGGATACTGAATCTGGGAGCAGGGCTGGGGTTGGGATTGCAGGGCCATGGCAATGAAGAGCCGGGGACTGGGGCAGAGCCACGATCTACTCCCCGCACAACCCTGCCTGTGGAACCAGCATCTGTCACAGGGGCTTGCAGGGAGCAGATCATGGCTCTGCTCTGGGCCCCTGTCACAGCCTCATGATTCCAGCCCTGGCCTCGCCTGCCCATCCCACTCCCAGATGCCGCTGCCTGCCCACCTGTGGCCCCATCCCACCCTCACTCTTCTCCCTTTTTACCATAACCTAGAGAGTTTCAGCAAGTCTGTCGCCCACTTTGTTCTGCGCCTCAGAGCAAGTACAGGTATGTTTAATATACAAAGCAATGCTTCCATCTTTTTTCCATGTCTGTCCTTTCTGAATAAGTTATATCCATCCTTGACCATATTCCAGTCATGCAAATTATCTTGCCTAAACTTCAGTTATTCTAATTACATCTTAATCATGTATGTATCAGTTTTAGTTTTGAATGTTACCCTGGTTTGGAGGTTTAATATTACATTGGATGCACATTTCTGTAGATATACAGTAACAGTTTTTATCTCTTCCTTTTCCAACTAGGTCATTCTACCAATTTTGTGGTAACAGTACTATTACCCTCAAAAAGACCAAGTGACTACTGGATATCAAAAGGAGCTGCCTTGCTTTGCCAGCTGAATGAATAAGCAGGATATGGATACAACACAAGAGGGGATTTGTATATATTACGTTCAGTGTATACCCAAAACAAATTTTAGTATTATGACAGCCCTAAACCAAAGACATAAGTAAGGATTGGACTCTTGACAATATAATAGTATGAAATATCAGTCTATTCATTGTCTTTTCTGTTTGACTTAGACTTTATCAAATAAAATATAGCTTGATGTTAGTTTTTCAATGTTGTTTTTTAGGCCAGTACTTATCCTCTTAGTTCTCCTATGATTTGTGTACCTCTGCTTTAACTAAAAATACTGTTCTATGATATTTTTGTGTTTCATATAAAGAAATACATTTTGCTTCAGGATGGTAGGTTATTGTGACCATTGTGATTTACTTTCACCTTTTATGCTTTGTTTCACTGGAGATTGCTGATGACAACACAGGTCTTCAATTAAAAAGATTAATGATCCTTAAATGAATGATTCTGTGGGTCATTTAGGGCCAGATTCAGTTGGCTCACAGACACCTCCACTTAGGCAGCAGGATTTGTATGTGGGCAAGGGGGTCACGTTTACTGTATTTACCATATTTACTCCAATCTAAGATGAGCATGAATTTAAGGTTATTTCCTCCCCCCCCAAAATAGATTCTATACATGGAAGATTTATAAGTGTGTTATAATTTTCCATGCATATAATCTAATAATTGGAGGGTTGTCTTTAATTTATCCTTCCTACCACTGCAGGGGTGCAGGCAGTAAGGGGGTAGGCAGTAGAGGGTGGTCAAGTAGCTTGCCCCCTGCTTGTACCTACCCCCTGCCACCTCTTCCCCCGATCTGCCCCAGCTCTGCCTCAAGCCCCCTTCCCCCCTCTGCCTCTGATCCAGCTCCTTCCCATCCTCCTCCCCTTCCCCTCCCCCTTCTCCTTTCTAGATTCTGCTCCTTCCTCTCTCCAGCCTTTGCTTCCTGCCCCCCCCACTTAACATAGTTCTGTGCCAGCAAGCTCTGTCCACACTGCAGCCAGGGGCACTGATCCCAGAGCACAGCCCCTGCCCAACCCCTGTAGAAGCCATGAGGGCCACATGCCACTGCCATGGGGCCAGGCTGGGGACTTACTCAGTGCCCCAGGTTGCAGCATGCATAGAACCTGCAGGTGCAAGCAAGGGTAAAGGAGAGAGTAGGTGGGGGAGCAGAGTCTGCGTTTGGCGGGAGAGGGAGATGTGGGGTGTGCAGAGGTAGTGGGAAAGGGAAGAGGAGCAGGCAGCAGCTGCAGCTAAGCCCCAATCCCAGGTAGATACTACAGCCCAAGCCACAGTAGTCGCCCTTCTTACCCTCCCCAACCCCCTCTCTCCCGTTCTTGTACGTGATTCTAAGACAGGGACAGGCAATTATTAGGAGAGGAGGGCCGCTTACCAAGTTTTGGCAAGCTCTCAAGGGCCTGTTTCCCCCTTTGGCACAGGGAAGCAGGAATAGTGCCACAGCCCCAGGCCAGAAGCCTCTGCTAGGCAGGGGCTTCTGGTTAAGGGGGTAGGGCTGGGTGGGCCTTGCTGCTGCATCCTGCCACCACCTTCCCCTGGGTCCTACTGCCCTTGGCTCCTGTCATCTTTGACAGAGAGCCAGGAGCAAATAAATATTAATTTTTAAAAATTTTAGGGGCCCTGCAGGCCAGATAGAATGGCACAGCAGGCTGGATCCAGCCCCCGGACCATATTTTGCCCACCCCTGTTCTAAGATAAGGGTTTTTTTCCCCTTACGTTAAATTAGAAAAAAACCTCATCATACAACTGAGTAAACCAAGTATCCCTTTATAGCCAATTGGGAGACTTGAGTGTCTCTGATCAGGGATGCAATTTGACTGTGTTAAGGTGCCTATCTCCTCTGCAGAGAATGGGAGAAGTGCATGCTTCCAAAGGGTGGTCCAGAGAGTTTGGAGGTGCCTAGAGCTCACCAGTAGGAGACATTACTGCAATTCCACCCCTCAGACAACCATAGATGGACAACAAGAGGCAGGGTGACATCTTTGTAAGAATGCAGGTAGGGTGGCCCACATGGAAGAAGAGTGAATGTTTTATGCCATTACTTGGGAACTCTCAAAGAAGAAGGAAAGGGATGCACACGAGGCTGTTTCTGTCAGTTCCTGCGGGATTTCATATTAGCATGGATTGTTTCCTGAATTTTATCCCTAAGAGCAAACCAGCCAAAATAGACAGGGGTATTGTCAGCTTACAAAAATCGTATCTGAAAGCAGTCTGGGTAGAAGTCAAGGATACCAAGGTATCCAGAAGCCACCACAACTGCTTCAACACTCTCAGCTCTCTCAAATATCTTCTCCACTGAGACACAATATACTAAGTGGTAATAGGCAAAATGTTAATGCAAGAAATTGTTCCTTGAGCAAGCAGCTTCTCCACTGCCTATTTAGATGGCGTTGGACTGACGGTAACCATGGTGGTCCAGAAAGTACATGAGAAACAAGGTTCTCTGGTGCTACCTTTTTACTGGACCAATTGCATAGTTGGGGGAGAGATGTTAGATGAGTACCTGTGGAGTACTGAGAGGTTAGAAGATATAGCAGTTAATTACAGTGAGTCATAAAATTATCATCCATGTTGAGTTCATGGTATTGTTCAATACATTTATGAATTCCACAAGAAGATGGGTTTGGGAACAAAAATCCATAATTTACTAGCCACTATACACCATGCTAAACATAGATGATGACATAATCTGACTGGCAACTCTTCTAATCTCTCAATACGCCATAGGTAATAATGATCCTTTTCCCTTCCGAATGGTCTTGTTCTTTTACATAATTAGGTTATTTATTCAGCTAAACTTCTCTGCCTTTGAAGCTACTTCTGATATCTTGTCTTTGTTTCTAATTTGCAGGCCTTCTTCAATCCTTTAAGTGTCTTTTTTTCTTGTACTTGTGGAGCTAACAAAAGCCATTGGTTTAGGTGGTATTTAGCTGAGGCTGTACCTGCTTCTTTCCTAGACATGAAGAAGGGCATTTTATGTTCAAAGCTCATCTAACATTTCTTTTAACTATACAGGTAATCCAAAAAAAGGTATCGCACAAAAAAATCCTTGCTTCTTTGGTATAAGTGGAAGTTGTTTAAGTCCTCCGGAAGGATCCCATGGTTTCCCTATTACTCTCCAGCAGCAGTATTGGAAGGGTTCAGTTCATGGTTGTAGGAAAGAATTATTTTCAGCATACCTAGGACCTTTTTAAGGGAACACAGTCTGGAAGTTAGGTAAGAAAGACAGTGGATTCTTGCTCCTGTTACTTATCAGGTAAGGAGTTTAAATACCTCAAATACTAGGTCTCCATCCCAGAGAAATTAATAGCACCAGATGGTAGAATGTTTAATCATGATGTGAGGCAGACAAGACTGTCTGGGTAAATCTGATATCTTATATCAAATTTATGACCAACTCGAACTGCAGATGCTGTACCCAAAATAAGAATTTTTCCAAACTATATTAGTTGGTCTAATAAAAGATATGAGATTTACCCAAAGAACCTTGTCTGCCTATGTCCTTAGCTACAACCAACACCTCTAACCATGATGTGAAGAACTCATCCTCTGGTGAACATTCCAGTGGCCCCCTTTGTGGCCACATGACCAGTTGCATAATCTGCTGGTAGATTAAAATCCCAACAAGAGAGCCAAGCAACTGTATTATGGCAAAAGTTTCATTACAAGATAGATAGAAGCCTGTGATAAGATGCCTTTTACCATCATACACCAATGGAATGATTTAACAATTACTCTTTATTAATGTTTAAACGTTGCATTATAATAGTTAATAACAGCAAATTGGTACATGTAAATGCAAAAGTAGGTTATGTCAAAGTGTAGCTAACACAAAATAAATTGTCCTTTTACACAGTTCTTTTAACAAGACTGCTGTGGCCATGTTTGAAAGTAAATCATACAGAACTGAGCAAAAAATAAAGATACAGCACTGCAAGACAAACCTGTGAATTCTAACAGTGAAGTCCTAGCCTCCAACTGAAATAAGTGGCATTCCTCCCATGGACTTTACTGAAGCTGTATTTAAATGGCAGCTGTAATTCAAAATCATTAGAGATGTTTCAACTTAAGCACAAAGCACCACAGCAATAGCTAAACAGCAAGAGGAGGCTGAGGCAAGCTCATGTAGAATCTATGGACTTGCCCGAATGGGTACCAAATTTTCTGTTTTCTCTCAACAACCAATCTTACATGCATTTAAAAAAATACTTTAAAATCTTAGCGAAAGTACATTATATCAACATATTTACTGGAAAAAATATTAGTCACAGAATTAGTAAAAGCTAACACAATTGTAGTTTATTTCACTAAAGGCATTATACAGAGATACCAGAGTGTGCAGTGATCACTGCCAATCTGAGAAATGCACAGCACAGCCATAATAAACAAAGATGCTAAAATATAAAGATACCAAAAATGACAGTTTACTAAAGAACAGGTTAATCTGAGTGATTTGTCAAAGTAGCTGTTTTCTACTAGTGTTTTCTTAGCAGCGCACACACACTAGTGTAAAGTTGTAACAAATATACTGTAGTTTAGGTTCTCAACTATCTCAATTGTCACAGATTATGACATTATTACAGGTAGACACAGTCTAAGAAATAAATAACAGAGCCCAGTGTTTTATATTATTCAGTAATTACAATCACTACCATTAGGGATAATCAGCTTCTGAAACTAATTTCAACTTCCTTCTATGCAAGTTAGCTCATAAAAGTACATTTCTCTGTTTCAAATTACTTCATTTAACAAAGTTAATGGCAACGCTTATTTGGAAATGGCATTTCTTTCACTGTGTTCATCTCAGAGCTCTATGTAAAATCCTTTGAAACAGCTTCTATGAAATTTGGAGCAGACATTAGTACTGTAAATGTGCAGATGATTGCAAACAATGAAAATGCAACCAAGCATAATCTGTCTATAACAGCAGCTGCAAACTTCCACTCACTACATATTTCTTCACCCTCATCCTGTTTTCTGAAGCGCATTGCAATGAACTGAACTTCTTCCAGGATTTTGACGATCACTGGGATAGTATCCATTAAAGCCCTCTTTTGAACAAGCTCAATATCTTCCGGGGTGGAGCAAGTGACCTTTCCATACTTGCCTCCTAAATCACTGTTTTGTGGGCAGCAAGGATTTTCCATGGCATGATAGCTGTAGATTATGTTGCCATTGCTAGATTGGTGCCCAGGTAAAACGTTCATCTCAACACTGCTAATACCTGAATCTTGCTTGTAGTAGCTGTACTTGCAAGAGAGGGGCTTTATGTTTTCTCCAGGTTTTCTCATTCTTAAAAACCAAGCACACCAGTTCAGCAGAACAACACGAACCTGAAAAACAGCAAGAAATGACGAGAATATAGATAAAGTACAATCCTATTCTGTAAGTGGTCCCAACATACTGCACATTAGGAGATGGAGGTAATAGCAGCTATAGCTATGGTACCTGAGCATTACATTGAAAGAAGTATTTTTGCTTGTTTTGTACTTTTTCAAACTTGCCTCTCAAAGTGAAATGTTTCATGCATGATCTTTTTCTGAAAATGTTTGTTTTTTCTGGGGTGGGGGTGGGTAGTAGAAGGAAATAAGGTAAGTGGGCTAAGTCCCAGCCTATAGTTCTGCTTGGGAACACTGGAAGGTGGTGGGGCAAGGGGCGTATGTTACTGGGTCCAGGTCCCTAAGTAGGACATCAATATGCCATTTTCACCTTGGGGCCGGATGGCAGTCTGGGCCAGACAACAGGGCCCAGAAACTGTTCTTGGATTGGTTCCCTATGGCATAATGCTTCATTGTATCATTGTTCAAAGGTAGGACAGGGAGAAAAGGTCCCAGGAGAGGCTGGGAGAAGGTCCCGGTGTGGGCTGGGAGTACAGGAATGGTCCCTGGGAGTACAGAGTAAATTCAGAGTGAGGACAGAGGGAACTGAAATGGCACAATGAGGACTGTTTTGGATCAGCCTGTTCTGCTGTGTTGGAGACAATCAGCATCCTGACACCCCTCTTTAAAAGGAAAAAAACACCCCTTTCCTTCCCAGGAGCTGACCAAAAAAGGAGCCTTAGAGATGGGGGTGCTACAGGTCCCAGGGGAAGCTAGGGACTAAGAAAAGCCAGGGTCCCAAAGCCAGAGGCTGTCTCCTTGTGAATCCATGCTAGGGCTGGCTGCAGGGGGGTCCTTTCAGGAGAGGGAAATCAAATAAGATTCTTGGGGTTTACTGAGGAACAGCTTTCCCCTTCCCCTCTGAAAGGGGCAGTTTGGTCTTTTTTGTGACAGGGAGGAAATATATTTCTACCAAAAATTCCGTCTGTTTTGAGAGCATGAGACAAAATTTAGTCTACAAAGCGATTCTCGTGCTTTTTGGGAAGCATTCCAGAGTGGGCAGAAAGAATCAATGATGTTCACAACTACCAGTGAGATGTTATGCCTAAAAGATTTTAGGAAGTAATGAAAATGCTTGTTGTAAAAGGTTTCTGACTCAGGCTGCTTAGAGCAGTGGTTTTCAACCAGGGTGCCACAAGGTGCGGCTCAATATTAGGTGTGCAAACAGCTGCACATCATTCATGAGATCAAGCAAGAGATTTCAAATAGGAGTCCACAGTAGACTGATGCTTTACTGCTCAGTATACTAACTGACTGCACAGTAAAGCATCACCATGTAACCATGTAAATTAGTCTACTGCACAGTTAGCTAGTGCCTGTAAATACAGGTATTAGATTAGCTGCACATTAGTTACTGTGCAGTAGTGCTCATGTAGACGTTGACCAGGATAAAATTTGCTTCTAGTCAGCCACACCAGCAGGGGGCCTAGTCCTGGTGCTGCTCAGCTACTGGCTCCCACCAGGAGCCAATCAGCATCAGGATGGAGTCGCTAATGTGCACAGGGACAGGAGACAGCTGGCACTGCAGCTGACAGAGCTTTCCTGGCCCTGTCCACATGGGGATTAGCCCCATACCTCCGGGGAGCCTGGAACTCCTCCTAGTTGATGGAGGGGGGGCAGAGCAGGGCAGGAGCAGATTTTCTCCCAACAGGGTGCACATGTAGTCATACCTCTGGGAAATAAAATACTGTGCAGTAAGCCTATAGCACATTAATAGAACATATAGATGCTCTCAGTGTCAAGCATATTCTGACCTGTTGTGGTCTTTCTGAGTTCTTTGCCACAGAAGAATTAGTTTGTTATTTTTTTGTAGGAAAAAAAGTGAAAGCTAAGGTCTGGCATATTCTAAAGAGGTACCTTGAGTCTAAAAATGGGTCTCTCCACTGTAACAAGGTGTGTCTTGGTCCAAAAAAAGTTGAGAACCCTGGCCTAAAACTTTTCCAACAGGCAGTTTTTTTCACTGTCTTCTAAAATTCATTAGCTGCCTCCACACAAGTGGAAATATTTGTTTCTCCAGGGACAAGTAGCCGTGGCACACTTTGTGCTGACCGCAGCAGCCTTACCTGAAGCCCTGGGGGCTCTTGCAGCTCGCAACCTGGTCCTCAGCTGGAGTGTGGCTCTAGCCAACTAGGCTCTGGTTTTGGGCAGCATGGGCTGCTGCCAAATGCACCACCCTGCTTTTTTTTTTGTTGTGGATTTTTTTTGTGCTGCCAGGTAGCAGTGTGGGGCACGCCTGCATGTGCAATGTATGCAGACGAATCAGTGACACCACATACCTTACATCCATGCTCATCTAGATGTGGCCATTTTGTTAATTGAAATCCTTTTTAATCCTTTCACAAGGAGTTAAAAAGAAAACCCACCACAGGCATTCTTTACTAAAAAAGGCAAATATATTAAAAACAGTTCAAAATCTAAACCTGTTTCAGAGGAAATGGCACAAACACAGGTGTTATTTTCTCATACTCTGGTATATGGTCCATGATAACTGTCTAACCTGAATATGAGAGTCTACTGTGTATACGATTGTTGTCAAGACTGTGAAATGAATTAATACAAGAGGATGTAACTTATTTTCCCCCTCAAATTAATCTCTAGAGCTCTTATCTGAACCCTTGGCAGACAGGAATTCTGTTGGTTGGTACAGACTGCTGTAACCACAGCAAGGTAAATCAATTAACTGCTGTATCTGTAAAATGTCCAGATTATTCCTTCAGAGAGTATGTATTCAGGAATGGATTGCCCTTTATGGAGAACCTGTGAAAGTCACTTTTAAAAGGTAAGAAACCATTTGCATTTTTCATTGTGGTTGTAGAAAAACAGTCTCCAAATGACAGACGACTAAACTGATGCAAACTTACTTGAACCTACACAGCTCTTACCACCATTTGAACAGTGGCTCCCAAGCTTTTTGTTGCTGTGACCCTAAATCCAGGTCATGACTCCTGCCCCTGCCACCGACTCACTCATGCCTGGCGGTGCCAGAAGAGCCTGGGCTGGGATCACAGGGGGCAGCAGTAGCAAAAGCCACATGTACCATGCACCGGGAGAGCCCCGGAGATGGGAGAGATGGAGTGAGGGATGGACCCCACACAATCCTGATTTGGGTTGCAACCTGAGGTTGGGAGCCACTGATTTAGGAGGTTACAGTACAATGGTATGAAATGCCCTTGTGAGAGGTCAATGCCCTGAAATCGTGGAATATTAAAAGATTATTTTATTAACTTCATAAATGTTAGATGCAGTTTTATAGGTCTGTTGGTGATTATATTCCAGGGTGAAGGGTACAGGATGCTTCTTTAAGGTGCTAAAGGAAATAGGAGGGGAGAATTAATTCAAGTCCCCCATGTGTAAACAACATGGGCCCATTAACACACCTGTCACTTTAAGAGGGGAAGAGGCTGCATGAGAAGCAGCCTGCAGGTGTGGCAGGGACCAATTAGAGTGTCACCTGACCAGAAGGGGGCTGGGCTTGAAGCATATAAACCCAGGGCCTGAGCCACTCAGGCAGCCTAGCTCTGAGGGCCATGGAGAGAGGAGCTACTGGGCAGGAGGGCTCCTAGGTAACATCTGAGCTGGGGTAAACATCTCTGGAGGTTTCTGGCTGGGATTAAGGGATGGAGGAGGTCCCAACAGGCCTAGGAATGGAGAAACCTGTGAGCAAGGGCTGGTGAGCCAATAGGTCAGTGGGAGCAAAAACAGGCCTGGGAATAGAGGGGCCTGGGAAATATGGCTAGAGAGGCTGTAGCCTGCGGAGGAGCAGGAGAGAGCAGAGAACCAAAGAACTGGGAAGCAAGGAGGCCAGGATGGCTGTGGTCTCACCTGTCCTAGAAGTGGGCCAAAGTCTAGGGAGACTAAGAGTCAGGGACTATTACCAGAGACCAAGGGGGTCAGTAGACCCATAGCCCAAAAATATAGGGCAAGGGAGCCCAGAGAACAGGGCCAGAGGCCCAAAGCTCAGGAGCGGCGGAGACAGGAGCCTGAGAGGGTAGGACACAGTGCTGGGAAGTAGTACACAGAGGCAAAGTGCCCAGGTGGGGAGCGCAGGCTGAGATGCTGTGCTCAGGACTAGCCATCAGAGGCAGAGTGCCCAGGTGGAGAAGGCAAGCCTGGAGGCTACATCTAGAACTATAGCCAAGCTAGGCAAAATGCCTGGGCAGAGAGGCCCAGTCACAGGGACAGAGGCCATGGTGCAAGGGGGCTGATGATGGATGTGACTGATAACACCTGCAAAGGCACAGGTGTGGTGTAAGGGGCAGTTGGAGCCATGTTATAAGCCCTTCAGGCACAAAGTAATGAGACTTAAGCTCAAGAGCAAATAAGATCTCACTCAGGGATCCCAAAGGCAACCTCCCTTGTCTAAGTACTTATTTCCATCAAGGTGTGGCAGGTGAGGAGAAGGGGCGAATGCTTAAGGGACCAAGGATATAATGGGAGCAGGTTGGCCATCAGGGGGCATCACAGCCCCCTCGCCCCAGGTTCCTGGCATGCTACACCAGGTAATTAGTCTTTAGAAGTTTCATGTCCTGGAAGGAAATGTACTTCAAGTGATCCAACCTGGCTCAAAGGCCTCAGCTGACAAAGGACTGGAAACTGAAAAATAAAATTTCTCCTGATGTGGGGAAAGGAAGGGGTGCACTCTATTTAAAAACTGTCAGGCTTGACGCTGTACAGATAGACTTGGCAAAAAAACATAAAGACATTA
Source organism: Crocodylus siamensis (assembly GCF_052110815.1). Taxonomy (NCBI): domain Eukaryota; kingdom Metazoa; phylum Chordata; order Crocodylia; family Crocodylidae; genus Crocodylus; species Crocodylus siamensis. The sequence goes on along the minus strand of NC_143397.1, from coordinate 109,149,687 downwards.
GATCTGCCAGGATCTCCATGTGACCTGGTAAGCTTAGAATACAGAGACACTGATTGTTGTTTTCAAGATCTGTTTTCCCCGAAATGATTTTGTTCTGAACCAACTAAGGCATTTGGCTAACTGGATAGTCCTGAGAGAACAGCCCAACACATGTTGAACAGATGACACACATGCTGAAGTAAACACAGGATTCTGGCCCAAGAAAGGTGACAGCTGGTGGCCTGAAATCCAACTGGGTTGCCTATAAAGAAACTCCAAGATGATCCAATGTGCAGTTAACACAAGGAATCACAGCACTGGAAGTCACCTATCTACACACTTCTTGAAGGAATCCCTTTAGAGACTGGTCATCTTTTTCACTGAGGTCACTTCCAAAATGTTGGTACAGGATTTGTCAGATGATGGGAATTTTCAGCTATAGAAGCTGCATTTATGAAGGAAGAAAACTTCCCAGATTTTTATTAATAATGATACCAATCAGCCTGAAGTAGTGTGATTGGAGAAGAAAGATAGTCTTATGATTATGATTATGATATGCAAGTGGAAAATCAAATGATCTGAGTTCAGTTCCTGGCTTTGCCACTGACTTTCTGTGTGTTCTGGGATAATACACTTTATGTCCACGTCCAGATGTGTAGAGGCATGCATCTGGAGCGGCACAAACAGTACAAATTTGTGCCACTACTTTGTACCACAGTGGAAGCCCCTGAGCTTTGTTGTGGGACACTGTGTCCCATTTTGGACAAACTGCCCTTTCCCAGCTCCTCCTGGCTTCTAGCATGCTGGAGCCCCGTGTGGTGTGGGAGGGCTTGCTACCAGGAAATCCCTGTAGCATATTTTGCCCCCATGCTGTAAGTCTGCAGCATAGTGCACATTTTAATATCCCACATGCGCAGTTTGTGGCTCTGCAAAGAGGTTTGTGGTGCCACAAACCGCCTGTACCTGCATGTGGTGATACAGTCCATGTCTCTTTGTTGAAGTTCCCCACCTATTACATGCAGATGATAACTGCTACTTCCATCTGTCAGTTTAACTATCCAATTATTTCCTTCACAGTTATTGTAGAAAAAAACCCTAAAGCATAGATAACCCTTCTTAAGTGTTCAGGGAAGGCATACTAAAAGGGTGGGTACATGCCTGCCATTTCCTCCAGACTCCTCTCATCCGTGTTCTTGAGGTTCCCAACTCTCCCATCCATTAGCTAGTGCAGGGTCTTCCCTGGTACTGCCTGTCAGGTGAAGCTAAGCTATGTAGGCTGTTAGCTGAAAATATCAGCTGTTCCAAGACCCAACCTTGAAGGCTAGCTGTGTGGCCCCCTACTGGCCCCACTTGTCCTGCTTGCTCCACTGTAGCCTCCCAGGGGATCACTCTGCTGCCTTACCCATTGTGTCTTGATGGATAAGATGATTATCGTATTCAGTCAGAGGCAAAAGTGGGCTTTTGGTGCTTCGTCTGTCCCTACTCATCATCAGGCATAGTTCCCTGCCCTGAGCAGGACTCCTCCTCTTGTTCTCAGTCCTAGCTAAAAGTGACTTGCTTAACTCCAGGCTCTGGGCCCTTCTGGCCCAGTCCTCTGTAAGCTCAAACCCATTGTTCTACTTCTCTGCACTCAGCCACAGGCCCTGCCTCTCTAGCACCACTCATGGCCCCACTGGCCCTAATAGTGGTCTTCAGCCTCCCTTATAGCCATGCCCATACTTCATGGGTCTTACACTAGTTCCATCTACCAGACCCCCAGCTCTATCTTAATGTCAGCTCACTTAGCCCAGCGGGTCCCTGGCCCTGGCAGGGTTGCTTCAGCTTACCAGGTCCATGACCTTCGCAGGGCTTAAAAAGCAGTCCGTCCTCACTGTGGCCTTCAACTGCCCCTTTTGCCATAGCCAAGCCTCCAGTCAAAACAAGGAAATGAACATTTGACCAAATGGTCTCCAGGCACCAGACCTCTGCCCTACTGAGTTTCCAGGTCCTAGCAACCTCCTGCCCTCTCTCCATTGGCTCCCTCCAGCTTTCCTGCATATCTATGTTACCTGGGTTCCCTTCCCTTGCAGATGAGAAATCAGGAGTTCAGGGTCACACTGAGCCCTCTAGCTCCACCCCTTCAGGTCACAAGACTTCCACATGATGTCCCCCTTCACACCCCAACTTACCCAGGGGCTTCTGCTTATCCCATTACTCAGCCTGCTGGTCTGGTCTCCTGCAGTCTGCTCACCTGTTCTTTACCTGGTTTTTCATTACCTGTCTACTTAGAGCCCTGCAATAAGCCCTGTGGCTTATTTCAGGGGCAGCTTACCCCAGGTAGCTATCTGCTAGGGCTGTGCGAAGCTTAGGTCACTGATTTGATTAGGCAGAGATTCGGCCCAATTCAGTGGCCAAATCTCCAAATCTGAATCAAATGAGGAGAGCCTTTAATCTCTGCAAATTGAATCAGAACCCTTCGAATCTATTTGGAGAGATTCGAAAAGATTTGGCCATAGGCACAGAATTAAGCGCTTTTTCTACATACCTCAAGGTACCAGGAGGCTCATAAATCTGCCAATGCTGGGGCACATGGAGCGTCCCACAGGAGCACAGGGGAGTCCCCAGCGCTCTCAGCAGCAGACCCAGAAGTGAACTAGAAGCACTTCTGGTCCACTTCCAGGTCCACTGGGGAGTGAGCCAGGGCCCCGCCCTCCCCCCCTCCATCTCGGCAACTGGTGCCTTCTGGGTCTGGGGGGCACCCAGGGTCTCCCCGCAGCTGATTGCCAATCCAAAGGGGTGTGGGGGGGCCCCCACGTGCTCCCCAGCAGACCCAGAAGTGGGCCAGAAGTACTTCTGGTCCACTTCTGGGTTCACCGCTGAGTATGCGGCACCACACCCCCCACCCCACCCCACCCCTGGTGCTCCTGTGAGACACTCCATCTGCCCCAACATCGCAGCATTCATGAGCCATGCCTGGTGCCTCAAGGTATGTAGAAAAAACATTTAAAGCTGTGTGTATGTCCGAATCACTGATTGTCCAAATCAGCATCGAATTTTCAGATTCGGATTCAGCTGAAGCGAAACAGTGACGGTGATCTGAATCAACTAATCAAATCACTGTCCCTGATTTGGGCCAAATCCGAATCAAATAGCACCCATTTCGCACACCCCTACTATCTGCACCTCTGTAGTTCCTCTCTACAGTCTCTTGGGCTGCTTTCTTGTCAGAAGCTGGCCCTTGCCCAGCCTGATTGCAAGCCTTGCCTTCTGTCCTTTTCTTCTTGAAGTGACAAAGTCCCTTGACTCCTCTTACACAGCTCAATGTGCAGCTACAACCAGAAAAGCCAGTAAAATACTGGGCACCATTAAGAAGGGAACTGAAAACAAAATGGAGAACATTATCATGCCACTATGCAAATCCATGATGCATCCACATCTTGAGAGGGCAAAGATAAAATGAATAGTTATTCACAAAGACCCAGAATACTAAAACTAGAGAGTAACTATCAAAAGTAGTAGGAGACAGATTTAAAACAGAAGAAAGCACTTTTTTGCACAGCATGTGATTAACTTCTGGAACTCATTGCCCTGAAAGGTGATAGTGTCAAATAGCATAGCCAGGTTCAGAAAGGGATCAGATAAATTCATGGATGATAGGTCTATTAATAATTATTGAATTAAAGAGTTGGAGATGTTTCCTCTAGCATCTCTAAGTCAATGATTGTGTATACATGGGACAGTAATGAACAGGGTTTCTAGTTTTCTCTGTTAAATAATCAAAAATTATCTGATTAAAAAACCCCAAATCCAGATTTTTCCATGCTTAAGATGAAATACCACTAGTATATATATAGGTATCAGCTGAACACAATGTTTTATTGATATATTTGCAATTTTAAAGCAATTTGGAAACCTACCAGTGCCTCAGTCATTATAATAAAATACATTCTAAATATCTGTATATTTTGGTGTTTGATTTGGGGGTTTTTATCATAGAAAATCAAAGCTCCCTTTGCTCCCTTTGCTCACTAGGATGCAGGTCCAACTGTGGCTGTCTCTCCAACTGCTTTGTGGTGCTGAGCAGACCTGATCTGCCGTTACCCCTCTCTCACAAACCACAGTCCTCCCCTCAACCCTGCCAGTGTCCCTCGCTCCTGACCTACAGTCCCTTGCCGCACCTCCCAGAGTGATGGGGGAAGAAGCAGTCTGCCAGGAGGCTGCAGCTTAAACTTGGACTGTCAGTTGTACAGCCCTGCTTTAAAACATACATCCCTGCCATTGTCTGACCCAATAAGGCACTTCTTATCTAACTCTTGTAGCGGTGATTACAGAGGCATTCACCCTTAGTGCTCTGTTACATGTTAGACTTGTGAGATGTTAAAGGTGCTAAGCCTCTGGCACTTATTTAGCTTTCAGAAGATGACCACAAACCTCTGTTTACACATTTGAAAAATTTGCTCTTGGCAAAATTACTGGTTTTAGGGGACCAGCCAAAAGAAAGCACAATTTCTGGCTATTACAGCAACCTCAGTACCTCTGGATCTTGGTTAGTATTTGAATACCAAGGTGGTAGATAGATCCATGTAAACTCCCCAGTATTAGGTGGCAAGGTAGAAAAATAACTATCAGTCACCCTCCTCTTCTGTCTCTTAATGGAACAGACAGGAGCACAATGGACCAATCTCTCTTAGGAAGAGAAAGGAAGCTGTTTGTTTAACTGGAAATTATTTACCAGTTCAGGAAAGCTGAGCTATTGGCTATAACAACTAATTAAGCCATGTACCTTCTATGTAGGTCCTTCACCTCCCCCTATTTTTTCAGCAGTCAATTCCTTTGAAACAGAAGGGGGAAAATAATCCCACAACAGTCTCCAATTAATTAGGGAAATAGAATTGAAATATGCAGAGCCCCCTTGGTGCTGTGAAGTGGAAATGGTAGGGGATCTGCTGAGATTCAATCTGCAGAGAACAAGAGTTTCAGGTAAGCAATTTCCTCCTCTCTGCAGATAACCATCTTAATAGATTCCTCTTCTTATTACTACAGGGATGCCTCTGAAAGAAATATATGGATTGCAACAGGCAGCAAGGAAAAAATCAAAAAGCTGAATGTGCCCAGAATCACAATGGCAAAACATTTGTGTTTGCATGCAGGAAGAAAGCTACTTTTCATTCTTTCAGTACATCTTCCTCCATACCAATGTGTAGGACTCCTGCCTTTTTACTCCAAGTCTAGCAACCCTGTGGCTTCTTATGCAGTAGTTTTCTCTTTCCTGGTACACATCCAAAGAACATCTTGATCCAAACATCCACTTCTTGATTTAATTTTTGGACAGCAGTACAGTCTACAGATCCCAGTTAGGCAATGCACTCAATCATAGAATCCTCAGGTTGGAAGGGACCTCAGGAGGTCATCTAGTCCAACCTGCATGAAGCAGGACCATCCCCAACTAGATAATCCCAACCAGAGTTTTGTCTAGCTGAGTTTTGAAAACCTCCAAGGATGAAGTTTCCAATACCTCTCTAGGTAACCTGCTCCAGTGTTTTACTACCCTCCTGGTGAGAAAATTCTTCCTAATATCTAACCTAAACTTCCCTAGCTGCAACTTGAGACCGTTGCTCCCTCTTCTCCTCAGTCCTTTCATCCAGCCCATGAGAGACAATCCCTACCCACAAGAGACAGGACAGGCAATGGCTAGGAAAGGAAATCGAGAAGTAAAGTGGCTATCTCAAGGTCACCCAGTGAATTATTCACAGGCTTTGGAGTAGAACACGGGCATCCTGAATCACATGCTGGTGTGCTACTCAGCAGACCATTCCCTGCTCTATTTCTTAATCTCCTTCACTTTCATGTTCCTAGAAAACAAATGCCAATAGCAAGAGAAAATAGCCCCTTCATCGACAATTCCACAAGCAGGCTGAAAGGCATGGCCTCCATAGATGCAGAAGGAAGATAGGCCAGTTTCATGCCTCACTAGTTAGGCCATGCTATAAAAGCTATTAAATTATGGAAGGTTTTGTACATGCCAACTACACTGGCACAAGCAACAGAACTAGTCATGAGAGGACAGAACAAGGCTAAAACATCCCTCCCTTCAGGCCTGTGCTACTATAGGTGAAACCTCAAAGAGAGTCTCATTGTCCAAGACAACGTCTCCTACATGACTGAAATTTTAGAAGTATCCACGGGCATCTACCCAACTTCAGTGAATTGGGGGAGGCCTGGAAGCCCTCCTGAGAGCTGGATGGGCCTGGTGCCAAGCAACAACTCACTGAATGGTGAGGAGGGTCTGGATCCTGACAGTTCTGGGAAAACAACACAACCAGTCCACAGCCCTTCTAAGGCAAAAGACCCCAGAGTGCTACTTAATCATGAGGGCCATGGCCCTCCTGCCTTACACACTCCTCCCATAAATAGAAATTTATTGAGATGGATATCTTCGGAGCTCTCTGAGACCAAAGCAAGTGGCTAATGTTCATTCAGAATCCATTTGCTATGCTGTCTAGAAGGTAAGGTGATTTTAAATGCCATGACAGTCACATTAAGAAATAATTACTAGCATGCCCAGTAGCTACTAGACTTTTCACTCTGTTTTAAATGTGCACTGACGCTCTGAATTATTTTCAGAGTACACAAATTGGGATACAGACCAGTTTCCTTCCAACCCATCCTGCATTTCCTGTCTAAAAGTAGGATGATGCCGGTAGGTCATGTGACATTTTTACATCTTGTCAGGGTAATTGCCCAGCATGACAGTTACAATAGATGAAGTATCAGAGGATGCTGTAGAAACAGACTCTAAAAAAATCAGACTGGACAGATAATTGTGGATATTTGTATCCACTTCCATTTTAATTTTCTTTCCTTTTTAATTGGCCTAATGTCCTCTGTATAAAAGACCTTTCACAAGAGACATGAAGAGGAAAAAAGGCCTCATTTTTTCTTGTGTTGAAAATTTGAACACTCTGTTCCTAAAAGTCACCTTCCTATTTAATAACATGTAGTTGACAGCAACCTCAGGGAAGTTGTGGAAGTCATGCCCTCAAAACAGACAGGGGCCACAGAATGACTCAGGTATAGGTGACAGATGTTAAGAACAGGATAAGAAAGGTGTCAGTCAGAGTTGAAATGAAGGATCTTCAGGGAAATTTTAAAATGGGAACCCAGGACAACACCATGCTCTGTAGAGTTCAAGGAGTGAGTGGATACTACCTGAGGGCCCACAGTCACAAAGGTCTCCAGCTGACACGTGTCAAACTTTCCCCACCTTACCTAATGCCAGGAGGAAGTTGACAAGGACTTTGAGGCTGAATGACAGACCAGCAGGCCAAAATCCTCCATCCACACCCAGGACAAGCACAAGGCCTCAGCAATGATCAAGCCAAGCAGCACGGCAAAGGGCCATTTTAGTCTCTCTACATCCTTTCATTTTAGAGGCATCATCAGAAGCGTGTCAGTGTTGATTAACTCATCTCTCATTGTGTTCTGTCCAGACCAACCCCTGCCCCTCATTACCATGTGGGGGCAGGAAAAGAGGCACCCAACAGCCTGAGAGCAACTCTAGCTTTTACTACAACACAGAAGACTGCTTCCTCAGCTAGTTTTCTGCATCCAGGCCCAGCAGCTGTAAGACTTGAAGCCAGACCCTGACTTGAACCCTCCCTTTGAACACTGTGTTGAAGCTGAAACAGTGGGGTTGGTAAGGTTGCTAACTCTGACTGAAGCTATTCTGGGAGATTTTTTTTCCAACATGACATAATGTCATTAATAGGGGTGCACCAATAGAGTTTTTGGGCCAATACTGATGGCCAATTTTTAATGAGCCATATCATCTGATACCAATTTGATTGCTGATATGCAGCTCAGCAGCTTGAAAAGCAGCATCCAGCTGGTAAGTCTGTTGTGAGGGGAGGGGTGTGCGGGGGGAGATCGAGGCCCCCGTGGTGAGGGAGGGAGTGGGGCTGGGGCAGGGGCAGGGGCTGTGCAGACAGGGCAGAGCATGGGACAGAGCTGTGAATGGCTCGTCTGGGTGGCACGGGAGGGCAGCTTGTGTCACTATGCTCCCCAGGAGGGCATGGGGGGCATGTGCCCCCGGGTCTGCGCACAGGTTGAGGGCAGACTGCTGCTGCATGCTGGGGCCAGGGCACCACCGAGCTCTTCCCAGCAGGGGCCTGGGCTGGGTTGTGTTCAAGGTGGGCAGCAGTGGCACTGGAAGAGAGGCTACAGGGGGGTACAGACCCCCCCAAATTCACCATAGCCCCCATCACAGCACCACTGCCACCTCCTCCCAGTGCAGCCCTGGCCCAGCCCTCCTGCCGGGAAGAGCCTGGCACTGCCCCCAACCCCATCCTGCAACTGCAGCCTGCCCTCACCCCGCATGCAGATCCAGGGGCACACTCCTCCCATGCCCTCCCAGGGTGCATGCAGCAGTGGGAGCTGCCACCCCTTCCCTGCATTCTCTGGATGAGCTGCTCACAGCTCTGTCCCACGCTCCACCCTGGCTGTGCAGTGCCTACGCCTGCACCTGCACCTACGCCTGTCCCACCCTCGCTCCCTCCTTCACTGGGGCATTTATTGGTGACATTATCAGCCACGTCAGCAAAAAGAAAAACAGTTGCCGATACTGTCAATTTTCCTTATATTGGTGCTGATCCAATATGGGACCGATGCATCAATACACCTCTAGTCATTAATTGGACTGTTCAATCTGTTCACAATGTCAATTTCCTGGATTGCTTTCAACAGTCACCAGGAGATTGATGCCAATCCCGGGAAACTCCTGGCCAATCCAGGATGGTTGGCAACCCTAGGGGTTGGTACAGGGCAGATTTAAGGAGCTCAGCAAAGCCCAGGATCTCCATCAAGGTAAGTTTCCAAGTGCCCCAAGGGCCCTTAGATTGTGTCATTGGCAATGTATTTTGGGCCTTTAACACTTGTTGCTCATATGTAGTGTGGTGTAGTGATTAGGCCCCTGAGAGAAAGGAGCAGGGGTGTTGTCTAAATCAGCATTTCCCAACCTTTTCCATTCCATGGCACGCCGGCCAAAAGCAGAGCTGGGAGGGGGGGAGGGGGGGTTGGGAAACCAGTTGGGAAACGCTGATCTAAACACCGACTAGGTCAGGGTTTGGGAGCCAAGTTACCAGATCTAAGGAGGGAAACCCTGGGATCAAGTCCAAAAACACAGGCCAGGTCAGAATCCAGGAACTGGATACCAAATTACCAGATCCAAGGGAAAATCCACAAGCCAGAGTCCAAAAACAGCTAAGCAATGACAGGAACCAGAAAAGCCAGAGAGCAGAGGAAAAGAGAGACTTACCAAAGCAGACCTTAACTTAGAGTCTATTGCCATAGCTGGAGATAAATGAAGAAGCTGCTTTCCCAGCAGTGAAGCAGGAGGGCCAGACAGTGGCCAGCTGGAGTGAGTGGGGTTTGGGCTGCCAGTTAAAGCCTCAGGCAAGTTTCATAGTTAGTAGGGTCAGAAGGGACCTGAGCAGATCATCAAGTCTGACCTCCTGCCATGGCAGGAAAGAGTACTGGAGTCAAACGACCCCAGCAATGTAATCGTCAAGCCTTGTCTTAAAGACCTCCAGGGTAGGAGGCAGCACCACTTTGCTTGGAAGTTGGTTCCAGACCCTAGCCGCCCTGACCGTGAAGTAGCACCTCTTGATGTCTAGTCTGAATTTACCCTCTGGCAGCTTGTGACCATTATTTCTAGTCACTCCTGGTAGTGCTCGGGGGAAAAGGGACTCCCCCAGTGCCTGCTGGTCCCCTCTGATTAGTTTGTAACAGGCCACTAGATCCCCTCTCAGCCTTCTCTTGTGGAGGCTGAACAGGTTCAGGTCCCGTAGCCTCTCCTCATAGGGCCTGCCCTGCTGCCCCCAATCATGAGAGTGGCCCTCCTCTGGACACTCTCCATGCTGTCCACATCCCTCCTGGAGTGCGGCGCCCAGAACTGGATGCAGTACTCCAGCTGTGGCCTGACCAGTGCCGCATAGAGGGGAGTATCACCTCCTTGGACCTGCTTGAGATGCATCTGTGGATGCACGACAAGGTGCGGTTGGCCTTCCTGACTGCATTCCCACACTGCCTGCCCATATTTATCTTGGCATCAATGATGACTCCAAGATCCTTTTCTGCCTTTGCACTGATGAGAAGGGAGTTCCCCAGCCAGTAGGTATGGTGCTGGTTTTTCCCCCCAGGTGCATCACCTCTCACTTGTCAGTGTTTAATCCCATCCTATTCTCATCCACCCACCTCTGTAACCTATCTAGGTCTGATTGAAGCCTATTCCTCCCTGCTAGCATGCCCACATCCCCCCACATCTTAGTGTCATCAGCAAATTTGAACAGGGTGCTTTTTACTCCCTCCTTCAAGTCACTGATGAAGATGTTTAACAGTGCAGGCCCAAGGACCGAGCCCTGCGGGACCCCACGGCCCACATCCCTCCAGATAGAAAATGACCCATCCACCACCACTCTCTGGGTGCAGCCCTCCAGCCAGTTGGCGACCCATTTGACTGTGTAGGTGTCGACACCACAGTCCCCCAGTTTTTTTAATGAGAACAGGGTGAGAGACAGTGTTGAAAGCCTTCCAAAAGTCCAGAAAGATTATGTCCACTGCTACCCCTGCATCTAAGGATTTGGTGACCTGGTCGTAGAAGGCCACCAGGTTGGTCTGATAGGACCTGCCTCTAATAAACCCGTGTTGGTTTCCCCTAAGCATAATCTCCCCTGCTGGCCCCTCGTGGACATTTGCCAGAATAACTCCCTCAAAAAGCCTACCCAGGATCAAGGTAAGACTAACTGGCCTATAGTTTCCCAGGTCCTCCTTCCTCCCTTGTCTTCCCTTGTCTTCCTCCCAAAGACAATGTACCCTCATGTCCTTTGACCTCCATGATCTTAAAATTAATAAAAATGCCCTGCCTAGACAAAAAGGAATCAAGGATGTCAACATCTCAGTGGCTACGGTTATACCATAAATAAAACCTGAAAATTAAACCTTTACCAATGCTTTTCTCTTTTCCCTTACATGTAAGCAAGAAGCTGGCTTAGCCAGCAAGAACATCTCTTTCTGTGATACTGCTAATGGCCTATACTAAATTATTTCTAATCTGTGTCTGCTAGAAGTTTGCTAGGTTTTGGAGAGGCTAGTAGGACCATGTTCCATGCTTGTAAGTTCCAAATTGCTAGGCTGAAAGCTTGGGCAGTCTAATTTCCATCTCCAATATTATATATAATTTTATTAAAAAGCATTTTATTAAAAATGTTAAGGTTAAATACTGACATGCTGACAAGTTACAAATACCAAAAGGTAAGGTCACACGTGCCATTTCTGCTGGAGTTAGGCACGTGGTGGATTTGTTGAAATGTACAAGAGGACTGTTAAGTGCTTCAGGGTTAGTTGTAGTCTTGATAACAATGCACAGTCATCTTTTAAGGTTGGCCAAAGCCCTTGGCCCACTAGGCAATTGGCCCAGGCTGGACTGCCTGTCCCTGACATAGTGGCCCTCTTTCTTGGATCTTGTGAGTGTATTTTTACAACCTTTACAGTAGCAGGACACTGACAGCCCTTGTCACCCTGATTTATCTTTGGCAGGTTAGGGTGCTATTGGTGTTTTTGGGTACCTTTTAGTTGTGTGACAGGATTGATTTGTATGATTTCAGAAACAGCATGGACAATTGCTCATATGGGATGATTTGGACAGGGATGATTCTGCAGTGAGCAGGGAGTTGAGCTGGGTGAATTGGGGTTCTTTCCAGTCCTACTTTTCTGTGATTTTGTCAGTTCATGCTGACTCACAAGTCTGGATAACAACTGCAGAACATGGGTGAATTCACACTGCAAATATCTCCTAGTAACAGAGTGTTTCCACCAGCAATTTGGCCTTCTCATCCCCATGACAGATGCCAGAAAGAAAGTCTGGCTATAAGTCTAGAAACTCAAGGGTCAGGTTTAGGGTGGTATAGCTCTATACAGACTGGAAATAAATTAGAGAAAATAATCAGTGGTGACTAATGCATGTTGTTTTGAAAATATACAGCTACATAAGTGCCAACAGGTGTCAACTAAGGTAGGGGTGCTCACCTCTGGTCCACGGTGCCATGTCATCCAACCCGCAGGATTTCCCTTGGGTCTGAAAATTTGGCAGTGGGCAAATTGTGGCACTACTCCTCTACTGCCAAATCTCTGGACCTATGGGGACCCCAGGTCCTCCACAGGGCTGGGCAGGGGCACTGCTGGGCCCCCAAAACACAATTTTGAGGCATTTTTCCACTTACCCATCTGGGCATTTTTCCAGCTTGTGGGTCATGATGATGAAACTGAAGGACCAGAACTGTTACCACCACAGAGAGGCCAACAATGACCATGATGCTTGCAAAATACTGAGCTGCAATTGAAAAAAAGAAAGAAAAAAGCAGAGATTAATTTGCTTACAAAGCTCAAGGCAAAATCTGCAGTCCAGAATGCTGTGTTGTACCACCTAAGCACACCTGCCTCTTTACTGGACTGAAAATACGGCAGAGTTCCTGCAAAAAATGCCTGGAGTTTTTCTTCTTAGTGGCTTTTCATCACAAAATGGATACTTATGGATCTTGGCTAACTCTATTATGAATAATTTGTAGATAGCACCCAGAGACCCCAACCAAGCTCCATTGGTCCATTTGACAATACCAACCTCCTTTGTAAAGCTTTCTGAGGTCTACCAATTGAAAGTGCTATACATGTGTTAAGTGTTATACCTGAGATACACACATGGCCTCCATTATTAATGGAGCACCTCAGAGTCTTCAGTGCACATACCTTCCCCTCTCCCTTCCGCAAGGTGAGCAAGAAACAGATCCAGTGAAAGGATTAGGTGCAAGGCCTGGGGAATCCAAAGTTAGGAGTTGGGTTCCCTATATGGCATATAGGGAGAGGTACCCCAGAAGGCTGATCCAAAAAATCCCACAGGCTGAGGCCTATAAAATAGCTTCTGTAAAAAGAAATGGGCACTGAGCCCACAATTTTGGAGTTGTAAACCTTTACAAAAGGAAAAGACAACACAGATTTAATAGCGTAACGCAGCAAAGGACCATATGAGCTAATTAAGCACAGATTTAATTGCGCCAAAATGCCAGGCAGCATTACAGTCAAATCGTGCAAACTGAAAATGGAAAGCATTATTGAAACTGTAGATCATGAGCCTCCCAACCTCCACCCCCATCCCAAATAGGAGCTTGGAGGGAAAGTCAAGATTTTAATGATGACTCGAAGGGGAGTTCTGTCCCAGCCCTGTTCTTCTGCTGCTGCTCCCCGTCAAGGCAAAGATCATGTTAACAGCAATGATTAATATGAATCATTATATTCTTCACATGGGGATCTGGCAGTTACAAGAGGCAACATAAGTTTCAAGGAGATAGGTGCAGGGGTTTGGGGAAAACTGCATCTCAAGCTGCGGACAAGCAAAACTCATGACATGGGTAACACTGTGTGTTAAGGCGCAACAGGGTGAAAGCTGCAGGCCTGCTAGCTCCTGCTGAGTCCATGAAGCCTGCCAACCCCCAACCTCTCAACTACTGCAGGCCTGGCTCCTAAGTCCTGCTGCGGCCACTAAGCCTGCCAGGTGTTAAGGAGATGGGTGCAGGGGGGTTCTGGGGCCCTGCACCCCTAGCTGCTGACAGGCAAAACACATGACATGGGTGCTTGTACAACTGCCGCTTCTCATCAGGCAGCAGGACTGAAGATCCCCCATCACTTGCCACCAGAGGCCTGGGGGTAATAATTGACCACAGTATGAACATGAGCGGGCAGTGCAATGCTGTAGCCAGCAGGGCCCCTGGCATGCATCAATTGATGCATCTCCAGCAAAACCATTGCAAAGAAGTGATTCTCCTGCTCTACTTGGCTCTTCTCAGCATTGGTGAGACCGCAGCTGGAGTACTGCATCCAGTTCTGGACTCTGCACCTTAACGAGGATGTGGTAAAGCTTGAGCAAGTCCAGAGAAGGGCTACGCATATGCTCAGAGTCTTGCACGGCAAGCCATATGAGGAAAGGCTGAGGGACCTGCGGCTCTTCAGCCTGAAAAGGAGAAGGCTGAGAGGGGACTTGGTAGCAGCTTACCGCTACATCAAAAGCATACATCTAGGGCTCAGGCAACAGCTGTACACCAGGGCACCCTTGGGGAAAAACTAGGAGCAATGGTCACAGTCTGGAAACCCTAGTTGTGAAGTAGTTTTTCCTAATGTTGAGCCTGAAACGATCTTCCAGGAGTTTGTGAAACTTCTTGAAACTTGGCACGTGTCATGCCCTCAGAAGCACCTACCATTCCTGCAAGTTTCATTCAAATCTGGCCAGAAATGACAAAGTTATAGCCTGTTTCAACCTTCCCCATTATATCCTATGGGGAATAAAATGGGGAAACGTTGAAACAGGGTCAAAATGGCAAAATGTTTCAATGGAACGAAACGGAACAGCCGTTTCAACTTGAAACAAAAGTCAAAATGAAACACTGTTTTGTCAAAACATTGAAATGAGGTCAAAACAGAACACTTCCATTTCGCACAGCCCTAATACATAGGATACATACACGCCCAGAGGAAAACCATGGGACAGACACAGGACGGACACATGCAGAATAAACAGGACACACACACACACAGAGAACGGAAATACACAGGACAGGCAGAATGGACACACACATGCACACATACCACCCAGGCCATCTGTTAAGTTATATATCTCAGGACAGCTCATTGTAACACGCATTGCTCTGGGTTTGTTTGCTGTTTTAAAATATTTTATAGTAGATGTTTGATTTTTAGTATATGATTTATTTCTTTATCTATAACTTGTTAAAATGATATCTTCTGAAAGATTTCGTGTGTGTGGCCCTTGACAGCTCACTAAAACTCATTAAGTGGCCCACCAGCCCAAATAATTGCCCACCCCTGGGCTAAGGGAACTGTAAACAGGCCCAGGAAGGCCAGAGCTGGTAGAAATCATAGAACTGAGCAGGATCCTGGAAAGGGCTCTTAGAAAGGCTCCCCCCTGCAAATGAATTGTAATGGAGTTCTACGTGTTGGATTTTGTGGTGTGAGGCATGGGAATGACTGAATGGGGGAAGGAGGCCACTGAGGGCAGCTGGGGATGGTGCTGCTGTCAAAAAAGGGATGTTAGGGGCTGGGGATTCAGCCTGACGGTCCAATGAACTAAACTGACCTGAGGGGTTGAGCACCAAAGAGGTAGAGTCAAGAAATCACTCTGGTGGCCTGCGTG
This sequence comes from Crocodylus siamensis, assembly GCF_052110815.1. Lineage (NCBI taxonomy): Eukaryota > Metazoa > Chordata > Crocodylia > Crocodylidae > Crocodylus > Crocodylus siamensis. The sequence continues at coordinate 109,134,476 of NC_143397.1, read as the reverse complement.
GGGCAGGCTCCTGAGTTTTAAATAACATCTAAGGCATGGCAGGAAAGCACAGGGAGGTACCCTCATTAACCAGACAGGAGAAGAGATAGGATTATAGTGGCTACCAGGAGGCACCACACCTGCCTCTTAGAAATGGAGTGTTGTTAGAAATACACAGTTTGCATCTTGTACCTGATAAGAAAAAAAAACACTGCCAAGGACTTTTTTCCTTGTCCAGCCTTGCCACAGTTCTTCTTATACTAAATCACACTCTCCCCCAGCCTCCCCCTAGCTTTTCTCATGCAGATTACAGAAACTGAAATTCAACTGACTGTGTCCTTGAAAGGGGGGGGGGATTTAAACTCTTGATGACCTAAAAAACTTTCTGAGCATGTGCAATTAGCTGATGCATATTTACTTCTCCACCCTGCATACTTAAGTAGTTAATTATAATGTACATGCGATGGATATAGTAATGTAACCACACATGTTTGTATGAAATGGAAATATGCTGTAAAAGTTCCTGTTTCTGCACACGTGCCCAGGAGGAAAAGGATAAATACGGGCTGCAAAGTTCCTCAGGAGTTCGGAGTAATCTGAGTCTTTGACTCTGCTCTGACCCTATTTGCAAATACACCTTTTGTGCTGCTAATAAGTGTGTGTCTAAGATTCTTTGCAAGCCTCCAAAAAAATGGACCGCAATCTTTTGCAACAGAATTTGGCGCCCAACGTGGGGCATCTTTGGACTACCCTGGAATTCAGCAACAAAATCGTCTCTGACACCATGGGGAGTGTGCACATTGCCGGCTTTTTGGGCTCGCCCAGGGGTTTGAGACGTGAGTCGGGATATTCGAGAAGTTAAAAGCTCCTGTGCAAATTTTTGGTTTCTGAGGACGCCAGACACACACTCCGGCATTCTGATTGAGATCTCTGGGGTATCTGAGTGAGTATACGAATTCCCTTGCCCAATCTGGTCTGGGTCCAGGAATAAAGACGTGTACGATTACCAGGAACATTTTGGCCAGGTTTTCGTTATAAATCGTCTGTTGTAAGGACCTTTTGGTATTTGGTGTGCATTGAGCGCACTCTTGTGGGCATATGGGTACGGGTCGCTCCCGTGTAGAGAGCCCAGATACCCCTTTAGGATGTATTTTATGGAACTTCAGTAAATTTGGAAAGTAGGCAGATTATAGAGTGAAGATGAAAAAGGGTGATTTAATTAAGTTTTGTCAACTCGAATGGCCAACATTTGGGGTCCACTGGACCCCAAAGAATCCTCTGTAGTAAAAGAAGTGATAGCTATCCATGAAATAGTTATGCAGAACGGATATTGGAATCAATTTCCTTATATCGATTGTTGGTTGTAGGTGGTTCAAAATCAGCCACCTTGGATTAAGAAATGCTTAGTGAAGTCTTATATGATGGTTGTTAAAGGAAAGACTCGAGGAGGACCGCCTGTACTCCCTGAGTCTAAGGGGGGTGGGAATTCTGAATTGCCTGAGTATCGGACCTGGTCTCCGGTCGCTCTGTCAAGTAGCGAGGATGAATCAGACAACTCCTCAGGATCCGTCCCTCTGCACCACTGCTCCCTCCCTCAGGGAGACCACCACCAGTGTATCAAAACATACCTAATGATTCAAAGCATGAGCCTCAGCCAAGTGCCCCATCTGAATCAGGAAATAAGGGCTATTATTTGCGCAAGACTGTAGAATCACAGCCGGTGCTGAATTGCCCAATGCAAGAGGTTATCGGAGAGGGGGGCAATGCAACTTTTGTCTACACCCCATTTAGTACTTCAGATTTATTTAACTGAAAGAATCAGAGCCCCTCTTTTCGTGAAGACCCTGAAAAGATGAAGGACCTGTTTCTATCTATTGGGCAAACCCATCGACCCACTTGGGCTGATGTCCAGATGATGCTCCAAACCCTCCTGACCCCGGAGGAAAGGAGATTAGTGTTGGGGATGACAGAGCACATTGCAGCAGCCAGGGTAGAAGCAGAGGGAGCTGCTGGTCGTACCTTGCGTGATACCTGCCCTGTTGAGGAACCGAGATGGGATAATCATACTGCAGAAGGAAGAGAGCTGAGTGCACGGTATCTGGGGATTATAGTGGAAGCAATGGGGAAGGCAGTGCCTCGGGTTACTAATCTGTCTAAATTGTATGAAGTAAGACAGGGAAAAGAAGAGGATCCCTCAGCTTTCCTTGAGAGGCTGTATGAGGCGTTCCGCAGGTTTTTGGACCTAGATCCAGAAGCCCCAGATAAACAACGCATGGTAAATCTTATGTTTATTGGTCAATCCACTGCTGATATCCGTAAGAAGTTACAGAAAACTGAGGGAGGTGCTGGGAAATCGATTTCAGAGCTGGTGGAAATTGCATATAAGGTATATGGGAATCGTGAGCAAATGCAGAAGCGCAAGGAGGATAAAAAGGCTCAGCGACAGATGGCAGCGCTGGCAGCTGCTATAACTGGAGGTAACCCTAGAAAGGCTGGGATGCAGAAAGGGAAAGGAAAAAGAGTGGGAGCAGACGTTTGTGCTTATTGCAAAGAGAAAGGACACTGGAAGAGGGAATGCCCAAAGTTAAAGAAGAGAGAGGGAGAACCAAGAGGTCACCTCATGCAAGCAGAAAAAAAGGGTGAGGACACAGAATGAAGGGGACAGGGATCTAAGACCACGACCCTTCGGGTTGGAGCCCGAGAAGATCCCATGGTAACCATTAGGGTTGGTGGCAAAAACTTTGAAGCCTTAGTGGATACTGGGGCTACATTTTCAATGATTCCAGAAACCCCACCCTGTGCAGGAACTAGTGAACAGCATGTTCTTGTGGAAGGGATTGAGGGAACGCAATCCCGACTCCCTGTTTGTAAACCACTCCTCACCAAAGTGGGGGACCATTTGCTTGAGCACTCCTTTGTATATTCTCCAAGTTGCCCGGTTGCACTACTTGGGCGGGACCTACTCACAAAATTGCAAGCTGTGATATTTTTCAGAGACGACCAGATGGTGGTCCAGCTACCTGTCAAGCAGAGCTCGAACTATCAGATGGCTCTCCTAGAGAACCGGCGCCCTGTAGTAAGTTCTAAAGATCACATAACTAGAGTAGACCCTTCGGTATGGGCTAATGGAACCCCTGCGCGAGCTAAGTCGGTCTCCCCGGTAAGGATCATACTCAAGGATGGAAAGGGGCCCATTCGAGTAAAGCAGTATCCACTCAGCCGAGCGGCCAGAGCTGGACTCAAGCTGTTAATAGAGAAATACAAGAGGTGCAAATGGCTAATGGAAGGGTCCTCACCATATAATACCCCCATTCTTAGAGTGCCAAAGGCAGATGGGGTCTCATACAGACTGGTCCAAGACCTGCGAGCAGTAAATAAGAAAGTCCTTTCAGACCATCCTGTAGTCCCGAACCCACACACGATTTTGACACAAGTACTGGGGGAAGCTAAAATATTTTCAGTGCTAGATTTGAAAGATGTGTTCTTCTCCATTCCCTTTCACCGAGAGAGTCAAAAATTGTTTGCTTTTGAATGGGAGGACCCAGGTACTTTCCATAAAGCCCAGCTCATGTGGACAGTTCTCCCACAAGAATTCATAGCAGCCCCCATATTTTCGGACTTGCCCTCCAGAAGGACTTGGAGGAGTGGAAGGGATCACACCCCGCAGTGACTCTCCTCCAGTATGTGGATGACCTGCTAGTTGCAAGCCCAAACTTGCAACTCTGCAAGAAAGCCACCAGGTCACTGCTAAACACTCTAGGGAAAAAAGGATATAAAGTCTCTAGAGAGAAAGCCCAAATATGTCAGCCTCAAGTTACATTTTTGAAATATAAGCTCTCAAAAGGAGTCAGAGCCCTGAGTGCAGATTGCATACAGGCAATCCAAGGTCTAACCTCACCTAAGTCACCCAAGGAGTTACGGGCATTCCTAGGGCTAACTAGGTTCTGTCGACTATGGATACCAGATTAGAGTAGAAAGGCTAGACCACTGTATGACTCACTGACTAAGAAGAGTCTCACTAAATGAAAATGGAATAAAAAAATGCAGCATGCCTTTAATCTGCTTAAGGCAGCATTAATCCAGCCCCCTGCCCTGGCCATCCCAAATAGTAAAAAGCCATATCAACTGTATGTTCATAAGAATCGAAAAATCACATCAAAAGTACTAACACAGCCATCAAGCCCAACCTGAAAACCCGTGGGATATTACTCAAAGGTTCTAGATCCAGTTGCACTCGGGTGGCCAGCCTGTCTTCGGGCTGTGGCAGCCACAGCAGTGGTTGTTGAAGAAGCCCAGAAGATAGTCATGGGTGCGGATATGGAAATACACACCCCACATGGAGTTCCCCAGATTCTAGGGACTGAGGGAGGAAAGTTTCTTAACCCCTCCAGACAATCATGGTATGAAATATTTTTGCTCTCTAATCCAAGACTTACTTTCAAACATACTACAGCCTTAAACCCTGCAACCTTGCTGCCGGAGCCAGGGAAACCAACGCATGACTGTCTTGAGGTCCTGAATCAAACCACACAGGTGCGGCCTAATCTTGCTGAGGACCCAATTGAAAACCCAGATGCTGAATACTTCGTAGATGGCTCCAGCTCTGTCATCGATGGAAAAAGACGAACAAGATGTGCAGTGGTAACCTTGGATAAGGTAATATGAAAAAAGTCATTGCCAAGCTCATGGTCGGCACAGGCCGCGGAACTCACTGCGCTCACCCAAGCATTACAGCTGGGGACAGGCCGGCAGGTTAATGTATACACTGATTCTCTCTATGCTTTTTCTATGGTCCATACGCACAGACTATTGTGAAAAGAAAGGGGTTTCATTACGGCTTCTAGGAATAAAATTGCTAACGGCCCCCAGATTATCAAGCTACTAGAGGCACTCCACCAGCCTAAAGAGGTAGCAGTCATTCATGTGCGGGCCCATGGGAAGGCTGCTGAGGAAAAGCATAAGCTTAAAAATGCAAAGGCTGATACAGCAGCAAAGGAAGCCGCATTTATTAGTAAAAAAGCGGAGGAAGTATCCAGGCAGGCCTTGTCCCATGCCATATGGCCATACGTCCAGGATTTAGTCCCGCAGTATTCCCCTGAAGAAGATAAATTTGCACAGAAAGCTTGTGCAGAAAAGAACTCCCAGGGGTGGTGGATAGTACCGGGAGAAAAAGTCATGATACCCAGGCCATTGCTTCGGGAAGTGCTGCAACAGCTCCATGCAAGAACCCATATGGGAGGCTTGGCTATGGGTGTTCTAGTAATCCACCAAGCAGTAGCCCCAGGGCTATATGTAGAAGCTCAGCGTATTGCTACCAGGTGCATCACATGCCAAAAAGTAAACCCTCGAAGGAAACCCCCTGTGCCAATGGGAGGTAGATCCTGGGCAGCGTACCCTGGACAAGCATGGCAGATTGATTTTGCCGAGCTCCCACAGTCCGGACATCACGGGTTTTTACTTGTCATGGTAGACCAGCTCTCTGGTTGGGTCGAGGCATGGCCCACCAGGATTGCCACTGCGGCTACAATAGTGAAGTATTTGTTGCAAAAGATCATTCCCCGGTATTCCCTGCCTGAATCCATCAAGTCGGATCAAGAACAACACTTTGTGGGAAAAGTAGTTCAAAAAGTCGCACAAGCTCTCAAGATCACTTGGAAACTACACACACCATGGAGACCACAGAGTTCAGGACAAGTGGAACGCATGAATAGGACCTTAAAGACTCTACTCACCAAAATCTGTATTGAAACACACCTTAAGTGGCCTCAAGCATTGCCGCTAGCTCTTACTTGCATTCGAAACACTCCCCGACGGGGCCTCAAATTAACCCCATATGAAATTATGTTTGGCAAACCCCCTCGAGTCTTACCCCCTGGGATGCGAGAAAATGTAACTTTTGAATTAGGTAATAGCAAGCTTCATATGTACGTTATTGCTTTGCAGCCTGTCTTGTCTTCTCTTCACAGGTATGCAGCCTCCTTTCAGCGTCTGCCTTTAAACGCACCGGTACATAACTTCTGCCCGGGAGACTGGGTCTTGGTGCAGCGGTGGAAAAAGGAACCTTTGACTGAGAGGTGGAGTGGCCCTTTCCAGGTACTTCTAACAACCCACACCGCTGTAAAGATTGCTGGCCATGACCGTTAGATACACCATACCCGTGTGAAACAACATCCACGAGCGTCAGAGGACACCAACTCCCAAGACGAACTTACTCCGGAAGCTAAGTCGTCTTTGGAACAAGAAACCAGCAAATGGAGGTGTAAACCTACTGGTGATCTCCAAGTGCGCCTAAGACGACTTAATCAAAGTTCAAAAAATTAAACAAAAAAGTAAAAAGGGAAAAGTTTAGGCTGTATTTGATCTCAAGAAAGAGAGAATATGGTGGGAATCTTAATATGCCTTGTTGTTATCTGTGTAGTAAGAGAAGCAGGATTGAGCAGCCCTAGCCGCCAGCCTATATCCCCGCTTCCCCCAATTGCTCCCCCAGGGACAAATTTGTATGTTGACATGGTGGAAAAAATTGCAAGTACCTTCAATCTTACCAACTGCTGGGACTGTGGGGGACTCCGAGAAGCCAAAAAACAGTGGCCTTAAAGGGCTTGAGGGGGGAACGTTGTTAGAAATGGAGTGTTGTTAGAAATACACAGTTTGCATCTCGTACCTGATAAGAAAAAAAAACACTGCCAAGGACTTTTTTCCTTGGCCAGCCTTGCCACAGTTCTTCTTATACTAAATCACACTCTCCCCCAGCCTCCCCCTAGCTTTTCTCATGCAGATTACAGAAGCTGAAATTCAACTGACTGTGTCCTTGAAAGGGCGGGGGATTTAAACTCTTGATAACCTAAAAAACTTTCTAAGCATGCGCAGTTATCTGATGCATATTTACTTCTCCACCCTGCATACTTAAGTAGTTAATTATAATGTACATGCAATGGATATAGTAATGTAACCACACATGTTTGTATGAAACGGAAATGAGCTATAAAAATTCCTGTTTCTGCACACGTACCCAGGAAGAAAAGAATAAATATGGGCTGCAAAGTTCCTCAGGAGTTCGGAGTAATCTGAGTCTTTGACTCTGCTCTGACCTATTTGCAAATACACCTTTTGTGCTGCTAATAAGTGTGTGTCTAAGATTCTTTGCAAGCCTCCAAAAAAACGGACCGCAATCTTTTGCAACATGCCTTTAGATGGCAAATCCTGTTATGCTGTCCTATTCAATTGTGTGCATATATTGAGTTCAGCTGATAGCAGCATTGTCAGGAAATGTGCTCAGGAAGTGAGGGTTGAAAAAATATTAGCTTTCCAGCAAAAATCCTGGGGCAGTGTACTTTGATACACTGGCTTGGCCTCCTGCTGAGCCTACCGGACAGGGTTTCCCAGAAGGGATTTTGTCTCTAAGGGGAGAAGGTAAATAAAAAGACCCCAAGTTTAAAGAGAAAGACAGAGCTTTAAGACAGGGGCAGCTAATGGAAACTGGGTTCTTGAGAAGCCAGAACCTGCTGTTGTGTAGAAGCCTGGAAGAAGCCAAATCTGCCAGGATCCTCAGTACAAAGATGCTTAGATGGTAGGTAAGGTAGAACATTTGCTTTAAGAAGGCTTTTTGGGGTCACCGATTCTCAAAGTGAAGAACATAAATGCCCAAAGCTGATCAGACCTGTGAGGTGAGAGTGGCTGAGGCACAGGGCAGTGCATCCCAGGGCCTAGTCAGAGTCCAATCTTGAGAGAGAGAGCCTCAGGCCTGCAGGGTGGTGCACTCATGGGGATCAAGTATGTGTATTACCTTTCACCTGGACTACTTCCAGCAGTGCTCTTCTCTTGTACTTAGTTGCAGCATTTAATCACATCGGCTCCCCTCCTGAATATACTAGAGCAAAATCTCCCCCAACCTTTAAGAAAACTATGACAAGAAAAAGGCATCTCTTGTCCTGTCTGCATACTGCCTCCCAAAAAGCCACAACCTAGTGCCATTGAGCGCTTAGAAATCACCCCTCCAGCTGGCTGCCATAAAGCCTCTGTCATTGACTGACAAACCAGCCAGGGGTTTATGCTGCCCCTGTTGAAAACAAGAAACTGTAGAGCATAGCTTCCAGGGCTATTCCTTGCAGAGGAGGGTAACATCCCTGCCTTGCTAAACCCTGACATGTCTGGGAAGTTTGGCTTGGCCGTAATATTGAAGAGTTCCTTGCCTGGAGCAGCACATAATGATCTGAGACGTCACTTTTCACAAACCATGTGGAACTGCAGAGTTTCACTCTCCCTATCAAAGCCCCGAAGCAGTATTTAATGAATACACACTGGTCTCAGACCTATGCCAGCATTACTGAGGCTTCCACAGAAATAAAGAGGTTCTAGCATAATAAGGCAATAACTCCAAGCGAACACAAATGAGAACCAAGAGGTTAATGTTAGCCTCAATTCAGACTTTGAAATAATGGTTTATCAAAGCTTGCTCAACAGATAAGAATAAAAGAAGAATGTTAACAAAAGCCTCATTCTTCTCCCACTGAAATCAGTGTCTTCCATCTGAAGTACTTCTCTGTCCCCCATCACCCTAGAATTGACGGCAATTTTTAATTCTTTAATCACCACTGCATCCCCATAAGTAGGCGGGGCAGAACTTGATTGTTATTTTTTTATAATTTTGCATGTTTTAATTTTTATCCATTTAAATTTTCAGGACTGTGCAAAATTGGGGTGGGGGGACCGAAAAATTATACTATACTGATATTGTAGTACAATTTAACCACCCACCATGACAAATTTATCAACTGTATGACTGCTGCCAGTTGAGCAGCAGAGCTGCCATCAGTCTTGGCTCCACTCCCCCATAGCTTCCTCATCCACTATATCACTTCCTCCTCCTTTGTTCTCCGTCCCCTGGGGTTTCTGGAAGTTGCAGTCCAAACTCCAGCCAGCACGGTTCTGTAGGACTGCTCGCCCTTTCATCATACACTTGATCAACCATCACTTTTCTTAGGCCCCCTTTCTATTAATTTGGATTATTAATGATGGAAATATTTTTTCATAAGTCTGTGAGCATGAGGCAAAATTAACATTTATCACTGTCTACTACGAAAAATCAAATCCTGCCAAGCCTACCCATAAGATAGGAAATTGCCATTATCCCTGTTTTCGAGACAGAGACAGTGGGCATGTCTACACAAGTAGAATTGGCAGGCACAAACCATGATGCTAACACTACCGCGGAGTAGCAACAACTACTGCACAGTAGCTTGTTGCTATTGCGCAGTAGGGTCAGAAATGACCTGTGTGCTCTCAGGACTGTGCAGTAACAGCTGCACAGTTGGGCGCACGTGTAGACATACCCAGTAGATACAAAAAAAGTAAGTATGTGGCTACATGAGTAAGATACCCTGAGATAAACTAATGTGTGCATTTATAGTATATCACTGTTCTTCAGTGTGTGTAAGGTCTTCTCCTGTGGTAAATATGAATTAACTTACTCCACTTCCATTGAGCAGTGAACTGCCTTTTGCTGACTGCAAAAAAAGAATGACACAGAGTAGCTGACAGTGCTGTCAGTTTACACATTAGCTGACCTCACAGTGACATGCTTATAGCACCATACCTTTAGTGATATGCCCAAGGTCACACAGGAAATCTATGGCAGAGCAAAAAATTGAACCTGGGTTTCCCAGGCCAGCCTGTGGTACTGGATCAAGCTTCCTCCCTAGCATTTTAAAGTAATCATCCCCTGAAGTATATACAGTTAAGGACTTGAAACTGCCCCTGATTTTTCCTCTACAACACCCCAGGCAAGGCTTTTGGAAAAAACTTTTTACCAGAGAGGTCAGCACCTACTAAGACGGGCAGGATTTTCCAAAGAGCTCAGTTCCCTGCATCTACCACTGAAAAATCTGGTTACTTATTTAGGTGCTGTAACAAGGTTAGGCATCTGCAAGCACGTCTACAGCACGTCTACACTTCATTAATGTGCCTTAGATGCTGCACATTTAGTACTTCAGTTCCTGCGCAGTAGTGCTGGTGCATGGCTATTTAGTGACTCCTACTGCACATTAGCCTCATAACACTGTGCAGTATGCTATTAGCATGGGTTTTGCCGTAACACGCCACTGCACAGTTATTAGGTGAATGTGCAATAAGTATCTCATGTAGTCAGGCCCCACATTGCAAAGAGATGCTTGGGTGAGCACTAGTACACCCTGAGAGAGGACCACCCATGGGAGTGACCCCTGCCTCCACCTTCAGCTCTATAACAGGCAAGCCAGAGAAGCCAGCAAGTTAAGCTCAGGACAGCAGAAGGGTAAGGACTCCAGAGAGATAGTGATGCACAGCTCCTAGTTGCCAGAGGCTGCAGAGTAAGCAGCAGGAAGGACTGGAAACATAATAAATCTGGGGGTGTAGTGACACAACCCATTGGATAAGGAATTAGAAAGGAGGACAGACATGGAAAGGAGTGTGAAGTGTTAGTACACAAGAGAAGAACAGCTGGACATCACTGCCCTGAGTTGGGATTGTGCAAAAGCCTGGGGGGAGTATGACAAGCAAAGTATTCACTGAAGACTGTCACTGTGGAATGGTGAGCAGGATTTTAGCAGGAACTTTATTATAGGAACAGCTCCCTGTTATTCAGTGAAGCCAGTAAGATTGGCTGAAAACTCTAATGTGAGCAGGAACATCTGCTACAGTGGCAGAATTGGAAGGAACGAGAACACGTGTGAACAGGAGCTGTTGGGTTTCTTTCTGAAAAATCTGGCCATCTTGTACCCAATTCTAAAAATATTGGTCTGCAAGTTTTAACAGGTTTCAGTGTGAACAGGAGTTAACAGGGAAATATAATAATGAGTCAGCTTCTCATCTAGGGAAAATCAGCAAAGTTGTCCTGAAGCCAGAGCACCAATAGCCTACTGCATTCACCAGTGCCAAATCTGGCCCTAATTTACACCCGCTCCTATAAGCAGTAGTTTACCTAGATTTTTCTGCCAGCCAAAAGTTCTTTGGGAGAATCAGGATAGGCATGGCTTATTAGCAGTCACCACTCCCCCACTGCCAAATTTCCAGACCCATGGGGATCCTTGCGGGCCAAATGACATGGCTCCATGGACCGCATTTGGCCCATGGGCCAGAGCTTGAGCACCTCTGGACTAAATAGACAGATGCATGTAATAATATAACTTGCCTTTATTGCACTCTACAGGGGAGCTAATGTATGACAGAGCAGTGTTAATAAATGGGCAAGGGGTGTATGCAACACAGGGTGCAATGAATTATTGTTCCTTTCCCACTTGAGTAATCTGGAACTTGCTTCAGGCCCTTGGGAGCCTGGGCAAGCTTGGGAGCTACTTTGTTATTTGCACACAGCCTCTCCCACAAATCAAGCTTCCTTGGGAAAAAAAAATAAAACAGAAGGAGGCAAACATATTTTGTTCCCCACTTTCCCCTACTCCCACCAGTAATGCTACTGCCTTCTGTGTTTTATGAGGCAATTACCTTCCTTTGAGGCACTGGGACACTGTCAACAGCTAAAGCTGGAGGTGTTTGACTGATGGGAGCAGGTTGGTATGGACTCCGTGAGGTTTTACTTTCTATTTAGAGTGGGGCACAGGCCTTTGCCAAGGAGCATGCATTGACTAACTGATACCCTGTTCCTGCAGTGGCAGGGCATTGGTAGTACCCTCATCTCCCCAGCCTTTACTTGTGATGTGGTATAGTATGTATTTGTGTTTCAGATATTGTTCCTCATAGTTGTAGTGGAGGATTTGAAGTGGTGATTCTGGGGATGTCCTTGGGTAAGTCGTTGCTTGTGAATGCACAGAACTGAACTCACCGGCCCAAGAGGCCCCTTCCAGTTCTGTATTCCTGTTTATGTTTCTAAAGGAAGTAAAGCAGCACTTAAGCTATTACACTTATTCCAAATACAGACGGGCAGGGCCTGACTACTGTACAACCTCCTTGGCACAGCTTATCACAATGGAAGATTAAATTAATGAAATACCGTCTTCTGAAAATTTCTAGAACCCGCTGCTCTGAGCTTTCTGGGACCCCGACAGCTGGAGCTGATGGAAGCCCCACTGAAATCTTCAAGCCGGGGGAGAGGAACTCACATCACAGCTCCATGGCCTCAGCTTAAAGATTTGGAATGATGAGGAAATCCCAGATGATCTCCTTTGATGGTCATGGCAATCTTTAAGAAAGTAGACAGGTCTGACTGTGGAGGAAAGGTCATTGTGAGATCCCTCCTGAGCCACCTCCTTCCACTTGCTGAAGAACTCCTGGAATCTCAGTGTGGGTTTAGGGCATCACAAGGTGCAACTGACATGATCTTCACTGCTCACCAACTGCAGGAAAAATGCCAGGAACAACATAAACCTCTCTATATGGCCTTCCTTAACCTCACAGAAGCCTTTCACTCTGTCAACTGAGAAGTGCTGTGGAAGATCCTTCTGAGGTACAGATGCCCACCAAAATTCATCGCTGTTCTTCACCTGCTTGATGATAGTATGTGAGTGATCATTCTCAGTTATGGATCTATCACAGATCCCTTTGAAGTTAAGATGGGAGTTAAGCAAGGCTATGTCATCACTCCAACACTCTTCTTGATATTCCTGACTGCAATGCTACATCTGACCACCAACACGCTTCTGGTCGGTATGGAGCTAAACTACCAAATGGATAGTAATCTGTTTAACCTCAGCTGACTCCAAGTCAAAACCAAGACTACTCTAACCTCAGTCATTAAGTTTCAGCATGCTTATGATGCTGTAATGTCTGCTTACCAGAAGCAGATCTTCAGGCAATCATTGGCATCTTTACTGAGGCATACAAGAAAATAGGATTGACACTTAAAATTCAGTAGACTAAGATCCTCCATCAACAAGCTCTTAATGAGCAGTCCCCAGCTGTGGGAATTCAGATTTACAGTGAGACTCTGTGTATTTCCTTTATCTCGGAAGCCATCTCTCACAGAAGGCTAACATTGACAAAGAAATCTAACATCGCCTCAAATGTGCAAGTGCAGCCTCCGGATACCTGAAGAAACAGGTGTTCAAAGATTGCAACATCAAATTTGAAACCAAGCTTATGGTTTATCAAGCAATCATAATCCCTACCTTACTGTATGGAGCTGAGATGTGGACAATGTACAGGAGACACCAAGTCGGTAGAAAGTACTATCAATGCTGACTGCTGAAGATCCTTCAAATCCAGTGGGAAGACAGATGCACCAACATTAGTCTCCTCTTGTGAGCAAATACAACAAGCTTCAACACAATGATCATCCAACATCAACTTCGCTGATCCAGCCATGTCACTCAGATATCTGACTCCAGACTCCCAAAGCAAGTTTTATTCTCCCAGCTCAGTCAAGGAGAAAGGGCTTCAAGGACAACTTGAAAAAATGCAACATTGACAATCAATTTGTGGAAGATAATCTCCCAGAACTGCCCCAAATGAAGGAAGAGTCTGCTGCAAGGATTTCACTACATTGAAACCTCATGACAACAGGAGATGGGAAAGTAGGAGTGGCAGAAACAGCATGTTGCAGATCAAACTATGAATCCAGAGCCATCCACCACACACGGAAACACAAGTCCGAGTTGCAACAGAACCTACTGATCCTGGATTGGCCTTCTCAGCCGTCTTCGGACCCACAGATAAGGCAGTCATGGAAGACAATCACCCTCAAGTGCGAAGGATTGCCAATGGACACAGAACCTAGTGGTTCGTGTCAATAAACAAACCTCGCACATTCAGTCACAGATAATGGAGCAGCATGTAGTAGAGGTTTGCCACATTTGACACTAATCGTTCTCACAAACTGTTTTCTTGTTGGCTTAGAGACTTTCAGTGTGTCAAGGTGATTAAAATGTGGAAACAGGTGGTCCTTGAATGTGTGTGGGTATGCACTGAATTATCAGTGTGGCCCAAGTAATATTGGTGGTGTTTGAGTTTCCAGGCCCTAAGACTTGGCTTTGCACTGATCAGATAGATCAGGCAGCATTGGTGCCGCTTTACCAAGCTTCTCAATGTCTTGGTGCCTTATTTTCCACTTTTGTACGTGTGTGTGTGGGGCAGGGGAGGGATGGGAAGCTGCTGTAACAGCATGGAAGATTCCTGGATACAAAATCCTTGATCAGTGATGATAAGCCATTCTTCTCACACTTTCACAGTATGCACTTTTCCAGGGCAGTTTCCTAAGGATGAAATAGGCACGTAAATGCAAATGATTTCTTTCTAGCTTGAGGTACTAGCCTTCTTAAGGCTGTGTTGCTTTCCTTTTATTGCTAAAAGAGGCATGATGTGGCACAGGTAGCTGCTTTTACATCTGGGGGTTTTCATAGATTCATAGATTGTTAGGGGCTGGAAGGGGCCTTGTATATCATCAGGTCCAGTCCCCCTGCACTAGGCAGATAAACACAACTGGGGTCAAATGACCCCAGCGAGGTGACTGTCCAGTCTCCTTTTGAAGATTTCAAAGGTAAGTGTCTGCACCATGACTGGAGGGAGTTTATTCCACAGTCTGGACACCCTGACTGTGAATGAGTTTTTCCTAAAATTGAGCCTGAAGCTGCCTTCCAGGAGTTTGTATCCATCCAGGGAAAACCAGGAGCAATGGATACCAGCTGTTCACCAAGTTCTTGATGTACTTCCCTGATGTAGCGGTAAGCCGCTATTGAGTCCCCTCTCAGCCTTCTCTTCTGTAGGCTGAAGAAGCCCAAGTCCCTCAGCCTCTCCTTGTATGGCTTGTCTTGCAAGCCCCTGATCATATGGGTGGCTCTTCTCTGCACCCGCTCAAGTTTTTCCATGTCCTTGGTGAAGTGCGGCGCCCAGAACTGGACGTAGTACTCCCACTGCAGTCTCACCAGAGCGGAGTACAGTGGGAGTATCACTTCCTTAGTTTTGCATGAGATGCAACAATAAATGCATGCCAGCATGTTGTTTGCCCTGGCAAACAAAAAAAAACCTGGGTGGTTGGCATGAGCCCCTGCAGTGCTAGAAGTACCTCATATGCTGAGGTAACAGCAAGGGTTTGTCAGTAATCACCAACAACAGCTATTCAATCTTGCAAAGGTGCTCTTACCTTATGCCACATATGCCTGAGCTGATAAGCCCATGAACCTAGTGTGGGTAGGGCAGAGCAGTTTCTGAAGCTAGTGCCATGCAATGGAATGATTTGGCGTGTATCATGTCTGACTAGCTGACTCCTGAGTCCAAATGACCAAGTACCTCTTAACAGCTGGGTCAGCTGGGGAGCAGACTGCAGCATTAGTCCAGAGCAAGGCTTGAACTCTACCCTCAGGAGCTGTCAGAAGATGGCTGAGGCACTGTGAGTATGAGAATAAGAAGATGGGAATAACTTGCAAATCAGACTTGTTGAGATGGAATGGGTACAGTAACCTATTCTGACATTGTGAGCTATTGTTGGACTTCAGAGAAATGCCTAAGGATTTGTTTGGAGACACTGGGAAGTCTGTGGTGTCTTACAGTGGCTGTGGATCTGCTACATGAGGTGCATGCTACATTTAGTGTGGTGTACGAAACTAGGACCTTAACAGAGGCAAAAAGATTCCAGTGGGGTGTTGAGAATTTCTTTGAGTTCCTTACTGATTAGGCTGGTGATGAATAAATGACCAGTCCAATAAATCAGTCAGGTCTGTCAGTCATAAATTATTGAAGAAAGCCAACAGTCTCTCCATTGTTACTAACTACTTCTTTATAATTCTTATCCCCACCCCCATTCTAAAATGCATTACTGTTCAAAATGGGATAAATCACACAATCTCAGGAGAAGGGAGAAATGATCAGAAGCTCTCAAAGAACGAGGGTGAGAACAGAGGACTTTGAGACTGAACACACAGATTTCCTCTTTAGGAAAGACTTATAGGCCACACACACACATACATGGACATTTGGTTCCCAAGGAACAAGCAGCAGCGGTGCACCTTGTGCTGCTGCTAGTTTTCCCCAGAGAACACCTGTGCCACGCACCCCCTGGCGTGCGGCAGGTTACCTTCGGTGGGATAGGGGAGGCTGGGGCCAATACTGTGCTGGCTCCACCAGCCTTACCTGGGGTCCTGGGGGCCTTCCAGAGCTACAGCAGCAGCGATCCTGCTGCTTGGAGCCTGGCCGGCAGCCACAGTGCAGCTCCAGCCATCCAGGCTCTGGTTTTGAGTGGTGCATGCTGCCTTTGCATGCACCACTACATGTTTTTTTTGTGTGGGTTTTTTTGACCCCTGGATATCCAGGAGTCAATAAAAAAACCCTGTTCTGCTCCCTTGCAACACAGAGAACAGCTGAACATGCGGTATATTGTGCTGCAGATGTGTCTGCAGTGCCAAATACCATACAGCCGCAGTCATCTGGATGTGGCTGTAGAATTCATGAACTACAGTGTATATACTTACATAGTTTCACAGTTTTCTTAGTTTCATAGTTTTCTGCAGATGCATCACAAACAGGTCCAGGGAGATGATCCTTCCCCTATATGCGACACTGGTCAGGCCGCAGTTGGAGTACTGCGTCCCGTCCTGGGTGCCTTACTTCAAGAGGGATGTGGCTAGCATTGAGAGGGTCCAGAGGAGGGCCATTTGTATGGTCAAGGGGCAGCGGGGCAGGCCCTACAAGGAGAGGCTAAAGGGCCTAAACCTAATCATTCTCCACAAAAGAAGGCTGAGAGGGGATCTGGTGGCCGTTTACAAACTCACTAGGGGGACCAGCAAGAATTGGGGGAGGCTCTGTTCCCCGAGCACCACCCGGGGTTATTAGGAATAATGGCCACAAATTGCTAGAAAGAAGGTTCAGGCTGAACATCAGGAGACTTTACTTTACACTCAGAGCTGCCAGGCTCTGTAATGGGCTCCCAAGTGAGGCAATACTCTCTCCTACCTTGGGAGTCTTCAAGAGGAGGCTGGACAGATATTTGGCTGGGGTGATATGATTTGGCTGGCGTGATATAACCGGAGCACCCGTTCCTGCCTGGGGCAGGGGGTTGGACCTGATAATCTGTTTAGGTCCCTTCCAAACCTAAGCACTATGAAACTGTACATTATAGGTATATGTGATAGAGCTCTAATGACACAGTCCAACTCTAATTTCTTACTTCTCCTCTTTTTCTTCATGTATTAGGATCTGCCAGGCCCATGTGTTCAGGGTCTGTTAGGCATCACGTCATAGATAATGATGTTGTTATTACTAATGGGAAATACTAGAATCATAGACTCATAGAAAGAAGGACTGGAAGGGACCTGTAAGATCATCAAGTCCAGTCTCCTGCCATGGGTAGGAAGTAATTGGCCTCAAATGAGCTCAGCAAGGTGTTTTCTCCAGTCTCCTCTTGAACACTGCCAGGCACAGTGACTGCATCACCTCTGCTGGAAGTCTGTTCCAGATTCTAGTTACCCGGATGGAAAACAAGTTTTTCCTTATGTCTAGCCTAAACTTTTCCTCAACTAGCTTGTGACCATTGGACCTCATCTTCCCAGGGAGTGCTTTTCTGAAAAGTTTATCTCCCAGATCTCCTAGATCTTCGTCCTGTCCTTGGATGTGCCTGCTTATCCCCACAGCTTGGTATGGTCTGCAAAGTTAATCATTCCGCTTTTCATTCCCTCATTCAGGTCATTGATAAAGATGTTAAAGAGCATGGGTTCAAGCACTGATCCCTGGGGGACACCACTGGAGATGGCACTCTAGGATGAGGTTACCCCATCAATTACCACTCACTGGGATCAGCCACTGAGCCAGTTGCCAACCCACCTCACTGTAGCCTGGTCTAGGCCAGTACTCTCCAATTTAATTGAGAAGATTTCATGGGATATCAAGGGCCTTGCTGAAATCTAGGTAGATGGTGTCCATCTCCTATCTCCTGTCCAGCTGGTTAGTTACCTGGTCATAAAAGGACACCAGGTTTGTTAGGCATGACCACCCCTCGATAAAGCCGTGCTGGTTGTTTCTCAGTATCCCACCAGTTACAAGCTTGTGGTTCATGGCCTCCTTGACAATTTTTTCAAAGATTTTATCCTAGGACTGAAAGTCAGACTAACTGGTCTATAGTTACCAGGGTCATCCCTCTCTCCTCTCTTAAAGATGGGTACTAAGTTAGCCCATTTCCAGTCATTCAGGACCACTCCTGAGTTCCACAACTCTTCAAACAGCCTTGCCAGAGGCATCACTATGAGCTCAGCCAGTTTCTTCAGCATTCTCAGATGCAGGTCATCTGGCCTAGCTGACTTGAAAATGTCTATATGATCTAAGAGTATCTTTACCTGTTCAGTACTGATTTTATGAGGACTGCTGTTATCACCATATTCTCTGAGTCTCTGGACAGGTGATGAGTTCTCACCTGGTTTCAGGAATACTGATGTGAAGTAAGTATTAAGGAGCTCTGCCTTTTCATGGGGGTCAACTGTGGGCTGTGACTCTTCTCTGGATGCTGAACCATTTTTCCATTGCATGTACACTTCTTTTTCCTATATGAGAAATTCCCTAATGTGCCTGTTGAGCCAGGCTGGTATCTTGGCCCCTTTCTCTCTTTTTGACTAGTCAGACTTTCAGAGATAACTAAGGGTTCTGGATGCCTCAGTCTTTTAGTGTTCAATTTGAGATAAGTTAAAAGTTTTCAGAGAGGATAGCATTTTCCCTCTCTATGAAGTCTTAAGTTGAGCCAGTTTTGAAAGCTGGTATTGCCAGAAAGAGCTACAGTCCTCTGGTAAACTTGTACAGCCATCTGAATTACACTTGGCTATTACCCCTACTTTGTCTGGGTATTAGGAAGAGTTTTCCTGCTGAGCGACACAGTTTGGAACTCCCATTTGGAGAAGCCATTAAATATTGTCCCCTTTTCATGAAAAGGCTCCCTGAAAAGAGCAGGAGTACTGAGTGGAGAAAAGTGATGGAAGGAAATGGAGTGGAAATTAAGCAAAATGCCTCTTTATTTGATTTCTAGGACTCATTCTTAAGTAATTTCACCTCATAGCCTGGAGAGACAGAGAAGGCAAATGCTATGTCAAGGATCAGGAGGAAGAACAGCGATCCATGTAACAAGTCTTTCAGAGGCTCTCACCAAGGCCACCTTTTGGCTGAGGTGGGGTGGGGGAGGTATCTCAGGCACTGCTCTTTATCCAAAGGGTCTGACAGTAATTCTTCACTCTTGGAAGTGAAGTTGCCAAAAGTCCTATTGACTTAACCAGCGCTGGTATTTCACCCTCTGCCTTTTTCTCCAGTTAAAGTCAGCAGGCTCCTGGGATGATTGAACACTTCAGGATCAAAGAGGAAGATGGTGCCAAGGACCTCTGAGTCACTTAAGAGGCTTTCAGTGTACCCATTTCTGCTGCTGAAGAGTTCATGACTTTCTAAAGACCTAACCCCATGAAGTTTCAAGCTCTATCTATTTCTATTGATTTTGGGAGTGCAGGGTAGTAGCTGTATCCATTTCTATTGATTTTGGGAGTGCAGGGTAGAAGCACCTCAGGCAAATATTGTACTTGGCTGGTCTACATCCAAAACTTATGCTTTCAGACCCCAGGGAGATGGAAAGTCAGGGCATTATGTTGCTTGTTGTAACCTGCTATGGGAAGCCGGAACAGGCACAGTAAAGCCTGTGGAGGAGAGAAATATCAATAGCAGGGGTGTCAAACTCACCTTGCTCCCCAAGCCAGATCTGGATATGGTGGTAATGTGGTGAGTAGCAATTCTCAAAGGGGTTAACAAAGCCTGTGTTCGCCCCTCCCCACTGACACAAATCTCCAATGGGGCACTGTGCCCAAGAAGTTGGTGGTAGATTCAAAGACTCTGTATGAGCCTCCGTGCCATACAACATGACTCATGAGCTAGATCCAACCCCAGGGTCATAAATTTAGCACCCAAATCTATAGTGTTTGCTCCAGCCACAATCCCTCTACTGTCCTGTGTGTGTCTTCCTTTAAAAAAAGCAGCAGCATTCAACCTTAAAGTTGCCTGGATACAAAGGTGTTAGGTTTAAGCTTCTTCTTTTCCCTGCAGCCATGTGGACTAGAATTTTTGCTTTTTATAAGAAATGAAAGCTGAAGTTCTCATGAAATCATGTGATGCCAGGAGTTGGGGCTTTGTGAAGAACATAAAACATCATGAAACTCACGATCAGTCATGAGAGTTAGCAACACTGGAGAAGTTCTTTGTTCTAAGGGAAAGCCAGGGAATGGAGGGGCAAGGAGACGGGCACTTCTTTTATTGGAGACACTTCCTCATCTCCACTGGAAAAGGAATCAATCACAGAGAGAAAAAAAAACTGAAGAGGCTAGAATGGCAGAATCGGTTGAGAGACGGGCAGAGGACATCAGATGGAATGGTGGTTTAATCTCACATTTTTCCCTCTTAGGCAAAACCGTTGCTCCCCCATACTCATACCATTTAAAAGATGGGGTTCTAGGAGCCAACAAGACAACCACTCAGCTTATGTCCCTTGGTAATGTATGCCATTTACACCAATTACAAGCAATCGCCCCAAATTGCTGAATTACAAGCAATCACCCAGTTACTAACTTCTAACTTTCATCCATATTAAAATTACAGAACAAACATAGAGGACATGAGGAGGACAATAATCTTCAAACATATTATAATAGAGATAGGAGTGCTAAGCAAACATCCAGATTTAGAAAACCATTCATGCCAGATGACTTAGCGAACTGAGAATGCCCTCCATGGGATATCAGGAATGTTAGTGGACGGCATGTGATATTATGTCTGACAAAATCTTAACATTCCAAATAACTCCAACCAATGTCAATTATAATTCACTGAGAATTAACTAATACCCCACAGAGCAAGAGGTGTCACATCATTGTAGTTTTAAAATTAGATTCCAACTTCAATTTTAACTTTCCTTAGACATGAACACTTTTTTTAGATACTCATAATTTCCTGCTACAAAATCCTTGAGGAATGAAACATTGCCTTTTAACCAAAAGTGATTGCTGTTTTGGGAAGCATTTGAGGATAAATGAGTTGTGTTATTATTTCCCCCACATGTCTTGATTTGAAATACGGCCAATGGATAACTCCAAAATGACTGAGGACTTCCATTCATTTAGCCGAACTCTTCAACATTGAAGGTTCAAAGTACTGTTGGAGGGAGAAGGATGGGAGGAATCAGCTCGGTCATTTTAAAGTTCTGAACTTTTGAATTTGGGGTTTGGTTCATGGGCAAAGGATCCTTGTATTCAGTTTTATGAAGTGCTCTGAAAGCAAGTTCACCTCAGAGCGTTGGTCACAGTCTGGGCTGGCGTTTGAGACCAACCATCAGCTAAAGTTAAATGTGAAGACTAAAGTTAAATGTTTTTCTTATGCAAGTATATTTTCTTTTGCTATCTTTATGCACTTAGATCAAAGAAAATATTCTCATTAATTATAAGAAGCATTGGGTTAGATAATACTTAAGGAATGTGATTGTTAGGCTGTGGCCGAGAACCTGGGGGCCTCTGCCTGCCTAATATAGCTGCTAATCCTAGACTGCCACTTCTCTGGTTGATGATTTAAACTGAACAAGCCAGCCATAAATCTTTAACTGGGTCAAATCTTTAACTTGGCCATCTGCCCACTCCCTGCCAATGTAGTGGCTGGCCAAGGTCAACTGACCTCCTACACCTTCCCATATAAACCCCTGAACTGAAAGAGGAAGTGCCTGGGTAACAGGGTACAATTTGAATTCAGGTTGTTTTTCCCCTGCCTTGTGCCTCTACTGGCTCACCGACATTATTTAGTTACTGAACTGGCTTGCCCTTAGACTCTGTTTTCTGTTTGACCCTTTGGTTTAACCTGACTCCTGGCTTGGTGTCCTGGATATGCAACCTGACTTGCCTTCTGACTCCACACTTTGCCTGACCCTCTGGCTTACTGACTTGGTTTCTCATTCTGACCTCCTGGTTTCCTGACTGGTCAGTGCCTGGATACCACTGAGTCTTCCTGGCCCAGGTTGGCACCTTGTTCCCTGAGTGGCCCCTGACCTGGTTGCCCATGGTGCAGTGTAACAGTGGCTAGGTTTTCAGAACATTAGTGTGACGGGGCACCTTTGGTGCCTGCCACTATAAGGGGCTTGAACAGGCTGTGGATGAGGTTGAACAGCCTCAGTATAAGCCCAGGCCTTCAGCGCTAAGCAGGCAGTTGCTGTAGGAAGCCAGAGGGATAACGTTGCTAGCTGAAGCTGCTGCTCCCAGAACACCTGGAGGTCAGGGTAGGAACTATGGGAATGGGGGAGGTTCCTGAGTCTGGGGAATGACCTAAAACTATACTCTGCTAGGGAAGGACAGTGTGGTGGGGCTGCCTGTGGCAGGGTGGTCCACAGGAAATTCCACACCTGTGCCTCCTTAGTGAAAGGCAAGGATGGGTCACCATATAGCCTCAGCCTGCATGACCTGGTGGGTTACCCCATAGAGGGGACAGGCAGCGGCTCCAGGCATGTGAGGGTGAGTGACCTCACTGGCCCATGCTACAGCCAGGACGAGACTGGTTGAAGGGCCAGAGCACCCACTGCAAGGGACAGCCAGAGACTAGAGGCCAGGAATTCCAACTGGCTTAGATGTGAGGCCAGGACCAGTGAGGCCAAAGGTCTTGAAGAGGGCCACAGCCACAAGGGAAAAAGGGCTTAGTGAGTTTTACCACCCAGAATGACAGTGGAGTAGACCGCCTGAGGAGGAGGGATCCAGGTGGGGTCTGAACACAAGGAGGGCATAGAATGAGATCCATTGTGGCACCGGAACCACATAGTGATGCCATCTGTGAGGCATGGAACATGGTGTAGGGGTGGTACAGAGCTGTGTACTTTGCCCTTGGCAAATGGGCAGCCTCCCACCTATAAACAACAACTAATTAGTTGCACCAAAGGCATGGCAGGAGAGAGAGGTGAGCAGACTACCCTAGACAGGTGGACGGGCCAATGATTGCACCAGCCACGAGATGGTCACAATTAGCTTTAGATGCAGGTGGACCAGCTCATCAGTCCATCACTCCAGATTTATATCAGTCTGTCTGCAGTGAAGTAAACAAAATAATGCCAGTGAAAAAATGGTGCAGTGAAACTGAGAATAAAATCCAGTGTCTGTACTGCATCACTGTACAGAATGCCTGCCACAGTGCAGTCTACTTATTGTGACAAGTTTAAAAAATAAAAAGATGGGGACCTAATGCACGCTATTTGTAATCCTGCTTGGGCAACAAAATCATAACTCTGTTTTTCAACACCGTTGGCTTTTCTGACTTCAAAGGAAAGCTGCTGGGTGCTTGGCAAGTTTAAAAGTCAGGACATTCATGTATGTGGTCATACCTGGCTTAAGGGTTCCAGTTCTCTAAGGGTATTCTAAAGATTAACTGGTTCAGAGAAGCATGAGCTTTTGTAGGCAACAACCTACTTTGTCAGATTCCATTAATAGCATTTGATGAACTAGGTTCATACCTATACATATTAGAAGTACATATACACATACAGATACATATTACAAGTGGGAAAGCAAAGTGATCTTTACAAAAGAAAAAAGATCACAAGTACCTGGGAAGGCTATTGACTATTGCTGAGGGAATGAATTGGGCCCTTTCTAGATAGATCAGTGCTTCCCAAACTTTTCCTCAGCATGACCCCATGTTCCCTCACTCCCACCTCATACCCCTCTACCCTGCCACAGATGCCCCTCACTCTCCACCCACAGCCTGGCACCCCACAGGTGTCCCAGGGCCAGGACCCACAGCCCTTGCCCCCCCACAACAGCAGTGCCAGAGCCCTGCCTGCCACCCATGAGAGGCAGTGGCTGTTCTGGCATGGAGCCTGGCTCCTCTGCCCCTACTATCGGCATGGCCAGAGTGAATCTGGGGGGGAAGGGGAAGGAGGGGGGCAATGTAGACTGCCCACTGCAGCCTTGGGGCTCCTCACCCTGCTGCCCTCCCCTTGGGGGCTCTGTGGCTCAGCAGAAGGGGCCTGGTGTGGGAGGGAGCACTGCACCACCATGGTCACCAAACTGAGGCACCTGTTGCCTGCCTGCCACAATGCACTGTCATTGCCATGCCTCACCTTGGCAGCCATGGTGCTCCCTCCTATGCTGGGTCCTACCCACTGGTCCAGCCTGGCTGCAGCCCCACACCCCTCTATGGGTGCAGTAATCTTGGCCTAGAGCAGCCCGCGCTGCAGTCCCGCCCACACTTGCTGGTCTCAGCCCCAGCCAGCACACATAACTTCTGGTGGGGCTGCTTCCAGTACAGCTGCAGCCCTGCAGGTGCTGCTCAATCCCCTTTGCCTTCAGCAGTGGTTCCTCCTCCTCCTGTTCCTGCTGTACCACTCCAGGTTGGGGGAGGGGGGGAGTGATGGAGCTGCAGCTGGGCAGCTCCTGCCACAGCACCTGGGGCTCTGGCTCAAGATCCTAGTCACCTTCCACCTGCTTTACCTGCCTGGCACAATGGACACTGAGAAGCACCTTTGGTCAAATGAAGAAGGTGGAAGGCAGCCAGGAGCTGGACCCCACAGCTTGGGCAGGAGCTGTCCAGTTGAATCCCGCCCCCCCCCCCCCCACTGCCCAGAGTGGTGCAGCAGGGGTAGGAGCAGAAGAAGAAGCTGCCACTGGTACCCTCCACATACCAGATCCTTTGCCCATGACACTTGCTCCAGCCTGGTCCTGGGGTGGGCACCACATGCAACATGAAATCCTAAGATGGGTGCTGCATGCCTGATCTTGGACTCATTCTGGCCAGTCTGGGACCCACAACACCCACCCTGGACAAGTTGACACTAGCACCATACGACTCTCATCCCAAACCAGCTGGAGTGAGCACCACGGGTGCTGGATCTGGCCTGCAAGCATAGGCCTCATCCAGCCTGTGGGGCTAGCCCCACACAGTTCATCTAGCCCATGGACTGGTCCTGTGCCACTCAGGCCAAGACAAGTTTGACATCCATGGTCTAGGCAGTGTGCAAACTAGGGTGACCACCTTTTCAAAATGGAAAGGTGGGACACATGTCCACCCCCCTCTCCCATTCACGGCACAGCCAGAGAAGACCCAAATGGAGCTTGTACAGGGCGGGAGAGGATGTGGGCTGCCCAGTGTGGACCTGGCAGCTCCCTGCCCTGCCCTGCTGCCTTTCCCCTGGCAGCCCTGTGCTGCTGTGGTGAGATGCCCACTGCCTGCAGCAGGGGACACAACTCTGCACCACCACCACCCCTGCTGCTCCCATGTGGCCAGTGTTGTAGCTGGCATAGCATTCCCAGCAGCAGCAGTGGCAGCACCAAGCCTCTCTGCTCTTTGTGCTGGGTCCTGCCCACTGAGCTGTGGAGCCCCCAGGGAGAGGGCAGGAAGGCAGGGAGCCCCAAGCCTGCAGTGAGCAGTCTGCATCCACCCTACACACAGGCCCCTCCATGCTCACCTCCCTGGGAATGTGCACAGCAGTGGGAATCCTGTCCCACATGGCCCCCAGACAAGCTGCCTGTGGCTCCATCCCGCTTCCTGACCAGCCCTGCAGCCACACATTCCAGCCCTGGGCCCCATGCTAGAAAGTGCCCCCTAGCCCCTGCCCCACTCCCTCCCTCACCATGGGGGCCTCAATCTGCCCCCCTCACCTCCCCTATGCCCCCAGAGACTTACCTGCAGGGAGCTGCTCTCCACCACTGCCTGTCTATTTCCAGCCACATGCATTTGTGTGCTCCCTGCATCCCTCTACCCCCCAGCCCCAGTTGCTGTCCTGGAGTCATCTAGCCTGGGACCAAGACTTGATGTTCATATTTTGAGATTGTCTTGCCCAATTAGGAATGGGTCGTCACCCTAGTGCAAAGTGGAAGTAAGAGTTTTGAGTTTAAACAGTCCGAAGAGTCTTGAGTTTTGTCAAACTGAAGTCTCGTTTCCCCACTTCCCCTCCCACATAGTGTGCCAAAGAGCTACAACCCAGACTGTCCCTACATCCAAAACCCTAGTTCACACTACCTTTTTTCCAATAGTCTCTCTAGAAACTGCCCCACTTACACTGTCATGTAAATATAACTTCAAGCCAAAAGGCAGAGTTTTCTAATTCCTTTGCCAATGGACTGTGTCTGAGAAACAAACTCCTTTTCTTGGTAGAAGGCAGGGAAGAGGTGCACCTTAAAGACTAACTGAACTGAAGACACATAAGCTTCCATGAACAAGAGCTTATTTTATCAGATGCCATGAAAGGGCACACAGAGCAGGCTATCAAATAGTGTGATTTGCATACAAAAGACTTGGAAGAAAGAAAGTAGAGAGGAGAGGGCCAGTGCTGAAAGAGGCAAATAGCAAAGATGCACCTTTGCTTGGTGTGTTTTCTCACTAGTTTCCACCTGTTAGTACCTCATGAGCAGCAGCTCAGTGCTAACCACCAGTTAGCTGATGGTGTGGATGGAAAAAACAAGAGAGAGAATAAGAATTCCTTACAGCTGGAGGCTCAGCCTTCCAAAAACTGCCCAGCACCCACAATCCAAAAAGCTTTGCTTCCATGAATAAAGACCAGATTGCCATTGGCACTCAGCACCCAACACAGGGAACAAAAAATAATCCTTCCACTTGAGAGCAGTCTGGGCTGTTTGCTGCCTCTAACACTGCAGCTGTTCTTCGCCCTGTGCACCCAAGATGCAGGTGTACAGAAGATGAAATGGCCCCACCAGCAAAATGAGTTTCCACCAGAATTTTTGTCTGGACAAAACCACTTTTCCCAGCAATAATAGCAGCTTTTCACATACAGGATCAGGGTGTGTGGCTAAGAACCCCTATTGGACAACTTGAATCATAGGAAAACCCCTAGTACTTCCTGCTTTCCCACCGGGGGAGGGGGGGGAAGGCAGGCGTGGGATCCCTATGTTCCCTGTAATCCAGAGCTCAGTCCTACAGGAGCTCTGTGAGACAGGATTACATGGAACCAACAGCCAGAGGCTCCATGGAGATGTACAGAGACGTCTCCAATAACAAAACTGAGTAACCACTGAGAAGTAGCTGAAGTGAAAGAGTCTCTCTCCCTAGGGGCCTGACTGTCTGGGCTGTGTGTGATCAAGATGCACAATTATCTTTCCTTGTCGCTTTGGATTTTACAACACCCTGCAAACTGCATAGCATGCACACATTGGGCTCCTGGTTTGCCTACTAATGGCCCAGGGTGCAGAGACTATTTGTCATCACAGAGTAACAGGTGAGCATCAGGCGACAGTAGCCAGAGATCAATGAGATTGTTTCAGACACTCATTTTCCACAAAGCTGAAGTCAGCCTCTAGGGTCTTACAATTCTAGGACGTAGAGGCTTTATCCTCTTACAGCATTTCACAGTGGGAAATGAGTCTAATGAGCAGATGAAAGGAACAAACTGCGTTTGACCTAGATGGCAGCCTTGAAAGGTGTGTTTCTAATACATTTGATATGCTCTAATTATTTAGGCATTATAAAAAGTATTGCCAAATGAAAGGTAATAACAAGGCATATTTAAAAGATGGAGGCTTGAGGAGGTACTTCCAATAGGCTGTATCATCTCTTTAGATTTTTTTCCTTTGGAAAAGATGAAAGTATGAAAATTTATCTGGCCAGTAGTCCACTTCAGAAAAAAGGGCTGGAATCAATGGGGTTATGCTGTATTTATTTATTTATTGTTCATGTGCAACATGTACTTTTTTGTACTTGTAAAACTTTGCCAATTAGGAGTGTAATCTACTGCTGAAATAACAGATTCCTACTGATTTTGCTATGGCAGTGTCTTTATACTAGTATCGTTTATGCTGCTCCTCATTTAGGAATAGTTAGACATCTGTGAAACGCCATCATGCAGCCTTAGTACATTTCTATCCTCACTAGATGTTGGGTGCCCCCCTCTCCCCCTTTCATTTTACTGGTATGCAAGTCAAAGCAACTGTGCAAAGTGATGAGAAGAATCTCTTTTGGAGGAAGCCCAAGATGTCTTTTCTTGACATGCCAGGACTCTCAAAAATGGGAGCTGGCCTTTGCAGTGCATTAGAAATGTGAAGAAGCAGCCGTGATTCTCAGAAGTGATTCAGGAGCATGAGTTCTCATTTGTTTTCAGTGGGGTGTCTGAATTATTTAGCTATGTTGGGGAAAATCCCACACACAGTGGAGATAGGACAAAATAAGAACAGCCAAGTAGCACCACCCTTCTCTCCCACTAACAGAAATAAAATAATGCATTTGTTTTGCATAGGGCATTGAGTTTGTGTGTCAATTTTGCAAAGTAGATATTGGTAGCCTGCTCTCCCTCAGATTCCTCACTTGCATTTCTAGCTCCAGCCTCTTTCAGGCATTACTCATGCACACAAATGTATTAACTGAGCACTGCTGAGTGCTCAACTTTGCAATGTTCATAGTTAAGTGATGCCAGAAGTAAGGTTGCCCTTAATTTGGTTCCTTTATACATCTGTATTATGATACAATTTTTAATGATCTGATCACTTACTATCCTTTTCCACAGGGCCTCTGACTTATTCAGCGCACACGAAGAATGGCATTTAATGAGCAGCTCTCCAGTATCTTGTTTCATCCTCATTGTTCAAGGTGTGGCCAAGGCATAATGTGCACTAATCAAAGTTGGATCTAAAGACAGAATTACTAATCTCCTCCTGGGCATTTCTAGAGTCCTCATTATTACATACTTCATAAATGTTAATAAGCTCTATTTTCATAAGACCCCCCCCCATGAGGTACGGGGTGGCATTATACCCACTATATAGATGGAAAACTGAGGCATGGATGCAGGTCAAAAGCATTCACTGTTTTTTGTGCCCTGTTCAAGACACCAGGCATGTGATCTTTTGTTGTACTTGGCTCCTAGTAAAAGCTGTGACATTTCAGTACTGCTGCGGTTTAGACCTCTGGGAACTCAGAAATGGAAAAACATACTGTTAGTGGCCACCTGTAAAAACTTGGGTTCCAGGATGTCCCCAGTATCACAGAAACTGTGCCAGGCATAGGGATAGGATTCAGTACCTCTGAACTATGTTTAGCTGTCTTAGCTATGAAACCATCCTTTCCTTTTGTGCAAGCCCTTGCCTCATTCACTCCCCACCCTCCAGCTTCCATGAAAAAAGAGGCAGGGTTCTCTACTAGCAACAATCTTCTCTACAAAGTTCAAAATCATTCCTGGACCATGGGCCCTTCTGTATATTAAGTGAGGCTGTGATTCAATGAAAAAGTCCTCAGTGACCATGCAATTAATCCCTAAACAGGATTCGAGTGTGCACTCAAGTCCAGAACTGCATCCAAAATAATCTCCCCTCTGCTGGCACCTAACCTTACCCATACGGGTGACTCCTTGGTTGATCTGAAAGCTATCTAGGTACCTGCAGTTCAGCTTCTGTGCATGCCCATAACTGCTCCAGAGTGAAGAGTTCAACATCTAACTCTCACCTGAGATTAATCAGGATTCTTCTGCCAAATCCCTGAGTGTCCTGGACTGATAGATATTCCTCAGCTATGTCTAATACCTACCAACATCATAATGTTCCTTAAAAGTTCAGCTATTCCAGCTTTTAGAGAGGGGTGAGGCATTGATGATGGTATTCGTTCCAACCCACTGTTTTTAATACCTTTGTATAAAACACTCACCCAGAAAATGGGAGACTGAAGAGATTCAGACCTGTCTTTCCCACTTCCCAGTAGCATGTCCTGATCTCCAGACTAGAGGCAAGGGTGGAATGAGCCACTTCCCATCCTATCTGTTGAAGCTGTTCCACTGTACAGAAAGGAAAGTAAGACTCATGGGGGAAAGACAAAGTAAAAGAAGAAGCATGACTCTAAATGGTTTGAGCATCCACTGATCACTGGAAAGCAAGGGGAAGGATGCAGGGAAACAGAGAGAGGAGTCTCACCTGCATCCCTCCCCTCGCCCTCCAGTTATCAGTGTAATTCCTACTTCCTCCCTAGGTGCTGAAAGAGTTTGCTATACTTCTGCCTAGACCTGCCCATTCCCAGAAGGATGATCAAGACATTTTAGAGACATGCTCCTTCTTTAACTTTCTCATTTCCCCATGAGTCTTACTTGGGTGACAGCTACTACAGGTATATATCTATACCTATATTATAAGGGGTCAAGATGGGCAGCAGGGGTTAAATGGATTTCTAAAAAGATTGGGAGACACACACACAGCTCCTCATGGCCCTAGAAGCAGATGGGTTGTCTAGCACAGCCAGGCCAAGGAATGGACACAGCCTGAGAATGAAGATAATGTATGTCATAACACGAGATCACAGCCTTCACGGCAGACAGCTTGTCTAACACAACAGTGACACAGCCTGGGAACCAAAGAAGTATGTACCATACTGTCCCATAACACAAGGTAAGTGACACCAGCAACAAGGCCTCAAAGAGCAGGGGGGCTGAGTCCCAGAGAATACAAAGACAGACCTGAGATTAACAAAGGGTCCCTCCCTTTGTCCCGTCCCTCCCTGTCCCTTCCCGTTCTGCTCCCTGAGAGGGGTCCCTATCCCCATCCCCATCCCCCAGGAAGGGTCCCTGAGGCCACCATGGCCTGAGGGCATATCAGCAGCCTGTCTCGTGCACCCCACTGGAGGGGGGCTGTAGGCCTTGGCATCCTACCTCCAGACTGTTGACACCTAAGAGAGAGCCTCAGAGTGGAGCCCGCATCCTGACCAGATGTACTTTGACTCTGATGACAGCCCTAGAATTGGTAGATATAGAATTGTTAGATTGCTTGTATTGTTGCTTTTTTGTTCTTACTCCATATCAATAAATTTGCCTATTACCAACTGACAGGTGTTATGGTCAGTCTGAGGGTTGTGCTCACCTAGAACAAAGGTATAGGTGCTGGGTTCAAATCCAGTGTCAACAATTGGTGATTCCACCAGGACACAAGGGCAGTAACCTGACAGTTCAGGGAATTTGTTGATGAAGAGTGATCTTTTTCTAGAGGGGTTAGCTAAGATTTGTAGTAAGATAGAGCTGTATGGTAATTGTGACTAGGGTTGTAAGTGTTGTGCAGGAGATGTTGTTTGTTACTGCTGACCAGGAGACTTTGTTTGTATGGGTCAGACAGAGTAGTGGACATGGTTATATGCTGTGGTCCACTTGGGATTAAGTAAGAACCTCCTCTTGTGTTTCCAATAGAAAGCTAGAGAGCAGAGAATGTCATCTCTCTGCTGGAAAGGCTGTGTGAATGAACAGGGTCCTTTGACTCTGAGGTCCTTGGGCAGGGTTACAGTCTTTTATGGAGGTTACAAGAGCAGTTGTGTGTTTTCTGTGGAGTCTGTAAGGTGTAGGTTACAAGTGCCGGTTATGGCAAGGCAGAGTGTTATGCAAGCAGTGCAGCTTCAGAGAGATCAGAGGCAATTAGAGGACTGTAAGACAGATACTCTGGGATCCTGTGAGCACCAGAGAATAGAGGCAGCAGAGGGCACAGAAAGAGACAAGGCATGTTACTGGACATCTGCGCAGGCAGTGCTAGAGAATTTGTGATTAGAAGTTGGGGGAAACTTGGTTCTCCCCCCACCTCTCCAGGAACAGTGAAGAGCCTAGATAGGAGAGAGTATAACAGCTTGTTTTGGGAAACACCAGGGTACAGCTGTGTAAAGAAAGATCGGTGCCCAGAAGTACTTTGAGTTACACTGGCCAAGGAAAACGAAGTGAGCTTATCACAGGCATGTTTTGTTTTTCTCCTCTGCAGATGCATAGTTTGAAGGTTTCCTTTTTGAGGTAGTAAGAGCTTTTTGGAAAGGATTGTGTGTGGTGTGCAATTTGTCACCTGCGATCTTTTGGAGGGAGCTTTCTCAGTCCTAGAATGGAGTTTGCTGAACTGTGTATCTGTGAGGGAAAAAAGATTGTTTTTGGTTTGTAGAAAGCAAGGCTAGCACAGACTGTGCAGCTGTAAAAGAGAGCGAGAGATCAAGATTTGCTGGACGGATTGGTTTGCAGAGAGCAAGGCAAGATAGTGGACACTGATGAAAATGGATTGTGAAGCCTGTAGCCAAGAAAGGATATGGTTAAGATCTGTTGAAGGAAAGGAAAGCTGGAAGTTCAGCAAGGCCTAGAAGAAGGAAGTGTTGGGATTCTAGAGAGTTGCTAGAGAGATCTGCTGGAGAAAGTATTGTCATCAGAGTTGAGAGTTGCTAGACCCAGAGACCTGCTGGAGTGACAGAGCTATGAAGGTGTTTGAGAACAGATGCTGTGCAGTCTGCCATGTTTATGAGCAACTTGGTGCAAGAAATGTATTTGTGCTTGGGAATTGGCAGATGACACTAAATTGAGATACACTGCCAGTATGGAGAAGGATCGATTTATTATGCAAATATAAGTGGTATGGATAAAGTTCATATCATTTCTGTTGCATGCACCATAGTAGGTTAATGGTATGAAAGACATTCATGCACTTAGGGACTAATAAGAGAAACTTTTGTCATGAAGTGGGAGGTATTGACAGGAGACTACAGAAGAAAAGAGAAACTTGGGTGTGTACTGATTGATCTTAGAATCACCAGGCCAGTGTGATTCATCTACGAAAAAGATTAAGGCATGTTAGGTTGTATAAGGCAGGGTGTAATCAATAGTATAGGGACGTAGTAGCGCCATTCTATAAGACATTGGTAAAATGCTGTCCTGTCATGTAGAATACTATGTATAGTTACCCCCCATGTAGAATACTGTGTACAGTTATGGTCACCAATGTTCAGAAAATAGGTGTAGAACTGGAACAAGTACAAAGAAAGGCTACTGGAATGGTTAAGATAATAGCAAACCTTTCTTATGAAAAATGACTAAAAGAGGTTGGTTTATTTACTTTACTAAAACAAAGGTTGAGTGGGAATATGATTACTTTTTATTACTTCTACTCTGGTGACAGAGAGCTTCACTGCTACCCAGCACGTCCACAGGTGGCAAATAGTAGAATAACCTTCAGGGAAGGTTAGTTGCAAAATAAGTAGGAGTAACTTTGATGAATATACAGGCGTGAACTGAGCAGTGGCAGCACCACCAGGATGTGATTGGGACAGTAGAGGGCAATGCTTTCCTTCCAGAAAAGCCACATATATTCTTTGATGGTACTATGAGATGGTGAACACAGGTCACCATTATAGTAAGCCTGCCCAGCCCCCAGCCGTGGTCTACAGGTCCTCAACAGTGGAGCAGGAGGAAGAAGATGTTAATAGAATCTCAACAGCTGCAAATGTGGGCAAAGGCTGCAACAGAATGAGATTTCCAGCTGTCTTGGACTCCTTGCCATTGATTGAAGGTCCTGTTCTTTCAAGAACCATGTGGAAGCTGATGTGCAGCAGCTTCTCCATAATAAAAGAAATCACACACAGACATCTTCCATAGAAACAGTTTTTTCCAGCACATTCTTCAAGTCTTTGTGTGACCAGCTAATGATGACAGGAGCAGTATTGTAATGTCTGGAAGCTCCTGGTTATGAACTGGCACAAAGGCAGCAGTTACAAGAAGATTGTCTGGCACTTGGAGCCAGAAGTGTGATTCAGCAGCTGTAACTGAGCATCCATCTTCAGGATCCACTCTGCTAATCCCACATGGGGAGGGGGCTGGAAAAGGTGCCCTAAACATAGTCTGGCTACCTTTTTCCTGACTGGATAACTGCATCTACTGGGATCACCTTTACTGAAGTCAAAATTAACATACACACAATGAATTTCATGACCTGGAACATCAGGACCTTCATGGACAATTCTAATGGTGATCACCCAGAGCACTGTACCATAATTGTGTCTTGAGAACTCAGGTAACACAACACTGACATTGTTACACCGAGCAAGACTTGGTGAGCGGGAGACAGGCAGCTCAAAGAACAAAGTGATGGCTATAACTTCTGGAAGGGTAAACAGGAGAGAATGCCAGCTTCACAGAGTTGGTTCTGCAGTCAAGAATTAACTCATAAAGCAATGAGTTCCCTATTGGAATTCATGAGTGCCTCATGACACTCCGTCTTAAACTGACAGGGAGCCAATATGCCACATATTGCTCTGACTCTTGACATCACTGATGAAACCAAGAAAGAATTCTATGCCAGCCTTGACCAAGTCCTTTCTGGCATTCTGGAGGAAGAAAGACTTAATCATCTCAATGATTCCAACACTGTAGTCAGAAGGGACTCAAACCTGTGAAACAGAACCATCAGCAAGAAAAGAGTGGTAAAAAGTCAACTCCAACAGCATCCTCCTTTTGACCAAATGTACAGAACATCACCAACACCCTGTTCTGCCAGAAAAACAGGCACAAGACATCATGGAAACACCCACAATCAAAGCATTGACATTTCATTGTTTCATAGTTTCTAGAGTCGGAAGGGACCTGAGCAGATCATCATGGTGCTGGCAGGAAAGAGTGCTGGGGTCAAACAACCCCAGCAAGGTGCACATCTAGCCTCCTCTTAAAGACCCCCAGGGTAGGAGCCAGCACCACTTCTCTTGGAAGTTGGTTCCAGATCCTAGCTGCCCTGACCGTGAAGTAGCGCCTCCTGATGTCTAATCTGAATTTACCCTCTGCCAGCTTGTGACCGTTATTCCTGGTCACTCCTGGTAGTGCACGGGGGAACAGGGACTTCCCCAATGCCTGCTGGTCCCTTCTGACTAGCTTGTAACAGGCCACTAGACCCCCCCTCAGCCTTCTCTTGTGGAGGCTGAACAGGTTTAGATCCCGTAGCCTCTCCTCATAATGTCTGCCCTGCTGCCACCAATCATGTAAGTGGCCCTCCTCTGGACCCTCTCCATGCTGTCCACATCCCTCTTGAAGTGCGGCGCCCAGAACTGGATGCAGTACTCCAGCTGCAGCCTGACCAGTGCCGTATAGAGGGGGAGGATCACCTCCTTGGACCTGCTTGAGATGCATCTGTGGATGCATGACAAGGTGCGGTTGGCCTTCCTGACTGCATCCCCACACTGCCGGCCCATGTGCATCTTGGAGTCAGTGATGACTCCAAGATCCTTTTCTGCCTCTGCACTGATATAGTCATTTGATTGACTATGTCATTGTTCATGCTCCGGATTGCAAAGATGTCCACATCACCCAGGTTATGCTAGGACCTGACAACTGCTGCACCAATCAACAACACATTTGCTTGGTTATGTCTTTCAAACTGGCTTCCTAACAATGGCTGCAAAAGAAGCAATGCTGAAAGAAGATCAACATCAAAGGACTCAAGAACCCAATTAAGTAAGACCTCTTCAACCAGTGCCTCAATGAAAAACTGATGAATTTCAGTTAACAACAAGTGGAAAATATCTGCAGTGCTTGGCGTGCATTCAAGTTTACTGTCATTAGCACCTGTGAAGAAATGCTTAGATTCTCTACCAGGAAACATCAAGATTGGTTTGATGGGAATGACCAGGAGATCCAGGGGCTAATTGACTGCAAGCATAAGACCTTTTTTTCTTGGCAGAATATCATCAACTCCAAGCAAAAGAAATTGAAGGGCCAAGGCAGAAGTCCAAGGGAGGACCTGCAATATAAAGAACAGATGGTGGGAAGACAGGACAAAGAAGATTCAACATCTCACTGACATCCATGATATACATGGGGGGGTTTTTGAGTGCTGCTAAAGCCATCTACATTCCAGGCAGTCAGAGACCAACCCCCTTGAGACATAAAGATGGAGGAGACCTGATCAAGGAAAGGGGATCCAATAATGCCAAATGAAAGGAGCATTTTGAAGACCTTCTCAGTAGAGACTCTGTTGTTCATGAGAGTGTTTTTAACTCCATCCTGCAACACCCAGTTAGAAACAATTTTGGAATCCCTCCAACCCTTGACAAGATGAGAAAAGCCATCAAGCAGATATGGCAAAGCTTGAGCTCCAGTGGAGCTATCCATGAGCACCCTGGGAGGGGCCCACCTCCAACTTGTCTGCCATATTTTTCTTGTTTAAGAAGAAATAGGAGGGTTCAGTGTTTCTATTATGGGTTCTTATTCCCCTTCTCTCCTCTCCCCCGCCTTTGGGGTTACTCACAGAGCAACTTATTGATGGCTTCGAGCTCCACCTTCCCTACACCCCATCCACACCCCAGTCATGATGTCATCAAGGTCACCTGATTCATCACCTGGTCAAAGCCAGTGGGATTCCCCATTGGTATTTAGTGGTGGAACTGTGCTGATGGAATCTTACTCCGTATCTCCCACGGGGCACTAGTAGCTTAGGCTGCTGCTGCCTAGCCACTTCTGAGTATTAAACTCATTGAGACAACAGAAACATCATAAATAATAATGTACTTCAAGGTACAAGTGTGGTATCCTACTCCTCAGATCCTTCCCAAGTAAATCTCTAAGGGGACCCAAAATAGCCCAGGCCCAGATCCTGCTCTTGGTCTGGGTGGCCTGACTCTCCCAGGCTTCTGGTGTGATCCTAGTCAACATCCAGAAAGTAAATACAAAAAAAAAAAAGGAAGAAAGAAATGGGGTCTTCAAGCTTAAAACTGTGCTTGCCAATAAAGGTGCCAAAAACTCTTGACGCTGACAATAATGTGAAAGTGCAGGTAAAACTGCCAGGCTGAACTCTTCAAGAACCAGAGCACAACTCTCCTGGGGCTTCCCCTTTCAGGGAGGAGGACATCCCTGAAAAATCTCTACCCAGGTTCACTGGCTTCCAGGACCAGTGGGGCTAACAGCCCTTAGTTCATCTGATCTCCTCCCTGGGGAGGCTGCTGAAGTGTCCAAATGCCAGACTCTACCTCCCAGCTCTCTCCTCCCCTCTGAATGGGACAACAGTTTCTTTTATGCTCCTGATGTGTCACAGATCCTTGACATCAACTGTCATGTGTCTCTGGAGCCAGAAGGAGCAGGACCTTATAAGTCAGTGGGGCAGTGCCATACGCCACTCCCACATCTGCTGCAGCATTCCTGCAGGTAAGTCTATTAGAAGACTAGCCCTGGGCAGTCTTCACTTGGCTGGTCTGAGGCTGTCAGCCACAGCCTTGGTGATGTGCCCCAGTGAGTTCTGCCCATGTACCCAGGACTCACCACCATACAAAGCATCTGGAGCTGATGCAATCACCACCAAGATGAACATGGGCCGGCAGTGTGAAGAGGCAGTCAGGAAGGCCAACTGCACCTTGACATGCATCCACAGATGCATCTCGAGCAGGTCCAAGGAGGTGATCCTCCCCCTCTATGCAGCACTGGTCAGGCCGCAGCTGGAGTATTGGGTCCAATTCTGGGTGCCGCACTTCAAGAGGGATGTCGACAGCATGGAGAGGGTCCAGAGGAGGGCCACTCGTATGATCAGGGGACAACAGGGCAGGCCCTATGAAGACAGGCTGCGGGACCTGAACCTGTTCAGCCTCCAAAAGAGAAGGCTGAAGGGGGATCTTGTGGCCTCTTATAAACTAGTCAGGGGGGATCAGCAGGCATTGGGGAAGTCACTGTTTCCCCGAGCACCGCCAGGAGTGACCAGGAATAATGGTCACAAGCTGGCAGAGGGTAGGTTTAGGTTAGATATCAGGAGGCGCTACTTCACAGTCAGGGCAGCTAGGGCCTGGAACCAGCTTCCAAGAGAAGTGGTGCAGGCTCCTACCCTGGGGGTGTTTAAGAGGAAGTTAGATGAACATCTTGCTGGGGTCATTTGACCCCAGGATTCTTTCCTGCCATGGCAGGGGGTCGGACTAGATGATCTGCTCAGGTCCCTTCTGACCCTACACACTATGAAACTATGAAACTATGAAACCACTGAAATCTTCAAGCAGGGAGGAGAGGAGTTCACATCATGGCTCCATGCCCTCATCTTAAGGATTTGGAACAATGAGGAAATCCCAGATGACCTCAGGGACATCATGATCGTGACAAGAAAGGAGACAAGTCCAACTGTGGAAATTACAGAGGCATCACCTTGCTGTCCACCATAGAAAAAATCATTGCAAGACCCCTTCTGAACCATCTCCTTCCACTTGCTGAAGAGCTCCTCCCAGAATCTCAGTGTGGGTTTAGGGCATCAAGAGACAGAACTAACATGATCTTCACTGCTTGCCAACTGCAATAAAGATGCCAGGACTAACATAAACCTCTCTACATGGACTTCTTTCACCTAATGAAAGCCTTCAACTCTGTCAGCCAAGAAGTGCTGTGGAGGATCCTTCTGAAGTATGGATACCCACCAAAGTTCATTACCATTCTTTGCCTGTTCCATGACTTACATCCTGGATTAAATGATTTTATAAACAGAACAGCTTCCAGGAGTACATGGTCTTTGACCCTGGGTATGACATGGATCTGGATTCAAATTTGAGGAAAATGGCTGTGTTGAGTAATGAGCTTGCACATTTCATTCAGCTTGCATGTGATATTGCAACTCTTTCAGAAACTCAGCTCTCAGATACAGGCTTCATAAAGGACAAGGGCTACACCATTTACTTGCATGGCAAACCTGAAGGAATAAAAAGATAGCATGGCGTAGGTTTTGCCATCAGAAATGAACTAATATAATTGTGTGAAGCTCTGATTGCAGTGCCCATACGTATCATGACACTTTGAGTTAGACTACAGAAGGGATTCATCAACCTCATCTGTGTCTATGCTTCACCTCTGCATGCTAGTGATAAAGAGAAGGAAGCTTCTATCAACAGCTGGAGGAACTGATTTGCAGGATTCCACAGAAGGAACCTATCCTAGTACTTCAATGCAAAAATTGTGTCCAATGCTGAGATCTGGCCTGGGATTCTGGGTAGGCATAGCATTGGATGTGTAAATGACAATAGTCAAAGAGTTCTTGAGCTCTGTGTCAGTCAAGGCTTATAAGTGACCAACACCTTCTTTGCTGGTAACATCAGAAGAACATCTTTGAGACACCCAAGGTCCAAGCACTAGCATCAGCTGGACTTGGTACTGATAAGGCATACACACTTGAAAGATAACCTGCATACACAATCCTTTCAATGCACAGACTGTGACACAGACCACTTCCTTGTCTTCTGCAAAGTGAAATTTCAAGCTAAGAAGATCCACCACAATAAACCTGCCAGGCAACCTTGTATTGACTTGTGCCAAATCAATGATCCTGTCAATAAATGGCTTTTCAATGAAGAAGTAACAGAGTCAGCTGGAATGAATGAAACTGCATCAGATGCATGGGAAGTGCTGGAGACAAGTATGTATAATGCAGCAATCGAGAGTTTTGGAAAGAGTACTAAGAAGAATGTCAACTGACTTGTGGACCATTCAGAAATACTGCTGCCACTCATCGAGAGAAAAAGAAGTGCCCTAATCACCTACAAGTCTACTCCTACTACTGATTCACTCAACAACCTGAGATAAGCTTGTAAGGCTGTTCAAACAGCTTCAGGAGGTGTGCTCAAGAATTTGGGCTGGGTCTCTGTAACAGCATCCAACAAGTGGCTGATGCAGGCAACAATAGATAGTCATATTGGAGTACAGGCAGTCCTCACACTTACAGTGGGTTATGTTCCTGGAAAAGGTGCTGTAAGTCAAAACAATGTAAGTAAATCTGATTTTCCCATGAAAACAATGTTATAATAAGGGGTTACATTCCTGACCAAGGGCCTGATGCCTAACTTTTTATAGACATGACCATAATCACCATATTTAAATCAACTATTTAATTTTATTTAATCAGAAGGTGAAGGAACACCTTCACCAGGGTCATAGAATGGACTTCCTGATGTGGTCTGGCATGTAAACTTCATGTATTCTTGTATTCTTTGAATTCTTAGTGCTTAGTGCTTAGTGTTAGGCTTTTTTATATACAGTACTCTTTCAGTCTACTTCCTGATGTGATCCGGTGTTATGCGATCCTGTATACTGATGTTTCTTAGTGCATGTTATATATTCAGTACTTAAAAATGGCTGACAAAAGGACAAGGCAGTGTTCTAGTGATGATGCGGGTTCTGATAAGAAACAGAGAAAAGCCATTACACTACAGGTGAAAGCCAGCATGATCAAGCTTAGTGAGAGTGGTTTGCCACACACTGAAATCGGTAGGCAATTGGACTTAGCTCGTACTACTGTGCAAGCTATTATTAGAGAAAAGAAAAAATAAGTGGTGATATTAAAAGTGCAGCCTCGTTACAATTCACTGTTATAAGACAACCTGCAGGACTTGTGGCTGAAATGGAAAGACTTTTAATTTTGTGGATTCAGGATCAAACTCAGTGCTGTGTGCCTTTGAGTTTAGCCACCATTTAAGCCAAAGCTTTGAGTCTTTTTGACACTGTGAAGCAACAACATGGCGAGGGATCCAAGGATGAAAAATTCAGTGCAAGGGTTTGTTCATGTGTTTTAAAGGCAGGTATGCCTTGCATAACATCAGGGTGCAAGGTGAAGCTGCTAGTGCTGATGAGATTGCGGTTCAAGATTTTCCTAAAAAATTGAGTAAAATCATTGAAGAGGGAGGCTATTGTGCCAGGCAAGTCTTCAGTGTTGATGAGACTGGGCTGTTCTGGAGGAAAATTAGCCTTCCAGGACGTACATGACCCAACAAGAAAAAACTACGCCTGGTTTTAAAGCATCTAAGGATAGGTTTACCCTTTTGCTTGGTTCAAATGCTGTGGGTGAGTTCAAGCTCAAACCCTTGCTTGTTTATCACTCCAAAAATCCCAGAGCACTTAACGGTTATGTTAAGGGCAGCCTTCCAGTTATCTGGAAATCAAATCGTAAAGCTTGGGTGACTGGGACCCTTTTTGAGGAATGGTTCACTGATTATTTTGTGCCAGCTGTTCAGAATTATTGTGAGAGGAACAACCTTCCACATAAGGCATTGTTAGCTTTAAACAATGCCCCTGAACTGGTTCCAGATATCACACTAGATGGTATTCATCTGGATGTTGTTGACCAAGTTTTCTACCTTGGCTCTACTGTTACCAGCAATGTAGATCTTGATGCTGAGCTCGCTAGTAGAGTCAGCAAAGCAGTCAGGAACTTTGGTCTTTTGCAAGACAGAGCCTGGAACAATAACAAACTGTCAACTAAAATGAAAATCCATATTTATGAGACATGTGTTTTATCCACTCCTCTATATGGCTCAGAAACATGGAGGACCTACTTGAAACATATCAAAAGACTAAGCAGCTTTCATGTCAGATGCCTGCATAAAATTCTTTGAATAAGATGTCAAGACAGGGTGACAAATGTGGAAGTGTTAAATTGTGTTGGTATGTCATTCATGGGAACATTGATTAGTAAGAAAGGACTCTGGTGGCTTGGTCATGTCAAGCGAATGCCAGATCACAGGATCTCGAAGAATGTACTGTATTCTGAAGCTCAAGAAGGGTCTAGAAAGAGAGGCAGACCGCTGCACAGATTTCAGGAGGCTTGCAAAGATGATTTAGCATCCTTTGGAATCTTTGGGGATGATTGGGAAAGGAGTGCAGAATGCTGCTCTGGTAGGCAGCGTCAGCTTGCGGATGAAGTGAGGTACTGAGAGGCAGACTGGATTATGTTTTGTGATAATCAGTGTCAGAGGAGGAAAGAATCTGCTACTTGGATTCAGAGCATTGCTAGTGTCTGGGTGTGCCCCACTAGTGGGCATGACTGTGACTTGTGCATTAGGCTCAGAAGTCATCAAAGAACTCATCGGCACATACACCATGCTCTGGAAAGAGCAATGGTGCCAATTATTGCTGTTGTTGTGATCCCCACCTCACTGTATATAGCTGAGATGTGGACAACATAAAGGAGACACCTCAAGTCGCTGGAGAAATACCATCAATGCTGCCTGCAGAAGATCATTTGAATCCAGTGGATAGACAAGTGTACCAACATTAGTGTTCTCTGACAAGCAAACACAATGATCATCCACTTTACTGGGTTGACCACATCATCTGGATGTCTGACTCCAGACTCCTGAACCAAGTTTGATTCTCCCACCTGAGTCAAGGCTCAGGAGGAGGGCAGAGAAAGCACTTCAAGAATGTCCTTAAAAAATGCAACATTGATACCAACTTGCGGGAGATTATCACCCACGACAGTATATCTTCCCAGGACTGAGAGGACTGTCCCCTGCCCAGTCCCACCAATCAGCTAATTGATGGGACCAGACCATAATTGGCTCTGTTCAGGCCCTGGGGACTTCCCTGTGTAGTTTCACCAGTCAGATCCCTTTAAAGTTCTCTGTGGGTGGACAGCCACGAACTTCAATGGGCTCCCAAGCTGCCTTAAAACCATGAACTTTAAAGAACTCCTAGATTGCCTATGGGCACTTTAAAGTTCCAAGTGGGACACCAACCACCCAGGTTCAGGATGGCATGGAAGGCAGGAGAGAGGAAAAGTGGTACTAGCTCAGGTTATCTCACAGCCTTTAAATATGTCTGCCACCTGCACATTCACACTATGGTGACAACAGCAGCTGGGGAGAGTCTGTCAACGAAGGTTGCCCTTGGGTGAGTGAAGCCAAGGAGCAGTACACTATCACCTTCTGGTTGGAGAGTGTCCCTTGGCAGCAACTTTGTTGCACTCCAGCCTGGGGACTTTGCACAGGTGACCTCCCATAATATTTTAATTTTTATAGTTCTACAAACTTTGTTGCACTACAAAAATAACGTCTATCAGGGCCCTTAAGCTAGACGCCATTATCAGCAGAAGACCAAAGGACTACAAACTGGGTATGAAAATAGTAGGCTGAGAAGTAAAAGTAGTAAAATTTTGGACTAGTCTTCTGACCAAAATAGTTGGGACAAATAATCTAAATTGTTTCAGGATGGAGCTCCAAAGTTTATAAAAAGAAATGGTCAGACAGGACAGAGATGGTCGTGAATCAACAACTGGTATATGTAATATTTGGGTGCCAGGTGAAAAGCAATTCTATCTCTATGCAGGAGGCATCTGGTAACTCCATGTCTCAGGGCTTCTGCTGGATGCCTGTAGCAGCCAGGAAGGACTCCTGCCAACACACCTGTGAATGCTTTGTTAGGTTCTGGAGTCTTTAGGGTTTTCTTTGTCAGCAGGTTTCTTAACCTCCCTATGAGGCATTGGACAATGGCCACAACTAGATGTGGGAGTTTTGGCTGGGGTGTGCTGGGGCTCCTGTTGGCCCAGAAAACATTTCTGCTACCTAGCTGTGGACAGTCTTGCTGTTCCACTCAAGCCTATCACCAAGTTTGGGGTTAGGAAGGAATTTCTCCCAGGTTGGATTGGCAAGGATTGAGAGGATTATTTTTGTCTTTCTCTTTAATTTGAGGCATGACCCTCTTTCTAGGATCCTCTGAGCATATACTGACATAACAACTCTGCCATTGCTATGGCAGGACACTGTTGACACCTTTGTCACCCCTGCTTTGTATCT
Source organism: Crocodylus siamensis (assembly GCF_052110815.1). Lineage (NCBI taxonomy): Eukaryota > Metazoa > Chordata > Crocodylia > Crocodylidae > Crocodylus > Crocodylus siamensis. Next base: position 109,091,318 of record NC_143397.1, on the reverse strand, counting down.
ATGACATGCTGCAGGCTGTTTGTAATATATAGTTGCAAGGTGCTTTGTGTGTGACAGTCTGGGCTTGTTGATTAGTTTTAGGACTCTTTGGATAAGAGGTTGTCTATGAACACAGAGGAGACTGGGTTGTCCTATGGAACCCCTTGCATGTCATATAAACTCCTTTTTCTCATAGGTCTCCCACATGCAACTGTGGTAGCACTGTACAAAAGAGACCACACGGAGCATAGCCTCAACCTCACCAATACATGGAAGGAGTTTACAGGGGTGCATGACTTAAGCTGCACCACCAAGGACCTACTAACCACACTGGGCATGTCTACACAAGACACTTAATGCCCACTGGACTAATTCTACTGCACATTAGCACGGCTGTCAAAAACCACACTAATGTACTAATGTGCAGTGGATTTAGTCCAATGCGCATTAAGCATCACACAAAAAGCATTCCTCTGTGCTAATGCACAGTAGCATTGATTATGACATATTAAGTTAGTACCTGTTGTTACAGGTACTAAACTTAATGCACTGTAATAACAGCATATTCATGAGTGTGTAGATCTGGCCACTGAGGGACTTGGCACTGGACCTGCCACCAGTTAAATGCGCGAAGGAAAAATACAACCAGCCGAGTAACCACAGCAAAAGTATTAGAAATGGTCTCACGTTGTGCCTCTGACACAAGAAATTCAAGGGGGATGCTTCCAGGATAGGGTTCCTTGTGTTATACCATCTTCACTTTCGAGTTAACACTCACAATCAGCAGAGGGCCACAGGATACCTTCCCCAGTGAAGTCCTCTGAGAGTTTTCCAAGGAGCTGTCCAGCAACTGCAGTGGGGACAGCACTTCAGCTGGGAGTATACTCTTGGGCCTCTACTCAGTAAGTACTACTTGCCTTTTTTATTTCTGTCTGATGGCAGGAGGGTAGCTGGCAAGACAGGGTCATTCTGCGTGCTTCTTTAGGGGTCCAGTTGGCCTCAATTTAACAACAATCTAGTGACCATTGTGAACTGAGATTTTCATTTGGTGAATTTTCACAGGAACAGCAAAAGATACATTCATGACACCTTGCCGCATTTCAAATTCTTATTCCACAGACTAAAGCGCTAAAGCTTCTCAACAAAACATTTTTAAAGTTTTTTTTCTTTTTTAAGTATTGCCATGTATTTTTCACTAATCCTGTTCCTGAAAACATCCGCATCGTCTTTACTGAAGTTAAGAAAAATCAGATAGAGGCAAACATTTGTTTAGAGAGTACTTGAGTCTAAATGGTTACAGTTTGTCAAAGCTATTCACAACTTAAAACGGGGTCTTCTAATGAAAATGTTCAGGCAAACTTAGTTCTCCACATAAGTTTTATTTATCCTCTTGAAGGAAATAATCCAGAACCTGATTCAATTACAATGGAGCCAATTAAGGATTTTTCTACTGACTTCTGTGACTTTGAATCCAGGCCCCAACTTCACCTTTTCACATCTTGAATCTTCATTTGGTATCTTCAACATGTTTCTTTGTTCTTTCCCCTATTGTTTGTTTCCCCTATTATCTCTCCCTGGCATATAAATGCCCCAGTGTTTTCCTCTCCCTTCCTAGCCCATTTTCAGAGCCAGGTCCTCTGGCAAAGGCATATTATACAGCCTTCTAAATCTTTCCATCCAGTCCTTTTTCTCATTCCAGCCTAGGAAAACCTCACTTAATTAATAGCTGCAGTTCAAAAAATGCTTGTGTTGCTACTTTCTGTAGGTTGGATTTACATAACATGAGAGAGTTATACTTGTTTTTTTTCTGATACCCTCTTTTGTATGCACATAAGATTCTGTTTGTTGCAGATCTAGTACATATTAGAGAACATTTTAAATGCCTCAGAAACACAAGGACTGTCCTCTGAAACAAAGTCTTTGGACCACCCTAGCGCAGGGAACATGTTGCACAATCCCCAGTGGTTGTAATGGCACAAGAGTTCATTCTGTATACAGCCACCTGGATTGAGCATTCAGCCATTCTCCTTACATTGGTAGTGGTGTACTACGATGCCCTGGCAAGGCCATAGTAGTTCGCTTGCATGAGATATGGAGCAGTTTCTAACATATTTGTGGCTAACCTTAGGACTTTGGTGGGCTACCTACCACCTTACCGTGGGAAGGACATGGAAGTCATCAAATGCTCAGGGCTGCAAACTTAACCTGAGCCTATAGGCAGTATTATAATAGTACTATTAAATAATTCATAATTCACAGTGGCACATTTCCCTTTCTAGAGCCTACTTTGCATCTGACCTCTAAAAACAACTTGTAATCAAGTTTTTTCATTTTCCCTGTGCCTTAATGATGTTCAAGAAATTCTAGCAGCTTCCTTGCATGTAGGCATATTGGTATTACTACCCACATGCCCCACAAAATACAATCAATCTTAACTGACAACCCAATTTATCTAGTAAAATTATGGATGAATCCCTCATTTTCATGAGTCCCTGGAAAAAAATATATCAGAGGGCAAAGTAGTTAAAGTAAATCAGCTTTCCAATGTGACCCAGAGAAAACCCTTTCATCTAGACTATGTCTGCCTTGTCTATTTAGTTTATAGGTTCTTTGGAAAAGGGGCTCTAGCATTTGTCATGTTGACATTCAGTTCCCAGCACTGGACCTTCTGATACTACCAGAATAGCAATGCTTTATTTTAGCCATAATAAGGTCTTTTTGCATTTCCATGGCTACCTCATTGGTCGTAATGAAAAGATTCTCTAAGAGATAGTTTGCTTCTCATGTCTTTTGAAACATATGGTAGTAACCATTGGTAGACTGGACTAGATCGATTACGGTTTTCATCTTGTATGGAAACTCATATGTTCACTGATTTTATGCTAGTCCTAATTGTGTCTTCATTTTCCAAGGCCATTCAGGTACTGCACCCATAATAACATGTTTCTCTGAAAGAGCAACTCATGCATGCAACCCAGGTATTTGTGTGTTTACATTAGCCATATGCAACTGTGTGAACAAAACTTAAAAAATTATGCCTTCCATTTTCATGTTGCCTCTTACACAAAGTTGAAATAGTGGTGAAAACAGTGAATGACCTCTAGCTCCCATTTATAAAATGAATGTCTCATAGTCTTTTATTCCTTATATGAGTTTCCCTGCATTCATGTTATAATTTACCTTGACCTCTGTTTTGGAAGGACAGGTCCTGCCATCTTTCAATAGCATACCTTGTGTTGGATATGGAAAATGCTGTTTCAGAATTGACATATGACCCAAAGCACAAACATGATTCCAAAATTGTACTAAAACTGTAAGTCCATATGCTTCTAAAAAAAAAACAATTTTAAGAACATGGATGGCACATTATACAACAAATAAACAGTGGGATTTAAAAATTTCTATGTGATCACAAAAGTAATTAAAAATGTTATTGGACAGAATAGGCCATTCTGCTGTTCCGCATGTTGCTTGTCCACTGCCCACTGAAAATGGATGGAAAGGCTGCTATAGAACACAGTGGATGTTGGCCCAAACCCTGTGGAGTTGCAATAGTTGCAGACAAGGGGCCATCTGGACCATTGTCTCTTTGTGTGTTTGAAATGCAACAGGATTTGGACGGTGTTTGTTTTAGCTAGACTTAGTGTCTTTGGGAAAGAACAGAGGAATAGCAGATAATTTGGCTAGTGAGCAGAAAGGAGGGCAGCTCATGAAGGAGGATCTGGCACTGGATGGGATTTGCAAAAGTACTCAGTGTCATCCTGACTCTGCTGCCACTGAAGTCCATGAGAATTTTACCACTGGGGTCAATGGGAGTAGAGTAAGGCCAACTCTGTACTGTGTAAGATCTTGGGAATGGTGAGGCTGAGCCTGCACTATCCACCTGAGTCCAGTGAAGCTCTCTAGAGGCAGAAGTTGACCTGGGAGGCTACTTTGGACTCACCCCAGTGCCCAGTCTTGAGCCTTCTGTCTTCACTGAGAATGGGTCCAGAGCAGCCCCATGGATGAAATTCTGACTGTGGATCAAGTCAGTGGATCTGGGTGAATGGAGACTGCCCAGTCCATGAGGCTTGACACTAATTGGACATCAGCAAATCCTCTGAGTGCTTTTGAAAAGTACCTTATATAATGGGTCCCTTTTACTTTACCTACTTAACCCCCATAAATGGAGCATTAACCCATGGCTCAGCTGCCAGCTTAGTATTTCTAGTGCCTTTTTGCCACCTCTATACAAATCTCTCTAGATGAATCAAGCTTGCCACATGTGTCCTGCTAATAGGGCACAAAAGAAGTGACTTGCCCCTCACAATATGTGAAATAAAATCTCTAATGACAACAGGGAACAGCTCCAAAGTGGGTTATGAACAAAGCTGCTTAGGAAGCCAGATCACCCCTATGCACCCAGCGTATAGACAGCAAACATACCTATTAGAGGGACGGAGTCAGAAGTAGCAGGCATGATCTCAGCCACAAGCAGCATGAACACCGTCAGGGACAGCAGGACTGTGATACCTGCAAGGGAATTAGTGGGGAGGGAAAGGATAAGGAGTAGAATTGTGGCCCTCCTGCTTATGCCTTCACTATATAAAACTCTGCCCCACTTGTTAACTAAGCAAACTTGTGGTTTACTGTCAGCTTCAGTCAAAGAAATATCTTTAATCCAAGTGCTACAAGACAGGAGGAGCCTCCTCAAACTTATCTGCATCTCAGGACAGTCCTGACCTCCTGGGTGATGTAGTCAATAGGGCTGTGTGAAGGTTCAGTCTCTGATTCAATTTGGTGGAGATTCGGCCTGATTCGGTGGCTGAATCTCTGAATCTGAATCAAATCAGAGGACCCTTGAATCGCTCTGAATCGAATCAGAACCCTCCAAATTGATTTGGAAAGATTCGATGATTTGGACATAGACACAGCTTTAAACAGTTTTTTTTTCTACATACCTCTAGGTAGCAGGTGGCTTGTGAATGCTGTGATGCTGGGGCACACGGAGCATCCCACAGAAGCATGGTGGGGCTCCCCAGCGCACTTGGCAGCAGACCTGGAAGTGGACCAGAAGCACTTCCAGTCCATTTCTGGGTTTGCTAGGGAGTGTGCTGGGTGGCCACCTGGCGCACCCCCAGATCAGCGACCTGTGCCTTCCCGGTCTGGGGTGGGGGCACCTGGGGTATAGAAGGAGGGGCACCCGGGGTATAGAAGGGGGGGTACTTCAAGGTGTATAGAAAAAACATTTAAAGCTGTTTCTATGTCCGAATCACTCATTCTCCAAATCAGCACTGAATCTTCAGATTCAGATTTGGCCGAATCAAATCAGGGACAGTGATTCGAATCAATGAATCGAATCACTGTCCCTGATTTGGGCCGAATCCCAATCCGAATCCAAATTGAATAGGGCCCCCTTTGGACACCTCTAGTAGTCAAGTCACATTACTTCCCCATTTATGAAATGGGGGTAATGAAACTGATCTCTCTGTAAAGCACTTTGACATGCACTAATTATAAGTGCTATGTAAGAACTCAGCGTTGCTATCTGCACCCGTCAAAAATGGCTCAGCTTACACAATGCAAAAGCCAAGTACTCTGGTCTGAGTGGTGACTTGTTCTAGAAAGCTTTGTTACTCCCACTTCTACAACCTCTTGTTACTTCCCTGAGAGAAATCTCTCCTAGCCAGTTCCAAGGCAGGCTAAGTTACTTATTTGTCATTTCCTGTGAAGTCTGTAGTAAGCATGCTAAATTCCTTGGTTCTTACCTAAGGAAATCTTCTCCCCTGAGTCAGCTGGCAAGAGGAAAACAAGCAGTGCCAGGCCTGAGATGAGGACACAGGGAATGAGTAGGTTCAAGCCATAGTAGAGGGTGCGCCGTCGCATCGTCACAGTGTAAGTCACATCTGGGTATGGCTCTTTGCAGCACTCATAGTACAACACATTCCTCTTCCCCGGCACACCTGCATGGAGGGAAACCAGGGAGGTGGGAAGGGGGGCTGTATCCCTGGCTTTGGGTTTATAACATGAATTACACCACGCCTGCTGGCCTCAACTGTAATCAAGGACCCATTGTGCTGGACACTACATACAGATAGGGAGAAACAGTCCTTGCCCCAAAGATCTTGTAGCTTGGAGGCTGAGATGGGGAGAGAGAAGAGAGTTGCCCAAGGACACTCAAAAGATCAGTGGCATAGTCAGAAATAGAACCCAGGTCTCCTGCCATCTAGTCTAGTGCCAAATCTATACATCCATGGCCTGCAGAGTAGCCAAAGGATCTAGCTTAGTGGTCTAGGCACCTAGAGACCTTCCTATTGTATGTTCAAATCCTGTGAAACCTCATTTCACTGGACTTCCTATTGCTTGCACTGGGGATTGTTTTCAATGAACGCTAAACACTTTGGTGTATATGGCCCAAAATGTGCACTGAATGCCACACACTGGGTGCAGCTACATGTGCCCCCACAGCACTGCTGTTACTGCGCCGTCATTTAGTACTTCCTTTTGGGAGTGCTAAATAGCAATGCAGTAACAGCCTGCACTGTGCTGTGCCATTTTTAGCCACTACGTCATCATAGCAACACACTATACCAAGGCAGTGTGTTGCTATGGAGACGTAGCTGCAGCATCACAGTTTGTGCCTGCTGATGCTACGTCACCATAGCATGTTGCTACGGCAATGTAGCGTCACATGTAGACATGCCCAGTGACTTGTAGTGGAGAGCTTAAAGTGCTGAGGGAATTATGTGAAAAAATCCACTACAATGATCAGGTCGTGGTGGGATTACAGGAATCTCTACAGAGGGTGCTGGCCCACAGTTATACAGAGCTATTTCTCATGTATTTTATCTTTAGCAGATTTATTCTGTAATAAGGAGCAACCACATGACCAGCTCTCTCAAACAGCTGTCCCAGGTAAGCCATGTGCATGGTAGTGAAGCAAGTTTGCAGATTGAGATTGCATAGGGAAGTGGACATGATTTATCTCAGCATGGTAGGCAGCTGCTCCTCGCTTTCTGAGGGGTAACGTTCCCTGGAACGGAGGGACCTACACCAGGGTAAGGATGTGCATCATGTGTCCACTCCATTTTTATTACAGGCTAAAGTTAAATTATTCCATAGCAATCATATTATGTCTCCGCACCCAGAAAAGTCCAAGTCATTAGACAACACACACAAGGAAACCAGCTAATGTAAAGTACAGCAACGCAGGTTTAAGTTAACCCAGGAAAGGACATGGCCTCTCTCTCCACCACGGCTATGTCTTCAGCAACTGCAGGATGGGAATGGATGATTCCTTCCATCTTTCTGTGGATTTCTCTTCTTGCCAAGCCAGACAGTGAAATCTAACCTTGCAACATTTTGTTGTTACCATTTGGATAAACCAGGAGCAGTCCTGAGCACCCAAAAATGGCTTCCCAAAGAATGGCCACAGGTCAGTAAGACACATCTAATTAATGTCCTCTTGAGCCAGGGAAATAAAGCCAGGGTTGCTAGCTTTGTCACACGCTGTAGGCTGAGGCTCTGATTTTCCAGCTGTTGAACTGGGAACATAGCACGTGCTGTCATTTCTTATCTTTAGTGATTCCTTTTTTTCTTTCCCTTTCCCTCCACTTTGTGCGCATTGGCCTTGTTTTGTCAGTAGAACAAACCACATTGCATTACAACAAGCCTGAGAGGTGCCAAGTATCTCTCAGCAATTTTCAAAAATGGGTGCCAAAAGCTGGAGTGGTCAGCCTGAGGTTAGCTGTGAGAAGATATATTGGTCCTCCATGGCTGTCTGTCAGCCTATCTTGGTCCTGCCCTGATGTCTGGGGGCCTGATCCTACTTCTAGCAGGGACAGCCACAGCACCAAAGTTATCAAAAGAGGAAGAGCCTCTGCATCCTTTGGGGCATTTCTACCAGAAGCACATTAGGGCATGGCAGTATTAGGTCAGCTGCTGATCTAATCCTATTCTTGCACGGGCTGTGGTTTGAGTGACGTGAGAGCTGGCACAATCCCATCTATGCTTCATGGGACAAATGCAGGGAACCTAGGGACCAAATGTGTTTGGCACATGCATTTGCTGAAGGTAGGATTTCAAGCTAGAAACAACCAAATGGGGCAGACTGTAAAGAAGCATTTGAAAAATAGCAGCTCTGACCTTTGCAACCTTAGATTGCTTTTCCCTTACATTAGACTCCTCTAACTTCCCTGAACATAGGACCCTGATGGTTCCCTCTAAGACACTGCATTGCAGCCACCAACCTCTAGCCATTGCAAGGGCTACCTGTAGTTTGGCTCAGATGGTAGCACATTCTTCAAGTCTTGGAGGTGGACAGAGTGCTGCATTGGGTTCATGTGTATTATATACAGATAAGATTTCTACAGATAGCTTGTTAAAATGGTGGCTAGAAGCTGCTGTTCAGTATCTCAGGACTGACTTCTCTAGAGGCTGAATGTGACATCTTTTAATAGGTCCAGAGCTCCTACCAGTCAAATAGAAATTTGACTGCAATTATGAACTTTACAACCCTGGTTTTAGACTTCTTGAAGTCTCTTGACTTCAATAGTTTTGCACCCATTCAACTGAGATCAGAATCAAGCCCAAAGAGGCCAAGTTCAGGAAATGGACCTGAACATTAGGAGTCCGGACGGTACTTTTGAAACTAACTGGTTCAGAGTCATGAGCTTTCATAACAACAGATTACTTCATCAGATGCTATGACTTGAGCAGTAGTAGGGATTCTTGGAATACACTGAACAGAAGAAGCATGCAACTGTTGACTTGATTGAATAGATGTTTGCAGTCCTATGTTTTTTTTCATGCAAGAGTTCCTTCCAAATTTGACCAAACATGGGTTTTCTACTCCCATGGCCTTTTTACTGAAATGGGTTACACAAATGTAGTATGATGTTTGCTGTATCTTTAAAAGACACACTGGTCCAAATTCAGTGCAAACTCATTGACGTCAGAAGAATTGCATGGATTATTGATTGTGACAGTGTTATAGCCACAGGATTCTACTTGTTTAATGTCCTTAGCTTTGCTGAACAGTGGTGACTGAATGTGAAACACTGTCTGGAATCTAATTTTGAGATTTCTGCTGTTTTTCAAGTAGTATTTCAAACATCCAGATAAGATTAATTCTATTTCTGTTTGTTTATTTTCACCTTAAAAGTTTAGCTTCTTGTCCATCTTTTTAGTAAGCTAACTTACCTACTAAATCCCATTCTCCATTTGATATGTAGTTGGAAATATCCGCTTCGAGCATCTGCAGATCAAGCAACCAACCACTGTGGGTCCATGAACCAAATTTCAAATCACATTTTTGTACATCAAAGGGGAACCAGCGGACGTCAATGTAACACGTGCTCTTCAAAATGCCTACAGATAAAAAAAAATCAGTGAATCAAACATGTCACTTCTGAGGCACAAGTAAGAATGGGAATGATGTTCTGAGAACCCCTGGAAATGTTAGTACTCTGAATACAACCAGATGCAGTTCACAGCTAAGTTAGATGGACAATGGTTTCCTGGCCACGCTGCTTCACTGAGGGGCACTGCGATTTCTGGAGCCAAATTGTTTTCATAGTCGATTTTTGTTTTAAAAAAAAAACCCTGAAAGGATCGTCTTATTTCCTGGTGCAAATGTGTGTGCTGTGCACTGGTCTCAAAGCATTTGTGTCTACTGACACTACTGCTGGCCCATGATACACTAACACACATACAAATCTCTGATGTTTGTCTCTTGTTTTTCTTGCCATCCTTGAAGCTGTCCCTCAAGCCAAGCATCTGCCTGAGCCTAGTGGGTTATGCCAATTTCTATAGCCAATGGTACAAAGGGAATGATGCGGCTAGCATTATGTCTGGTCACTTCTGACTCTCAAGTGAACAGCAGTCTGCTGGTTAGAGTGCTGTGCTATATCTGGTTACAGGTGGGTCTGTGATTTTTAGCCTGAATCTGCAGTGAGGCTCACCCTCATGCTTCTGCGCCCACTGTTATCCCTCAACTCTGCCACCACATCCCCCAGTGTCACATGTCACCCTCACTGAATTTTCTTGGCTCTCACTCAGTCAGAGCTCCTCTTGTCTCAGTTAAACTTTTATCAGTTCGGACGGTGTTAAAATGGAATGTGACCATCTAGGAGCTGGCCCTATATCCTGATTTCTCAGAGCACGTAGCTTTATCAAGAGTGAATCCTCCGAGATGCTGCTAAGTGGCCCTTCACCACCATACCTATCTGGAACCAAAAGAATTGCCACTTAACTCAAAAGTCATATATACCCTGCTCTGGGATGAACTGAACTACTTACTAGTAGCTCTCTGAAGTGAAATTCATCTTCCCTCCAGCCGAAGGAAAGCCAGTGGGGTTTAGTGATTAAGGGAGTTAGCCTGCCCATCTAGAAACCTTGGCTCTATTGCCTGCTTTGTATAGCCTTGAGCAAGTCACTTATGATGGCATTCTTTTCTTATCTGGATCCCTAGACAATCAACCTTTATTGTCTAAGTCCCAAGAAAGCCATGTACGCACAGCTTGGCATTTGTATTCTTCATGTGTAACCCTACACACCTGGGGAGCTATGTAGAGGCCCAGACTAGTAATGTTCTGAAGACAGTGTGAGTCACCTACTTCCATCTTTTCCCCCACCGAGCTGGGTGGCTAGGCACTCACCTAGGAAGCTGGATGGCCCGCCCCTGCCTCATGCTGATGGCTTTGAAACAGGGTCTCTGACTTTCCAGCACTCTACCCAACACACTGCAGGTCACCCTGCACATCTCCCTCCTTCCCTCCCCCTCTAATCCTTCTTTCCCTACATGACCCCTGCCTGCCCCACGTGATTCCCGCCCCCCATGCTGCTGCAGCCTGCACTGCCCATCAGACAGTGCAGTTCGGTATGTATAGAGACAGAAGTCACTATTAGGCAAATAATTAGTTTCAATACCTTTGTCCTAGTTCCTATTGTGCAAGTCAGAGCTCCTCAGGGCTGTTGTGGGTAAAGAAGGCTTTTTCCCTTCAGCCCATCCATCCTCAGTATTGGTGGACAAAAAACCATAAGCCCCTGGGACCTTCCTTTCTTCCCCTTGAGCACCATCAGATGTACTCCCCTTGCCTTTTTGGGCTGATTAGGATCCACAGAACAGCAGGGCCACAGGGCAAATTTGGTATCTGCCTGAGGATAAACGTGGCAGACTATAGAAGCTGTGGGAACCATGAGAGAATGCCTTTTCAAAGCCATTTCTGAAAGAACCAAACCTTGGGGTCTGCTCAGCTTTCGACATCTCTGAAACCAGCTAATAGCCCAGTGTTGCCTTTGAATAAGCAGCAGCACTATTGCCCTAATCTCAGTACAGAATGTTATTATTTCTTATTCACTGATCTGTCTTCATATTTGGTTTGTTTTCGCCAGACCTGTCTGGTCTGATATAAAAGTTCATATGGCATTTTAAATGGTGGAGGACATCATTATTTACTAGCCAATTGCCCATCAAGAATGGTGGGGGGGAGGGAACAGAGGCCCATGTCCGGCCCCCAGCCCCCCTCCCCCACTTCGGGTCTGGCCCTGCTCCCCTGTCCCTTCGGGTCCGGGCCTGTTCCGCCCCCTCGCCTGCCACTTCCGTTCCGGGCCCGTTCCCCCACCCCCTGCTTTGGGTCCTGCATCACACCCTGCCCCTGCACTCCAGGTCCATCTGGCCCGCGTCCACCTGCCTGTAGTTCTTCAACTGAGAGGAAAATACAGAAATATGGCAGAGCCCTCCAAATGCTTTCTCGGTGCTTGGCAGGAAATTTGGGCATCTCAGAGGTTGGAAGAATTCATTATTCCTCATAAGCAGTAGGGCCTAGTGGCTAGGGCACCAGCCTAGGACTCCAGTGACCTGGGGCCAAATTCTGACCTGCTTTATGATCTTGGATAGGTCATTTCCCCTTTCTGTGTCTCAGTTCCCCCCATCCCTCTATTATCTGCATTGTCAATTTACAGAGTAAGCTCCTTGGGGCAGGGACTGTCTATTATCATGTGTCTGCCTTACAGCAGAGGGCCTTGCTCTAGCCCACAGCCCCCAGATATCATTATGCTATTATAATAAAAAGAGGGCAATTCCCTGTTATAAGAAACAGTAACTGGATTACTCTGATCTGCATCTTTGTGACCGTCTAGTCCTGTCCTGTTGGGCTGCCTTTGCCTTGACACCCCCTTGAGTTATCATCTCTTCCTTTACTTCTGTCTTGAGGAGGATCCCACTGCCACAGACCATTACTTTCTTTTAGGTGTCAAGTGCTGCTTCATAAAAAATTATTGTGCTTTAGGCACGCAAATAATTCTGGGGTGTCTGTCCCTGAGGGTGACAGGGAGGAATGAAATGGCATCAACAACTGGTAAGGAATCTGTCTGGTGAACTCTGCAGAGGGACTGCAGTCCTTAGGCTGCTTTAGAGGCCTTGGACAGGCTGTCACAGCTCTGCAAGCTGTACAAAGCAAGTGCCTCCTCCCCCTGCCCTGGGGGTGGGCAGACTGGCTAGCCAAGCTGTGCATTTGGGCTTCAGTCAGCCATGATGAGTCCTGACACCCATTCCTAGCAACGTGATCTTTCTACTGTTTTGGGTTTACATAGCCTGAGTGGAGGTAGACATATTCAGAGTGGGGGCATGTATGTGCACTCCATTGCTGTTCCTTCAGTCCGCTCACACCAGGTACATTAGCTCCTGGCCTTCCCTCCGGCAGATCTCACAGAACTTGTTTTTCACCCAAACACAAAATAGTGCCATAAATCAATCAGTTTGGGATGCTGTGATTTCCTCTTTCAGGCACTTTTATGCCACCTCTTACTGTAGTATTTAAGCACTGCTTGGACATATATTTCTCCCCACAATATCAGTGTAAAGTAGGGGAGGTGCTTTTATCTGAGCTGATTGACTTGTCGAAGATCGTACACACAGAGCTTGTGGCAAAGCAAGGCTTTGGTCTCTCAAACCCTGTGCTTGGGCCCTAACACCTGGGTCATGCCCCATCCTGCTGCCATGTTCCTCCTGTTTCAAACCACTTTGTCATGAACCTACTCCAAAAGTGGGAATATTTTGGGGTGTTTATGGAATGCCATGTAGATGGTTTCCTGAATTAGGTTTACTGATGTAGTGTGTGGTTTCCACAGACAGGTCCCTGCACCCCCTTTTGGATTGGATCACACACTGCTGGAACCTCTGGGAACTTTAAAGTCCCCAAAGCAAGGAAGAATCCCCCCTTCCCCTTCGTGCTCAGAGGCAAATCCCCTTGCTCCCTCCCCCACCTGCTGCTGTGCTTTGCCTGCTGCCCCAGGCTGGGGAGGCTTCAAAGCCATTCCTGCCCACTTCACCTGGGCTGCAAAGGGATGGGCACATCTAGGAACAGTGACAGAAGCAGCGGCAATGAGCAGGGGGTTCCCCCTTCCCATGCCTGCTCCCCAGAGGACTGGGCAGGCCGAGGGAATCCAACCTCACTCACCTTTGCTGCTACTGCTGTTGCTGTCCCAGCTGAGTCCAGCCCTCCACATAGCCTATCTGGATTGGCCAGGAGGGGCTTTGAAGCTTCCCCAGCCTGGGGCAGAAGGGAAGGCAGTAGCAGCAGATGGGGGAGGGAAAGGAAGGGGAAGGGATGTGCCTCTGAACATGAAGGGGAAGGAGGGGATTCTTACCTGTTTGTGCGACTTAAAAAAAAGTCCCTACAGGCTCCAGCGGTGCCATCTGCCCACACTGCTGTGGGGGAGGGAGCAGCATGGGTGGCTACTTCTACATCCCCTCTTTACTAAATCCTGGATAGGCTCCTGGTGCCCTCTGTAGACCTTCCTACTTTTCTTCTCCCCTCCTTTATAGCAGGAGCTGCTTACTCCCCTCCTTCTCCCTCCCCCTTGCCCTACAGCAGGTGCTGTTTACTGGCAATAAGCTCTCTTCCTGACTCCTCCCCTCCCCTCCCCTCTTCCTGTCCTCAGTCTGACATTGGAAACTACCTCCTTCCTCCCACTCTGTCCCTGTCCCTCTCTCCTACCACAAGGTAGCAGTAGTCTGCAGTGAAGCCAGGTTGCAAGCACCCACCCCACCATTTTAAAAGATTGAGCACCACTGGTCTAGGGCTGCCAGCTTTAAAGTGGCCATGGGCAATGTGCCCCAAGGGCCACACTGGTGGGAACCATATACCATGGGGGCCACACCAGCAGGGGCATAGCCCCCCCCCCCAGGGTGAATGGAGGTAGGTGCTCCCAGCTGCTGCTGCACTGTGCACACTTATGTGCAGGTGCTGCTCTGCATGGTGTGACACCCCACCTCACCTTAAGCTCTCTATGGGCTCCCTGTGGCATTGTGTTGCATAGGTATTCCAGGCAGCTGGCTCCCCCCAGTCCCCCACAAAAGGTGCATGGAGCAGAAGCTAGGGGAGGGAGGGGGTGACCCCTGATCCCCCAGCTGCTGCAGCACCCAAAGTAATAGGATCAGCAATGGCCAAGTGGGAGCCTGGGAGCCATATGTTAACCCCTCATGGGCTGCATGTCCACCAGTTGGACAGCCCTGGTTTAAGTCAATAAACATTGCTGTTTTTACGATTTGTTGCTGTAATAAAACTTTTCATTATGTATTATACCTTACTTATTGCCTGTGGTAAATGTGATTTCAGAGCATTTGACAAGACAGATTGATCATTCCTACAGAAGCAAGAGCTAAGCACACACCAGACAAAAGATGTTATTCTTTAAGTTGGCAAAATCTCCTCTACTTAAGTTGGAGAGGCCTGGGTGAGACAGGTTGATCTGAGGTATCCAGGACAAGAAGTTCACCTTTTGGCTTGTCAGCAGCAGACTGTGGAGAGAGCTTTGGGGCTGAAGGTCAACCTTGAAAGTGTGAGTTCACCCTATTTGAGCCACACACCTCCACCCTCCCTTGCTGCTCCAAGTCCTAACTCCTGCCCATAAACAGCCTCACTCTTTTCATTGTCATCCCATGTTCCTAGTAAGTGTGGAAAGTTCATAGGGCCCCTCTGCTCTGTTATAACATCCCCTCAAGACATGTACTAGTCCTTGCAGTTTGGAATACTTCTTTTCAGATGAGCCATTAGAGTGACCCAAGACCTAAATTCCCTATTGTGGTTAACAGCTCTGTGAGCCTCCATTTGGAGGTGTGGGCCTTAAAAGAGCCTGATTCACATTAAATGGCAAATATCTGATTTCTGAACATGTTAGATCTAGAAAATGGAGACACTTGGTTCCTGTCTCCGTCTGTTGTAGTATTTCCAAGGATGTTGTGACATACTTCTGTGTGTATATGGTCTTGCCACTGAATGACCAGCAGCCCTCTTGCTCTTCTACTTGCCAGTCAACATATCTCTGGCTGTCGTGCCCACATATGATCTGGTCCTACTCTAGCACCTCTTGAATCCTATTCCTCAGAATGTGTCGCATTTCAAGCCTTCCCTCTTCTCCTGCGGTATCTATCAAAGCTTATTTTTATAAGAAGCAGCAGTAGCAGTATAACCTGTGGTTTGAGTCAAATGAAATTAAATTTTCATGAAGGTTTGAGAGTACTGTGTCTTAAGTTTTAGAGTGATTCACTGTATCCTGCTTAGTTTAGTCCCTTATGCCAGCTTCTGATCTGATTAAATATGCTGCTTACAAGTATTTGCCTTCTAAAGTAGATCTGATTTAGGTTTTTGCCAGAATTTGAGTGCTCAATAAAAGTAAGGGTTTAACCTGAATTTTATACAGTAGACATGCTCCCTTTGCTCTTTGCAAAATCATGTCATCACCACCAGCTCCTGTTCCTTCTCTACAAAACTCTTAGTTAAGAATAAATTAAGTTAGAACAAAATGTTAGGGACTGAATCTCTTCATTAAGCCAATTTATTGGTAAAAGGGACCTGAAGGATGTCAGATCTGCCTAGTATGAATAGCTCCTCTATCATCCATCCCTGAGGCCCCCAAAGGGAGTGAAAGGGTTGTTCAAGCAATTCTAATATATCTTGGCCTGAGCAAGCATTATTGTCTGGCATACTTTAGGTTAGCTACAAAGTTACTCTAAATTATGGTAAGGACCGAGGTAAACATAAAACCGCCACATAGATCCTTTATGGCTCCTGTGGAAACAAGCACCTCCAGTACTTAGAAAAGATCAGGCTATGATTTAGGAGAAACTTAATAGCGAGGAATTTTTGAGTAAGAGCTTATTTTCTGCTAAACCACTTGGAGCATTGTGCATTTTTTCTCACATTAGAGTCTCTCAGCTTCTACAATCTACCTTTGTTTGAGGGACAGTAGACACAGCTTGATGATTTTTGTCAGAATATCCAACTTCAGGGCATCAGAAGGCCCTCCTCAGCTATCCATGGTTAACTTTACAGCATCACACCTGCCTTACACAGTGACACCTGTGGAGAGGATAGTGCCTTCTGGCAATGCCCTGGAGTGATGAGGTTAGAAGTTTTTGCTCTCAGGAAAGAACACCATTCTGATGCACATCGCTTGGTTGTAGGACCAACGAGTTGTGCCTCTCAAGACACATCTACAATGCACAGCCAATGCTTTCAAACTACCTACTCCCACTTGCATACCCCAAACTCAGAGATATGACTGTGAAGCCTCTCTGGCCAGATCTAGACATGCAGCGCCACCTCTTTGCAGCACCACAAACCACATACATTGCATGTTAAACCGTGTGCCATGCTGCTAATTTGCAGCACTGGGGCAAAATTTGCTACCAGGATTTCCCGGTAGCGAAAACAAAAATCCCTGGAAAAAAAAAAAGCGCAAAGCACACCAAAGTGTCATGTGCCAGGAGAAATGCTAAGACCTGTGTGCTGCAGAGTCCCTACACTGAGGCACCCTGTGCCCCAAACAACCACTCTCCAGCTGGCTGGGGCACAAGTGTGCCTTGAGACAGGAGACCAGGCAGCCCTGGCCTGGCTGCTCCCTTGTCTCTGTGTGCCTCAGTGCAGGAGCTCCAAGACCTGAGCGCCTGCTTCCCTGTCTCAAGGCACGCTATGCCCCAGCCAGGGAGCTGCCTGCCACTTAGTCCTGCACTGAGACACCTTGTGTCCCAGCCAGTCCCTCCACGCCACCGCCCCTGCAGCATGTGGACCAGAGGGACATGTCCCGCTACAAACTGCACCAGCAGGGATGTGCACTGCAGCACAAAGTAGCAACACAAATTTGTGCTGCTGCAAATGCATGCCCAAGCTCGTGTGGACGTGGCCTCTGGGAGCATTCAGAGTAGCTGCTCTCAAGCACTTTGGAGACAAGCATTTTAAGAGAAGCAAAAGCGGAAGACCTATGGAGTAGCTTTACCATCACATTTCCATGCTTTGAGCATGTGAGCAGAAGCAAATGGGCAGAATACACTTGGCAACATCCCTTCCCTCAACTGTCTGAGAGTGCTGTACTTTGCATGAGTATAGCTGAATATATATTTCCAAGACATTCTGGTATTTGTTAAATTATGGACCACTTTAATAGTTAGTGAAGAATTTTCTAAATATGCTCATAGAATAATTAATTGAAGATAGATCACAGACATAGAATGTTATTCTACCAGTTTGAACTCTGCTGTTAGTTACAGTGGGCATGCCTACACATTCATTAATGCACAGTAGTTACTGTGCATTTAATTTAGTACTTGCTTAATGAAGTACTAACTAAATGCACAGTGACTAGAGTTACTGCTCAGTAGCACCAGCGCACAGGTTTTTAGCGATGCTTACTGTGCAGTGGCCTAATACTACTGTGCAGTAGCATGTTAGCACGGTTTTTGCCTGGCACGCTACTGTACAGTGTTATTAGGCTACTGTGCATTAAGTGTATCGTGTAAATGCGCCGAGTAAGGGCTACTGTGGAAATGACCCATCTTACCTCTTATTAATTATGCTATATTATACTAGACATGTCAGTGTTTGTTTTTTGTTGGGGTTTTATTGTTTTGGTTTTTGGTTTGGGGTTTTTTTTTTTTGTCTTCCTCAGAAGCATTGGGTTTTGGCTGCAGCCTGGGCTGGGAATTTTGACTGGGGGGCGGGGGTGCCAGTGCTCCTGCTGAAACTAAAACTTGGAGATTCCTGGCTAAAAGGATTTGTCCCTCTACTCAGGGTCAGACTTGTGACCACTTATGGAGTCAGAGAGTAATTTTACCCTATGGTCAGATTCATATGCATTGTGGGGGGTTGGTTTCTGCCTTCCTTGGTTGCAGGGGGTGTAGCCCTCTTTCTTGGATCTCTTGAGTGTATTTGAAACAATATTGTATTGGCCACTGTTGTCTTCCTACTTTGCCTGCAGCAGGTTAGGGCGCTATGCTTTGTGATTGTGTGGCAGTGTTGCCTCTATAGTTTTAGGAACAGGTTAGATAAAGATCTGCTTGTGCCACTCTTAATGGGGATAATCCTGCCTTGAGCAGGGGTTGGACTAGATAACCTCTAGAAGTCCCTTCCCCCCTTACTTTTCTATCATTCTGTGATTTGGGAGATGATTTTTTTTTTAGAAAATATTTTTTAGGAAGTCTGTCCCATAATCCTAATCTGTACCTGCTTCTAAGACAATCGAATCAGTTCTTTTAGGAGAATTCTGTGAAGGTGAGTTAATTGTAGTTATTAAAGCATATCAATTTAAACCAACAAACAAAATCTGTCTCCTACCTGGAGGAATGTACTGACAAGAGCCAGAGTAATTCACCAACACGTTTGTATGAAATGTTGCATCAAATCTTTCATCCGCACTAAAGCATAACATAAAAAGAAAGAGACAACAGGTATTTGAATTCAAAATACAGAGAACAGCCAAGTGAATAATTGTTAACTCCTCAGTGATGGGTGGCTCGGGCTGGGTCTATTAGAGACAGATAGACAAATCCTTGCAAAATGTTGTTAGACCGTGGGCTGGCAACCTTTCTCAGGCCATGGTGGTTTCCACAGCATGTCAGCTGTAAGGGGCTTTTTCTGCATATTCTCCAGAGCCATCAAGCTGGGAGCTGCACCCATGCCACCGCTGCTTCTCTAGGCCCCCACTCCTGGCTGCATTGCAAGTGCAGCCTCCAACTGGTGGGGAGCTATGCTGGTGCTGGGCAGCTGGAAGCTGCTTCCATGCTGTTCTTATTTCTCCCTGCCCCTGCTCCCCTGCAGTCTAGCCCCAGCACAGCTCCACCCTAGCTGGAAGCTGCACTCGCAGCATTGCTTGGGTAGGGGAAGTGAGGTGAAGTGAGGACACAGCTTCCAGCTTTCCAGACTACCTGCTGCTCCCCTCCAGCTGGAAGCTGCACCCATATCCCAGCCCCAGAAGCGGGGGGGAGGCAGAAATAAGTGGCAGTGGCAGTGGCATGGATGGGTACTGGGCATGGATGGGATGTAGCTCCCTGGCCCCAGTGCAGCTCCTTGCTGTTCAGACCCAGCATAGACATAGGCAAAGCTCTGTGGCTCTGGGGGCTGGATCTGGCCCATGGACCATCTTTTGCTTTAGACTAAATGTGTACCTTGTTTCCAAACTAAACCTGCATCTTTCTTTAGTGTCTGGACCAGATAGGTTAAGGATTCAGTCCCCAGTTCCTCTGGCTGACCTCCCTGAGCACTAGGCAGAGATATTCAGAGGAGGTGTACTCCTGTTGGGAAAGTAACAGAGAGGGCCAGACTTTTAAAAGGTCCTCGCACATTTGATGCCAAGACAGCAGCCAGTGTGGGCTGTTGAGCACTTTGGAAGACCTGGTCTCAGTGGATTGAATGTTTTGTAATCTCTGGCCCCATGATGCCTCATTCCTATTAGAAGGTACTAGGCTTGGCATAGTATTTGCTGGGCACTGAAGCTCCTCTTTAATGACAAGAGGGTGTTGTGGGCCAGAGTGATATAGCAGGATAGGGAAGAGAGCCTTCTGACGCACAAGGGACATGGTGAGGCCTTGATGGGGAAAAAACACAGCAGTCTGTAGTGGCAGGTTTTCAGGAAGCTATTGGGACTCTCTCCATTGACTTTACCTTTGGCTCACTCCTACTTTCAGTCTTTTAGAAATACATAACCCTGACATTTTCAAAGCTGACTCCATCTGATTTGCCACCTGACTGTACCAGAACTACATATTTCACCAGAAAAAATATGAAAGCACAGAAGTCAGTAAAACAAAGAGCATTATGGGTGGGACATACAATGGGGTGGACATTGGCATAGAAAAGTTTAACTTAATCAGGAAGAACAGATAGGGTAAAAAATGGGAAAGGGTTGCAGTGTATATCAGGAACGTAAGCACTTGTTCTGAAGTGCTGGAAGATATTAAGGACAAGTTTGTGAAATGTCTCTGGATGAAGATAAAAATGTGGAAAATCAAGATCACGTCATGAGAAGCATCTACTCTTGCTCACCCATAGAAGACAGAATAGAGTGACACCTTAGAGACTAACTGATTTAGGGAGCCATAAGCTTCAAATGAATTATACTGTCACCTGTGAAAGCTAATGCTTCTCTGAATCAGCCTCTAACCTGTCTTCTACCTAGCTTCAGACTAACATGGCTAACTAATCTCTCTTTGACCGCCTATAGTGGAGGAGAAGGTGACAGGGACTATTTGAGCATCTAAAAAAATGTCCACATGAGAGATTTACTGTAGAGTTGCCTAATTAATTCCACAGTAAACATGTCAGTGTCTACACGTATGACCCTATTAGGCCACAGGAAACTAATAAATTCCACAGAAGGTTAGTACTTGTAAATACAAGTATTATCCTGCTGCAGAGTTTTTTAATGTGCAGCAAGGCATGTGTAGACACTGACCCGGCTGGCTGGGGCATGAGGGTGCTTCAGTGTGGGAGCTGCCTGTTGAAATGAAATACCCCCATGTCCCAACCAGTCTCTTCACAGCACAGTGGGCTGGGTTGGAGCAACCCCGGGCTGGCAGGCTGACCCCCCCCAGGCCTTCTGCCAGCCGGGGCTGCTCCAACCTGGCTCAACATGCTGCAGTCCTGGGCGCACATATAAACATGGTACCTGGCAGCAATAAACTCCCATGCAATATGTACTAGAGTTTATTGCTGTACATTAATATGCACATGTAGATACACCCTTAAAGAAGTATCCTAAGGACAGGATCTGTTGACTATGGGGAAATTTAATTACCTTGGTGTCTACTGGAAAATCAATGTAGTGGGACACAAAGTCCATCAAATTCTTGGAGAGCCATAGGGACAGAATTGTGTTTTAGAAGAGGGAAGAAGCTATTAGATCTGGTTTGCATTAATAGGGAGGAGTGTGCTAAGACAGAATTTATAGATGGAAGGTAATTTTGGGTGAAAGTGATCATGAGGAGGTAAGAGTTCATCATTCTAAGGAAAGCAAGAGTAGCAGCAGAAAGTAGAGTGTAAGAGGAGCAGAATAAGGCTAATAGTTTTCAGAAAAGCAGACTTCAACAAACTCAGGGCACTGGCAAGCACTGTCTCTTGGAAACATACCCCGAGCAATACAGAAGAGTAAGAGATCTGGCAGTTGTTGAAAGATGCTAAATTAAAGGTGCAGTTAAGGCTGAGTGTAAAAAAAATATAGCACAGGCACATAGGGATAAGATCAGAAGGGCACAACAGGAGTTACAACTAGCAAGGGGCATAAAAGGCAACAAAAATGTTCTATAAAAGTGTTAGATGTAAGAGGAGGGAAAAAGGCAAGCCGTTACTGAATAAGGAAAGGGAGCAAATATTAGATGAGGCAAGGGGCTGAGGCATTCAGTGCTTGGCTAACTAATCTCTCTTTGTTTAAAAGGCTTTGCTTTTAAAATAAAAAAGGTCAGCTGTGACCAGATACTTCAGTACAGTTAACTCTAACAAGGGAATAGCAGTGCAAGCCAGAGCAAGGGAAAACGGGTTAAAGAACATTTAGGTAAAATGGATATATTCAAGTTGCCACTAGTTGATTATATTCATTCTAAGGTGCTTAAGGAACTAGCTGAACCATTTGTGATTATCTTTAAGAATTTGTAGCAAACAATGACTTGGAGGATGACATAGAGTACACTTATCAAATCTGCCGATGATACTATGCTGGGAGAGGTTGCGAGCACAGTGGAGGACAGATTTAGAATTCAAAATAATCTTGACAAATTGGATAGACAGGCCAAATTCAGCAGGATAAAATTCAATGAAGGTAAGTATCAAACACTGCACTTCTGAAAGAAAAATCAAATGTATAAAGCTAAGACAAAGAATAAGTGGCTGAGCAGCAAAATGGCAAAAAATACCAAATCTGGTGGCCATAATGGACCACAAAATATACCCAGGGCAACAAATAATACCATTGCAAGAAAAGACATATTTAATTCTGGGATGTATTAAAAGTAGTATTGTACATTAGACATGGGGAGGTAATTATTCTGCTGTACTGGTGCTGCTGCCAGTGTAACAGCTAAAGTATGATGTCCAGTTCTTGGCACAGCACTTTAATAAAGGTGTAGACAAACTGGAGAGAGTCCAGGGCAGAAAGAATGACAAGAGGTTTAGAGAGCATGACCTATGAGGAAAGGAGGATGGGGTTGGATTTGTTTAATACAGAAGACAAGA
This sequence comes from Crocodylus siamensis, assembly GCF_052110815.1. NCBI lineage: Eukaryota > Metazoa > Chordata > Crocodylia > Crocodylidae > Crocodylus > Crocodylus siamensis. The sequence goes on along the minus strand of NC_143397.1, from coordinate 109,068,858 downwards.
CTGCGACTTCAAATCATTTTTCAGTACATAGAAGGATGTTATGCAGAAGATGCTGATAAATTGTTCTCTGTGTCCATAAGAAAAAGAATGAGAAAAAATTCAGTGCAGTTGACAGTAAAGAAGGATTACGCTGGACGTTTGTGAGATGCAAGGATTTTTTTGCGGGGGGGCGGGGGCTGATTTTTTTTATTGAACCAGCTGCATGGTTGGAATAAAGTCAGACAAGCTTTTAAGTGCAAGGCATTCTTCATCAGGTCCGAGGGAATTAAGCACAGAGAACATTAAGAACTGAGAGTTGATCTTAATACTGTCTAATGACAAGGAAGTGAAGCAATGGAACAAGATGTTTAGGATTACCTCCGCTAGAGGATGTCAAGAACTAGTTAGAGCATATCTGCCATGGGTGGTCTCCATGATCCTGCTTTGGTGCAGGGGGTTGGACTAGATCAGGCCTGCGAGGGGTTATTGTGTGGCCCACAGGCTCCTCCACCCCGCAGCTGCCAGTCTACCTATTGGTCCTGCCATGAAGTGGCAGCCAGAGTCTCTGCAATAGGGCAGCACAGCTGCCAGTAAGCTTGCTGCCCATGTAGCAGAGTAGGAGATTGAGGGGGCATTGCACAGTGGTGGAGAATGGGCTCATATGATGGGGGCAGTGGCAGTGGAGTGGGCTTGCACTGCTAGTGTGGCGGTGGCAGAGGGTGGGCACTCATTCATGCAGCACCTACAAGGGGCTCACATGGCAGAACTAACGGCAGGCTCATTCATGCAGCAGGACCAATGGCAGGCTCATTCATGCAGCACCTACAAGGGGCTGCCCATTTGGCTGCAGTGACAGGTTGGTGAGGGAGGTTTGCCCACATGGAAACAGCAGCAAGGGGCTTATGTGGATGGGTGGGCTCTCATTGTCCATGTGGTAACAGCATGGGGGAGAGGGCACTCACCGCCCCTAGCAGAAGCTAGGAGGGAGGATGCTCAAATTGCTGGCACAGCAGGCATCCCAGGAGCCCACAGGGCATGCACCCACACAATGTGCAGTCCCAGGCCCATGACCAATGCAGCATGTGGCCCCAGGCTCCTCTGAGGTTGGACAGCTCTGGACTACATGATCTCTTGAGGTTTCTTCCAATCTTACATTTCTGTGGACCCATGTTAATTATTTGTACTTCCGGGCATCGGCACATGATTTGTATTTGTAACTTAACATTTGTATTACAGATGATTCCTGAGGGCCTCACATGACTTCTGTGTTAAGAACCTCTTTAAGATAACACTGCGTTTCATCCCTACGCTCCATTCTGTATGAGCATTTATCCGGTTTCATTTCCATTACTTGATGCTATAAGCCAAATCCTCAAGTGACATCAACTCCACTAAAGTCAATGGAGCTCTACTGATTTACAGCAGCTGAGGCTTTTGCTCTTATTTGTGTCCCATGTTTTCCACCTTCCTTACCTGTTATACAGAAGAATGTCTGGCACCCATATCTGATCAGCTGGAAATCGTAAGTTCTGGACACCCGGGTACTCATACTGATCCCAAGACAAGTAAACATCAATCCAATACTGGAGGAACATGTAAGCATGAATAGTTATTTATCCTACAGTGTTAAATAGCAGGAGAAAAGAACATCTTCTAGTAAGTTTGGAACGTGAACACATTTTGAGTAGTACAGAAGTGTACAGAATACTAGTAATAATGATGGTATAATTTTAAGTGTTATTTGGCTATTAACAAGTGACAGAAAAAATTAAAATGACAGGTGCTTGCACTCAGTTCACAAAGTAATGTCTGCACACATTTGGATTTATTGTGTTTTTAGTGTTGTTTATTGTCTAAACAAATTGATAGGAAGCATATATTATATTAACAGAGCTATGCTGATTTATGCCTGCTGAAGGTCTATCATAAAATTGCACTACATATTCCAAAATGATTATGCTCTCCCCACTCCCCCACTTGCACCAAATAAATTCCAGGTTTGGATTCTTGCTGAACATTCATTTCAATAGCACATGCTGAAATCAGAGCTACAAGAGACCTATGTTCTCCTGCTAGAAGCCTATTATTGCTTTATTATTTTAGCTGTATTTGTGGCCACATTGTAAGCCACCCTGAGCCTTTTTAAGGAGGGAGATGTAGAAATCAAATAAAAAAACACCTAAGAGGCCTGCAAACAAGGTAACATGGCAGCAGGTACTAAGCTAACGGAGTAGCCTGGGATGAATTGGGTTATTTATTTTCATAACTAGGACCACTCATGCCATAAATTACAGCATAGCAGGAGGAAGAGCAAGTATTCTGTAGGCCCTGATAATATAATAAAAGCATTCAATTTTCCATTTCCCCCATGATATTCTCTCCTTGGAGCCTCCTCTTTAATGAGCAATTCAGGATGTCAGTTTGTTGCTGCTTGAGAACAGATAATACTTTCAACCATACAGGAACCCTGAATCCCAAACTGGGGCATTAATTAACTAGCAATGAGCAAACCTTCAAAATGAGGTTTGCTAGACAGACCTTTAAAAGTCATGAGATGTCACCAGGCAGACCTTCTAGTGTCTCCAAAAATGTCACTCGACAATCTACCAAGGATTCCATGTAGTAAACTGACATTGGATCCTCAGTAAAGACATTTTGTCTCTAAGAACAACCAAAAAGTCATGACAAAATGACTAAGTTCATAACACTGAATGACACTTTAGGAGGTCCTCATCTAAGGGTTCCTCAAAAACATTAAAATGCTAATCAGCCCTGACACTTCCTAGCCCAGGAGTGGGCAATTATTTAGGCTGGAGAGCCACTTAAGGAGTTTTGGTGAGCTGTTAAGGGCAGGGGGGAGGTGGGTGCTGACCCAGCCTTGCGCTCCCCCCCCTCCATTACAGCTGTTTACACCACCTGGGATGGAAGGATGGGAGGTAGGGGTGGAGAGATGACAATTGATCCTATCCAGCCTAAGCCCATCTACCCCACACCCACTTCTGGGGGGTGCCAGATAGAGCAGGAGGGCGTTTGGGGTCCACATAGAGACTGTCCTGGGATCCCTGCAGGCAAGGTGTGCTCAGTTGGGTGGATGGGGCTGTGGGTGGGTAGGGAGTGGCATCTGGGAGCAGGACAGGAGGGCAGGGCTAAGGTCAGGATCACAGGGCAGTGACAGTATGGAGCCAAGACCCAGGGTAGATCCATGATCCTCTCTTTGATTATCCTTGAGGTGGATGCCAGTTTTGCGGGAAGTGGATCACACCTCTGCCCCGGGCCCCAGTCCTGCACTGTCATTGCCCTGCAATCCTGGCCTCAGCCCTTCCAGCTCATCCCGCTCCCAGATGCCACTCCCCACCTATCCATGGCCCCATCCCATCTGCTCAGCTGAGTGCACCTTGCTCATGGGGGTCCCCAGCTGGTCTCCATAGAGGGTGCCTGGGGTCGGGTCTGGCAGTGGTGGTGGAGACACTGGCAGCAACCGCCAGAAGTGTGAGGGCAGAGCAAGCTGCCATTGCAGGGGCTGCCGAGAAGCTCAGTCTGACCATCATTCTGCCCCCACTGTGCCACCATGCCTCCAGGCCCTGGAAACTACAACTTCCAGTGTGTCCAAGAGCCATGCATGGGGATAAGGCAAGCTGCGCTCTGTGCCAGGCAGCACCTCTGCACCCAGGGGTGGCAGGACCAGCTGCACACATCACAGCCCGAGCTGTCCCTCAGTGCCTGGGGCAGGTAAGGCCAAGAGGCCCGCCATGGGCCAGATAAAATCACTTGGTGGGCCAGATCCAGCCTGTAGGCTGCATTTTGCCCTCCCCTAATCTAGCCTGTATGATCTATACTGACTATCCCTTCAGGTGGCATAGCTTATTTGCAAGATGGATAAAAATGAAGGCCACAGTTTAAAATGCAAAAGAGGAAGGCGATTTATAAGAGTGCATAATGGTATATCCACACCACAGTGGCTATATGTCCCAGCATACCACTTCCAAGCATACCACATCCACTTTCTTCCACATGCCTGATCCAAACCAGAAATACAGACAAGGACAACTCTCTGGGGTCCCTCCAGCAGCTGCTTTCAAGCATGTTTGAGACTGAGGTTTTGGGGGGAAAATGTGGGATAACCCCTCTACAGCAGCTTGACCCCACACTTCTGGGTTTGGGTTTATTATGGACAGAGTCTCTGCAGGAGTGGCCCTTCTGTGGCACACAGCCACTAACATATAAATATGTCCTGAGGGATTTAGGAGTCTGCGCCCCAGGCTCTCAACATGGAACTAATTCCTTAGGTGAGCAGAAAGATTTCCACAGCATGTATTTCCCAATTTTAATCCAGAAAAAAAGTGTGTCCCAGGTATCAAAAAATTGATAAACATTGCTTGATAGACTTAAAGGGTGTTTATAGATGTGCTCCATGAGGCTCCAAGAGTTGCTCTAATTAAAGTACTTGGAGTGTCCTATGTATCAGCATCCCCGCACTGAAAAATGGCAGCAGGGGCACTTTAAACACAATTAATAGTAGAGACTGTAATTATAACGCATCAGAGCAGCCTCTCTGCACGTGTATAGGCACCCAAAGTGTCCAGCTAATGCTGAAAGCCAGTTAGAATTAGCCTAAGCCCATACCAGAGTCCTTATACCAGTGGAAACTGTTCCTAGCAGTCTACCTTGCGAATCCCATTTCATATTGCTTTAATCAATGTTTCCAAGGATTTAATTCTATTTCCATCACTTGTTTCATGGAATGGAAGACAACAGGATGCTCTTGCACCATAGGATCATGCCTAACAACTTTTCCATTATAGCAATTTTCAGCCTGTGATGATACAAAGTAATTACTCACCATTTGGAGCCATGCATTTGTTATCAACACCTGATTCTTCTCATCCTTCAAAGAGAGAGAGAGAAAAGAAAAACCAATGAGCTCACGAAAATATATTTTCATCATACTAGCAATAATTTCCTGTTTGTATTTTTCATCCTGCATCTCAGGCAAAATGAATGCAAGTATTACAGACTCAGCTTATGAGTTCCAGGCAGGATCCTCTGGCCTGTGCTATGCAAAAACTCAGATTAGATATCAGAGTGGTCCCTTCTGACCTGAAAAGCCCCTGAAGCTCCAGTATTCATTACAATCCAGCAGTGCAAACAATTTATTAATGCCCATTTAATAGTGCTAGCTATTGTGGCCCTTTTGTCCCTTGATCTTGCCAATCTGATGGGCTTTTGTGTTGGTTCTATCTGTTTGATTACTGTGGTCCAGGGACAATGGGCTATGGCCCCTAAGATTTACCCTGATCTTTCACTGGGGCTTTGTTTACCTGCATTGACTGAAATGCAGGTCCCAGGTTCACAGCTTTCTATATCTCCATTGTATTGTACCTAATCTTTCTGTTCTCTGAGTTAGCTTTGTGTGTACTGCTTCTCCACGGCTACAGAAGAATGAGAGCAGGGGGGCAGAAAACAAGAAGGATAAGGATTCAATCCCACTGAATCTTTTTGCTTTTAAGGCAAAATGAAGCACTTACCCAACCTACCTGCACAGGGGCCATAAAGCCTGTTCTCACTAACATAGAGGAAAACAGCTCTATAGAGGCTCTGGGTATTTCCATTCTGGCTAGGAGTGGGTAGTACTTTGTTTCAGTATTACCCCAGAGAATACCCATCACAGCTGAGTTGATACAAAGGAGGAACTCATCTATTTTTGGTATGGGCCTAGAGACAAAGAAGTGATTGTGAATCCCAGGACCATAGATTCTTCCTTGTCCTGCTCCTGATGCATCACAGCTAGCTTCTGCCCCACAGAGAGGGAGAGAGAGAGAAAGAAAGCACCACAATTTATCCCTCAGCAATCACTCCTGAAGCCTGTGATTTGGTGTTATTTGGTGGACCAGTCCAAATGCAACAGCTGCGCATGGGCCCAAATATACCTACGGGCTACATTTCTGTTGCTTCACATACAAACAGAAAAAGCGGTGTGAAGTATAGTTGCATCAGAGAAGACTTGGTCTTGTATGTGAGCATCCTTTGGAATGGGGTGCCCCTATGTGCCCACAGTGTGGCAGTTGTGCAGCAGCGTACTTGGCTTGTTGGGTGACATCAGGAAAGTCACTTTGCTATGTGCCTCAGTTTCCCTGTCTTTAAAAATGGGGCTCATGGTACTGATCTCTTTGGCAAAGAGCTTTGTGATGTACTGATGGAAATTACAATATAATAGCTTGGTAATAATCATTATCATTATTACTATAGATTTAGGTGCTGTTGCGCTCAGTAACTTGAGTAGAGTTGTATTTAGATCCACAGCAGATGATACCAAATTATGGGGCAAAGTTAACACACCAGAGGGCAGGGAACAGATCCAGGTGGATCTGGACAGGTTGGAAAAATGGGCAGAACAAAATAGGATTCAGTTCAACAAAGACAAGTGCAAAGTGCTGCACCGGGGCAAAAAGAATCACCAACACACTTACAGGCTGGGGGATGACCTTCTCAGCAGCACAGAAGTGGAAAGGGATCTGGGCATCATAGCTGAGTTGAAGATGAACGTGAGTCATCGATGTGAGAAAGTGATCAACATGGCTAACCGACCTTTATCATGCATTAGCAGATTCATGACGAACAGGTCCAGGGAGGTGATGTTCCCCACTGTGCGGCACTGGTCAGGCTGCAGTAGGAGTGCTGGGTCCAGTTCTGGGTGCTGCACTTCAAGAGGGATGTGGAGAATCTTGAGAGGGTCCAGAGGAGGGCAACTCATATAGTCAGAGGCCTCCAGGCAAGGCCTTACAAGGAGAGACTGAGGGACCTAGATCTCTTCAGCCTTCGCAAGAGAAGGCTGTGAGGTGATCTTGTGGCTGCCTATTAATTCATCAGGGGATAGCAGCAGGGAATAGGAGATGCTCTGTTTACTAGAGCACCCCTTGGAGTAACTAGGAACAATGGCCACAAATCGACAGAAAGCAGATTTAGGTTGGACATTAGAAAGAACTTTATGGTAAGCATTGCCAGAATCTGGAACAGGCTTCTGAGGGAGGTGGTGCTTTCCCCTACCCTGGGGGTCTTCAGGAGAAAACTGGACAAGCACTTAGTTGAGGACGTCTGACCCCAGCACTCTTTCCTATCCAGGGCATGGGGTTGGACTTGATGACCTACTGAGGTCCCTTCTGACCCTAACATCTATGAATCTATGATCCTGCCTCTAGCCCTCCACTTGGAAGGCAAGAAACATTTGGAGCAATGGTTCCCTCTATCTTTTCCCTTCCAAAACTGTCCTAGGCATCACTGCAGGTGAATCAGATGCATGTAGACAGCAAGAGCATCTCTGAGTCATAGAAGCCCAGCAGGACCTAGGAATAAAACGGACGAGTAACTGCTGGCAGTACCTCATGCAAAGATACTCATCACAGCCCCAACTCTCCAGCTGCCCCTGAATCCTTCCTGCCTTTCCCTGCCTTTCTATGTCCAACAATACCTGGCACTGGTAGCAGAAGAGAACCTGAGCCCAGAATGGGGGAGGGAGAAGTTGTCCCACTGTTTTCTGAGAATGAGGCCCCAGCTGTAGTGACAGTCCTGCAATGCAAATATTAGCTCTGGAAAACGACCAATTTATGCCACCCTGCACTGCAGTCTCTCTGTAGAAGTCACCTTCACACTAGATATGTAAATCTGCTACCCAGAAAGCATCAGCAAAAATATGAGCAGCTTAAGCTGAGTGCATCCCAACAACCTCACCACTTGTGTTTTTGAAAGGACAGCCTGTTATAAAGGAAATAAAGAGAAACAGCCAACTCAAAGGCAATTCTGGAGGACAGAGCTGGGAGTGGAAGTAATTTAGTTACCAACTCCTTGCTGCCCAGTCCAAAGCGTGCTATCAGGTCAGAGTAGGTCTGATGAACCCATGTCATGAGATCAACCTAGCCTGTTCTGCTTCCAAGGTATGTGTTTGAGGTGGTCCCCCCACCTAGCTGTGAGGTTTGCCATGTTTGACGAAGCATCCTTGTATAGACCTGGGGATCCATCCCCCATCCCTGATTTCCTGCAGCTGGGGTACACTGCACATTTTTATGAGATGACAGTCCATGGAATTTGAGACAGGGTGTGTGCCTCTTCCCCCTTCTTGTGGACAGCTTTAAGTGTGCAGGAAGGCAGACTCTTCCCTCTCCCCAGAGCTGTTGGAATAGGGCATGGTGGGAGCAGGATGTTTGGCAGGGGAGAGATTGGGAGGGCTTCTGCCCCTTCCTCTGGACTTCCTGGGAATTCCAAAAAGATATGGGTCACTCATCAATCAGTACCTACTGCAAGCCTGGGAGACTCGCGTTCTCCATGCACCAGGCAGTTAAGGAACCCTTTTAATGAGAAAATCTCTTGTTTTCCATTGGTGAATCCCCCAAGGGAAAAGTTTACACTTTGGCATCAGTTCTGCAAGGAAAAGGGCTGCAGACTGACATTTTCATCTAACAAAATCATCGATTCTGTGGCAGTCAAGTGATGGGTAATGATAAGGAAGCTCATCAGAGCTGACTGTCCAAAGCTGTACTACAAACGCAGAAGTTAATTACCTTAGAAGTTAAATGTTAAGCAACTCTAGTTTGGGTCTGGGTTCTAGGTCCCAGACTAGGAGCCCATTAACTAGTATGACTATACTACAGCCATGGTGTTGACTCCAACTCTTGTAAACAACAGCAACGTTGCTTTAAGCTTGATAGCATGAGCTCCACTAAACATATAGCTGCAGTAGCGTGGCACTCAGCAAGAGTTAACTGCCTGAGAATTTGCTTAGCTTCTCAAGTGGCTATCCTAGCCTACGCTGAGCTCTTTGCTACCAGCAGTACCCAAGTTAAGACCAATGGAATCATAGAAAACTAGAGCTGGAAGGGACCTCTGGAGGTCATTAGTCCAACCCCCTGCTCAAGCCAGGGTCTTCTCTATCCAAACCATCCTAAATGAATGGTTGTCTAACCTATTCTTAAAACTACACAACAATCCTATTACACAGTTACCAGGTACATTGCCGTAAAACATGAAGAACACCTTAACATGCTTCACCCAATGTTCAAGTTGGAGCAACTGTCCTGCATTCGTATCGTTCTCAGCTTGTCCACACACAACAGTTGGAACAGCTGCTACCATTCTGAAATGTTCCCCTTTTCAAAGGGCTCCAAATGTACATACATCTATATCTCCAGTAACAGTAGTTATATACCACAAATACTCTTTTTCTCTCATTTACTGTGTACAAATTGTGCTGTGTACATGGAGTGCTTGGGTTTCAGGCAGGCTTACAAAAACATTTCCCTATGGGCCACATGGGTGACTGTCCAGGATCTAGTCTCAACTTTGCTTCAGGGCCAGCTTGCTCTTTTAGAATATATCCTACTTTATGGACAGCCAGACAGAAAAAGCACTATTTGGAGGTTTTGTGACATCCTGGTGCTGAGAATTATGGCTCAAAACACATCTAATAGCCTGTTCATACCTAAAAGTTACAAAAGGTTTTCCCAAGATTGAAGGGAATTGATTTTCAAAAGTCTTTGTTACCTTAATTGGTATGTTCAAATTTTCCATTTTGCACCAATAAATGGAATAACTGCAACTGGGCTGTAGGGCTTCAGTGTCATGCATGCACGTATTGAAGCTCAAGCCCACACTTGCACAGATCCAGTTTCCTAAGTACTTTACTAAGTCTCTGACACTCCGGCCCTGGCCAGGGGGGTGCCAGGCTTTCACACTAAGATATGGGGAGAGGTGGGCATGCTAGAAGGGAGGGACAGGCTACAACTAGGTCTGGGCAGGTTACAGGGATGGGCGGATGAGAAGAGGATGGGTTTCAACACTGACAACTGCAAGATGATGCACCTGGGGAGGAAGAACCAGCACCATACCTACAGGCCAGGGAACTCCCTTCTTGTCGGTGCAGAGGCAGAAAAGGATCTTGGAGTCATCATTGATGCCAAGATGAACATGGGCCGCCAATGTGGGAACGCGGTCAGTAAGTCTAACCGCACCCTGTCATGCATCCGCAGATGCATCACGAGCAGGTCCAAGGAGGTGATCCTCCCCCTCTATGCGACATTGATCAGGCTGCAATTGGAGTACTGCATCCAGTTCTGGGTGCCACACTTCAAGAGGGATGTGGACATCATTGAGAGGGTCCAAAGGAGGGCCATTCAGAGGGCAGCCCCTATGAGGAGAGGCTACAGGACCTGAACCTGTTCAGCCTCCACAAGAGAAGGCTGAGAGGGGTCTGGTTGTTGTCCATAAACTTACCAGGGGGACCAGCAGGGAATGGGAGAGTCCCTGTTCCCCCAAGCACTACCAGGAGTAACTAGGAATAATGACCACAAGTTGACTGAGAGTAGATTCAGGCTAGACATCAGGAGGTGCTACTTCACGGTCAGGGCGGCTAGGATCTGGAACCAACTTCCAAGGGAAGTGGTGCTGACTCCTACCCTGAGGGTCTTCAAAAGGAGGCTGGATAATCACCTAACCGGGGTCGTTTGACCCCAGTACTCTTTCCTGCCGTGACAGCGGGTCGGACTTGATGATCTGCTCAGGTCCCTTCTGACCCTACTAACTCTGAAACTATGAAATTACCTTCTGAAAAAAGTCTCTGGGGAAAAAGCCAAATCTCAGAAGCCTCTGGTGGTTAAGGCATCTACTGTTTCAGCAGCATAACTGTGGCATTGCCAGAGGGGGTAGACACAAGAGTGCTTCAAAGAGAAGAATTCAGCACCTTCATTGGTAGAAAAAGGGTCATTTGTCCTTCTCCCTCTGTTCTCATGGAGGGACCCATGAAGAGGATTTAAGTATGTGGGCCTGCTGACCATGATTCAGAAGATGAGCAACAAACAGCAGGTTTTTCTGATGTATTATGACGTAGATATTTCTGGAGTTAAAAGTAGTCATGTGTTATCTGGACTGCATCCTACTGACGTAAGTGTACTAGCACAATATGGAAGCAGAACAAAACAGATTGCAGAGCTTTGGGTTGACAATAAAGAAAGCAAAAACATTCATGTGTCCAAGGTTGCAGATTCCTGGCTGGAGTAGATCACTATGGCTCTATTTATTTCAGTGGGACAGTGCTGATTTTCACCAATGGAGGATCTGGCTTAGGATACTGAACTGATGTTCAAAGAATTCATTTGAAAACAGCCCAATGAAAAATAAGAATCTGAGGTGCAGTCTACATTGGATATGGGTCCAAACCTTGCAATTTGGTCCCATTCACTCAAGCCAGAATTAAGCTACCATCTGTACTACTCTGGCAATACCAGTGTTGGTTTTCCTGGTGGCTATAAAATACAATGGTGGACTGATGTCTTGTTGTCTGAGCTGGTCAGAGTCCCAACTGACTGAATATTTATATCCTGGTAACAACTGGGATGCTCATAGGAATACTGAAGAATAACTGAGCAAGTGCTTGTTATCTGCCCACTCCTCCTCATCTAGGGACTGCTGACTGCTCCATTGGAGTAAGTGCTGTGATCTTGTATAGCTTGCCCAGCAGCAATGAGAAGCTCATTGCAGATGCAGCCCACAGCCTGGCAAACACAGAGTGAAAAAGAGGCTTAAGTGCAATATACAGAGTAATGAGATTACACAAGCATTTGCATGTGAGAAAAGACACCCTGATAACTAGCTGTAAATCCAGTTTACATTCCAAGGACCTGAGATTAGGAAATCTTCTTTAGCAGTTTTCAGGTTTGCAGAAATAGATTTGATAAGCAAACCAGTACCAATTTAATAATCTCTTTGGGACTGGGTACGTAAGTGCTCTTTCACGATTGCCTGCGGGAGGTCTGTCATCCAAGCACAGTCCAGTATGTCCAGTATGTCTCATGTTCACAGAGATGCTGGAACCCATGATGCCTTCTGCAGTCTGTAGGACCTACAATTACTCCTTGCTTCTAAAAAGTCTCCCTTCTAGATCAAACTCTATTTCTTAAAGGCTTCCTGTAGAGAAAGTAACTTGATTACGTGTTTCTGCAAAGTGTAGAGCGTTCCTCACGCACACCTACAATCCCAGTCCCCCTGTGTATGCCTTGGATTCACATTTTATCTTCTCTTGTCTCCAGATGAGGAGACCAAGAGTCCTGCTGCTTGTTATCTACTTCTATCCATACTCCAGATGTACTCCAGAACCGTGTTTTCAGCCAGGCTGCATGGCTCCTGATGTGTGCTTGCTAAACTGGAAGGAGTGTCACTATATCCAAGTGGTACTGTGGGTGCACAATTAGTTTGGGGATGGGCCAATTGGCACTGTCACTTGGCCCTGCCTCTGCTAAGGAGAGAACATTAGTTTTTCAGTTGGTAGCACAATGCAAAGGATCTGGCCCACTTCAGTGTTTTGCAGAGAGATATGTCTGAGAAGATGTCTAGATGTGTGAATATTTTAGGCAGTGGCTATGCAGCTCACCTGGTTAGAGCATGGTCTCTTGAGGTCCCTTTCAGCCTTACTATGATATATGATATGATATGATATGATATGATATGATATGATATGATATGCTATGATATGATACTGGCTTTTTTGGTCATTAGTAATGCCGTGATTCCACACAGCCTGATTAAAAGTGTCCTCAGTGAACCAGTCAGACTTTAGAATCACTAAACTAAGACATTTTGAAGGGAATGCAAATCTTGTACCATGGTACCAATAACATTGAACTTAGCCTCATAAGACTTTTAAGATGCCATAAGGTCCTTTAGCAAAGCAGAAAGGACAGACTGGCTCCACTGGGTTCCCATATTCCAGGTCTGCAGGTATACTGGGTCCACAAGCCAGTGCCTCTCCCTACTATGAAATAATGTTGGTGGGAGAAGGGTTCCTTGGCAGTCGGGGTGGGAGAGAAGGACTGTTGCTGGGGCAGTTTGTGGAGGCTGGGAAGGCAACTGGAAGACACTGTACTATATCCAATGCAGATATTTTTTTTAAAAGTGCTTTACTGGAAGAAGCAGTGTGTTACTTCAACCTACTGATGGAGCTTCTACTTTAGATACCAGTGAGTGAAGGTTTGCCTTTTTTGACCTGGTTCAATGATAATCCAACAGAGGGCATCATTATGTTTGCCACTTTTGGGCCACTCTTCTTAGGTACCATTGCAACACAGAAAGAATCATCACAGCCCATTTGAACTTCTCAAATGAGCTGCTTGGGGGGGTGGGGTTCTGCTTTTGCTTACTTTCAGAAAGCCCTTTCCCTTTTCATTTTTGCAACACTCATCCCTGAGGTAGAAACTGGTTATAGTATGGTCTCCCATGCAGCATAAACACAGTTAGGAAGCTAAATAATGGGAGAAAATCCAGCATTAGTAGTGTGTCAACGATATGAGTTCAGGAACTGTATAACCAGGAAATGCCAAAAAGCATGGTTACCCTGGCAACATTTCAGCCGGCACAGCTGAGCAGCCGGTACCTTTTAGGGGGTTCATTACAAATACAGAGTAATAGGTTAAGGTGCTCCATTTGAAAAGAGCTCACTAAGAAAGGCTGGGTGTTGCCATAACATAGCTTTTGGAATTTCCTGACATTTCAATGTCCAATCTCACAACCTTAACGTCAGGCTTCGTCTTGTGCTGTGCATCTAATTAATTCTGGGTTCTAGCTCTTCTGACTATCCCACGGTCCCTGCTAGCTGACACCAGCTGCAGCCAGTGGATTGTCACCGGAGGGTGACTTATATTCATTACAGCTGCCTTTAACTCCTCATTTAGGGTTCAGTTTTACCTCAAAAGCACAGCCCTGCTCTATTGCTGTTTGAGCTCCTCACCCTGCAGAGAGTATGTGTGTCAGTACCCATTTATGAAGCACCCTGGTACTCTTCTTCTGGCCAGTGTACAGTGAAATATCATGCTTCTGTAGGCACCACACCCATACTGATGTGTCTTTGCTCCCTCAGGGACACATTGGGGAAGACATTCCAGCATTTTACAGTGTGTGGAAACTACAACCGCACTTCTGCACAGAGGGTGCAAGACAGTAATGCATCCATGCCCCTTGCCTGTCCCTTCCACAAAAAATCCCCATGGTCAATGAAACAAACTGGCTCTAGCTACCAAGTGCAGAGGAACAATCTTCAGGTGCCCACTTCCTCTCATTGCAGACTTGTAGTTGTTGTGTGCCAGTCCTTCCCTTTGTTTTAGTGCCCGTTGCTAGGAATAGTCATACATAGAATGAGAAGAATAAAAAGACAGACTTATGCCTGAGCACTTCATAATCAATGAACCAGAGAGGAGTAAAATTGGACCTGAGAGCAGGATGCTATTTACTTTCATATACCAGATGAGATATGTAAGGAATATATAGGGACAATGGAAAATGCCTGTTGGGATTGGTCTATTTCTGTATGGAACTGAGTGCAACACTGCTAAGTCAATGGAGTTTCAGCAGGAGACTCATGACCTACATGCAAAGAATCTTTCCTCCCCCTCCTCCTCTTTATCTGCATCTGCATCACTGCAAAAAGCAACACAAGTGACATCACTCTCCATTGCTTTCAATCTATACAGAGGTACAGAGCAGTAGCTTAGGACTGTGCGTGCCCAGCCTGAGACACCAAAGCAGGACCTAAGGGCACTGATAGCAGTGACATTTGTCACATAATCAGCTCCTTGAAAGTGCTCTACAGCCATGCCTTGACAGAAGTGCATAGCTGCAGAGCACTTTAAGAATGCCCAATCGTGCAACAAATTAACCCTCATATAATGAGAGTTCAGATGAAGATGTTCCAAAGTGAAGCACCTTCATTAACTTCTGTCTGTCTCTGCAAGCAACTGGGGCTGTCCTGATGCAGCCCAGCCCTGCCCCCAGTGCTGTTTGCAGAAAGGGAGGGGGAGGCGGGAGGGGGAGGGAGCTGTGGGCTCAAGTTTGTCCAGCCTGAGCTTGAGCAGGGGCAAGTGGATTGGGGCCCCTGCCTCAGGTGAGCTCCAATCCACCTGTCCCTACACTGGGCAAACCCCAACCCTCAGCTCCTACCCCTCCTTTCTCCCACCTCCCATTCTGCAGACACCATTAGAGCTGGGGGGTGAGGGGCAGGGCTAGGAGAGAGCAGCTGCAGACAGGACACTCCTGGATTTGCTCCAAAGTGGAGCTCCACCCCCCCATGCCCCCAGCTCAATGGCGAATGCCTGTTGGGTTAGGGGAGGTCGCTCTAACTCATGATGTTTTCTGTGAAGTGCCATGAGTTAGAATGAGGAGCTGTACATCTGCCAGCACCCTAATTTTCATCAGGCAGCCACTGAACAACTCCTGAAAACCAAGCTCCTTTCATGTGTCTCACCCCCAATTCCTAATCCATTTTAGAAAGGCTCGGCCTCAAGCCCTTCCCCAGTTCCAGTTATCACCTGTAGGGGATAAATTGCTCATCTGACTAACCACCCAAGGTCCACAGAATCCTCTTCTGAGTATTAGCAGGAAATTCCTGTGCAGCCAGCCATCCCACTTCCCTGTTTTCTAGTATTCATAGCTCCTTCCCGCATCCTAAGGCTGAGAAGTACGCAGCTTTTCAGCACAATGCCGCCCTGCAACCAATTCCACAAAGATGCATTTTAATGTATCTGCAATTCCTGGGGAATGGTGTTATGCCACCACCCAGCATCACCCAGTCCATGACTAAAATCCCATCCCTGTCTGTGTTCAGCATATGGTTGTTTATAATCTCTCGGGTGAAAGTATCAACCCTTAATAGCCTTTTGTATGTTTTGCATATAGTTGGCAGGTGCTGCAATAAACAGATCTAGATATGAATCATTATTCTAAGCCATTCATTATTCATCACTCTTCTCAGCATTGTACCCCACAGGCAGCTGGCAGAAAAAACACACCATACATATGTAACTTGAGCATATATCAAAGATTTATTTGATGCCCTCTTGGAAGGGACTATTGTAACTTTTCCTTCCTCTCCCTGACCATTGCAGCACCAGGTGAGCCAGGCACTTAAATATCTGCTTAAGTCTCATTGATTTAAATAGCCTTTTAATCCTGTCTGTGTATAGCTTTGCCAAACTTTAATGCTTTGGGTTGAAATTTTCCAAGCCAGGTGTCTGCCTTAGGCTACAGCTTTGATTTTTTATTTTTTAATTTCAGCTAAATCTCTCCTTCTGTTTCTGAGAAAGAAGTTGGGGAATATAGCTTTAACCAAGGCTAAAACTTTCTGATGATCTTTTCTTTGGGAAGTTCTAGTGCCCTGATGGTTTGGAATAGGACTTGAAATTTAATGTGGTTGCTTTGTGTCAGAGAGCTGCCTTTTCCTTTTTCAAGGAAAATCCCACATCAATTTGGCCAAGTTTTAAGCCTGTGAAGAACAGCTCCTTGCAGACATTCAGTAGAGACAGGGAAGAGCCTCTCAGTTTAATTCTCTGGGGAGTTGGTCTACACTAGCATGTCCCAGCCCAGGAATGAGAAAGCATTTCCATCTAAGTCTAGTCCCCAGACAATCCACAGTCTAGGCCCCAATATTTGAGCTGAGAGCACCTGTCCCACCAGTTCTGTCACAATCCTTAACTGTGGGCCCAGCTCATGTGAAGGAGGAAGCCCTCTCATTCAAAGGCAGAGAAGGCAAGAAAAAGACAAGGTGGGAAGAGAAAAAGCTATAGTTATGAAGCCAGGGAGGGCAAAAAACTGGGCCTAAAAGCTCATTTGGGGGGAAACAGACTAGAAGGCGGGGTGGGGGGGGCCTGGACCTGAGACTGGGATCCTTGGAAGGAAACTAGGAGGGGGACTGAGAGTCAATCAGTTAGGGGGAAGATGAGATCATCTGAAGAGCTGGGAGGAGACTTGGACTGTTTGGGCAAGCAAACTGAGACAAGGAGTAAGTGGGGTTGAAGGGGAGAAGATAGATGTGATAAGAAGGCAGGGTGCAGGGAAAGAACTGGAAACGTCTGGTAAAATAGGACCACAGAACAAGAACCTCAATGTGGGGACCACAGATTGGAGAAGGAACCCAGGGAGGGACACTGGGAAGGGGTGCCAGTGGGAATGAGAAATGTGGCCCTGGGGATGATAGGGGACTAAAACGTGGGAGAGGCATAGATCAAACAATGAAACAGAAGGGAGGGAGGCAGTGGCACAGCTGCATCTGCTTCTTCTTGTGTCCTGCCAATAGGTATTCTATACTCTGAAAGCTTCCTTCTCATTCACACATGATGTTTGCATTGTTAGAGCATCCCCACAGTTGCATTTTCACATTAGCCTTACCAACCCCGGCTCAGAGATGGATCAAGCTTCTCCATGTTGGCCAGTCAAACTTTGCAGCTGCAGGAAGTTGTTCAGCAGTTTTGATATTCATTCTGCCTCCCTCCTGGGTCATCTCTAGTCACGACTGCCACATTTTTATTCGTGTGGCTGTTGCTGTTTCACCCACTGGCTGCACTGTAGAGAAGAAACTTCTCTGTGAGGTTGGTTTACTGGAAGCTGCAATGGGGTCATGTAGTGAGTGTCTCTAGTAGCACAACTAAGGAAGGGTGACTAGGGCACCAGCCCTGGGTGCTGATTTGAGGGGGGTCACAAAAACAGCAGCCACCATGCTGCAAACCCAGATGCCATCAGCAGTGCACCCGCAGACACTGCCCCATGCTCTGTCACAGCCCAGGCTACTGAAGTGCCTCTGCGGGGCTGGGTGGAGAAGAAACTAAGAATAGCTGGACAGGGAGACTGGGACCAGGATGAGGAGCTCCAGGAATAGGCTGGGGTTGTGCAGGTGAAAAGAATGGGATTGGGATAAAATGCCGGGGGAAAAGAAGTCACTGCACAGGGACAGAGCAGATTGGAAAGGATGGGGCAGAAGGGAAAACTCTCTCTCTCTTTATTAGAATAACATTATTCAGTTGCAAAATCCAAAGTGAGAAAATGCCAGAATTAAAAGTGGTGCATGCAGTCATGTTGTGTGCATCCTCACACAGACCTTCACAGCATGATCACATCAACCTTCACCACAGCTTCCCTACATGCTTGGGGTGGTAGGGAAGAGATGGACCCATTCTGGAAGTAACAGGGTCGTACAGCAAAGGCGCTGTTGCTTGCTTCAAGGACTGGAAAGTGTTGCTGTGAATGGGAATCTATACACATACTCCTGGGGTGGCGAGGGGGTGCTTTAATTAGAGTGGCTCCAAGAGCTGCTGTAATTAAAGTGCCTGGAGCAGCTCATGTATCACCATCCTCACACTTTGAAATGTCAGTGAGGGTGCTTTATCTAAAGCTCATTTGACAAGCTTTAGATAAAGCACCCCCACTGCCATTTTGAAGAGCAGGGACACTGGCACACGAGATGTGGAGGTGGGCTGGACCGCGATAATCGCCACACTCCGGCATACTCAAGTTATCAAGTCTGCTCCAACTCGCTGTAATATGCTCTGATGCACTATAATTAGAGCACATCAGAGCAGCCTCCATCCTCACCTATAGGCACCCAATGAGGCAAAGCACTGCAAGGAAGGAAAAGATAGGCTCATGGTTCAGACAAGTGAACGCCGTCCTGGAAAGCAAGATTCCTCGCCTGCCTCTGCCTCTGTATTTCTCGGGATGCTGGGCAAGTCAGACCAGACTCTTCACAGTGGGCGCTAATAGCACATTTCTTATTTTCTAGGTTCCTGACTTGAAAGCATGGGGTTTGATTTGCAGAAGTGCGGCACGCTTGTAGCTGTAAGTGAAATAGGTTGAAACTGTGCTTGGAATATACAAAGTGGTCTATAATAGTAAGTGTTCCAAAATGCTAGATTCTGGATGTGGAAGATGGGTATTCAAGACTAATAGTTTCTTTCAAACCAAGTTTCTCTGGGCCTCAGTTTCCACAAGTCTAAGTGGGGATTATCCAACTCCCCTCATCCCACAGGTTTTGTGGAGACAAGTTAGTTAATGGTTGTGACACATTCAGCTACTCTAGGGGTGAGAACACAGAAAAGTCCAAAAGGAAAATCTGTCTTCAAACCAGGGTTTGAAGAGCACAGTGAATAAGAGAGGGGGCTGCAGACTAAACAACAGCTGCTTCTAAAGTGAGCACCAGCCATCCTGCTCGCTGGAAGTAGAGGTTCTGAGGAACAAACGTGTAAATTATCAGGTAATTAAAGATTGTATTGTAATGAAGATACATAGGTGTGGGGGAGGGAATACATTAGGATTACAGAGGCAGTCTTAATCCCAGCGTGCCCTAACTTCTGAGCGCTATCATACTAAACTGTGAAGCATTTAATTGGCTTATAGAGGACTGACATATAATGCCTGACACTCAGAAGTTGGCTGAAATAATAACTCATGACTCAATTAACACTTCATAAGCAGTTGCCATGCTGATGAAGCAGTCAGTTGATTTTTTTCAGAGTTCAAAATTAGTCATAGTGAGCCAGCTTCATGAGAGAGAAAGAGTTTGGAGTTTAATTTTAATGATTGCACTGGTCTGGCAGCCCTATTCATTATTTATTTGCATTTGAATGTTAATAACTGCTTTTCACGGTCATTAATTACTGATTTTCAGCATTTATGGAGCTGCAGAGCCTGATTCTTCTCCGAGTTGCACCACTTTGGGTCAGTACAGTATAACTGCACAGACTTTATAATGTTACTTCTGCTTTATAACACCACAAGGAGAAAATTCAAGGTCTTGTTAACGAAGAGTATTGGTGGATAGAGAAACAAGAGTTTCCTAAAGCTGTTTTAACACACAAAGAGCTGTAGCAATTTTTGCAAAAGTTCCTTGGTAAAATCACAAGTAAACATAGCATATACAAATGAAAAAAAGATTCTTCACTCTGTAAGGGCTGACAGTGTCATTTTTTTCCATTAATACTTCATAAATGAAAAATACCTACTGAATAATCCTTTCATTATTGTGGCTGTCTGTTTTATATTCTCTGTGTGTTTCAATCTTGACTGGTGAAGCTTACCCAGTGGAAGTTATCTGACTGAAAAAGATTTGTACAGGATGTACCGTAAGGATTATGTTTTAATCTAGTGAATCCAGATGCTATATGGGGAATAATATGTTGATGGGTGCGTATTACTGGAATATTTATATTTGACTCAATCATTTGTGTTTTTATTTTGGTAGATTGCCTATTGCCAAATGCAAGGATCAATGCAAACTCTGGGGTCCAGTCTTACAGCTGGTGTTGATCAGAGTAACTGCAATGCTACTACTCTGACTTCCATTCGTGCAGGAACTGAAAAGAGAACCAGGGAAGAACAGCCCCCTAACCCCTTCAACTTCACAGCCTTTCTCATCTCCCGCAAAATAATACTCCTAATATGCAGCTATCATAGAGAAATGAATCGTGTCAAGATTAAATGTTACAGGCAGTCTAGTTTGCTCCTGAAGCAGTTTCATGTGTCTGCATTCAGCTGTGAGGGTTTTCCAAACCAGGTGGGCACAGAACACCCCCTCTCTGGGGCGATTCCTACCCGAGAATTCCCTGGCCGGTCCCACCCAGAGCAGAAGCACAGACGCTGCCACAGAATTGCAGTGTAATACCTCGTTTCCAGCAATAGCTCCTGCAGTGGGATAAACAGTATTTCTATACTTCAGTTTCCATCTCCCCCAAACTGAAAAACCCTCTCTCCAAGTTTAACATTGTCCTTACCGACCACATCATTCATGAAATCCAAGCACTTGAAAGCAAGGAAATACATATTTAAAGCAGGGGTAGGCAAAATACTGCCTACAAGGTGGATCCAGCCCAGTGAGGGAGTCTGTCTGGCCTGGAGTCATCCAGGTGCAGGGAACGGCCTGGGCCGTGGCGCATATGACCGGTTCTGCCACCCCCAAGGACATGGTGGAGTGGGGGCAGTGTGGCAGAGAGACTCAGCTTCCCAGCAGCCCCCACAGCAGCAGCTCCTTCTAGCTGCCACTGTTAATGTCACTGCCATTACTGGATCTGGCCCCAATGCCCAAGCACCCCAACCCATTCACCCTGCACCCACCACTGGGGGCACCAGGCAGAGTAGACAAGTTGGCGGGCAGAGTCTTTATGAACACCGGGCAGGACACCTGCAGGCAGGGTGCACTTGGTCAGGCAGATGGGATGGGGCTGCGGGTAAATAGGGAGTGGCATCTGGGAGCAGGATAGGCAGGGGCAGGATCATGGGGCAGTGAAAACATGGCATCAGGACCCAAAGCAGAGCCACAATCTGCTCCCTGCACAGGCCTGCAATGGGCACTGGTTCTGCAGGCCTGCCCGGAGTCACATCCCATCCACATAACCGAGCACACCTTGCCCATGGAGGTCCTGGCCATTCTCCAAGGAGAGGCTGTTCGGCCTGCTTGCTTCATGCAGTGCCCCAAGTGGTGCTCCCTCCAGCTGTGCTGTGCCAGGTCATGCTGGGTCAGCGCCTCCCCCCTGCTGCACCAGGCTGGGTCACCACCCCCTCCCTCCCCACTCCCAGCCCACAACAGCTCCCTCAAACTCCTTAAGTGACCCTCCAGCCCAAGTAATTTCCTACTCCTGATCTAAAGGGACTGAAATATTACTGTTATGATTTGGAGAAGTCAGGGCAGGAAGGAGATGGACAGACAGCCAGGTTCTTGGATGCACTAAAAACACCATGAGCTGGGGATCGATTCAGAGATGTGAGGTGTAAAATTTTCCAGAAAAATTCCCATTTTACCATGGGAAATTTTCCATTTCTAAAAGTTCATTGTTTCACAAAATTCATTAGTAACAATGAATGGACGCCAATACAATATTAGGCAAGCTTGGCAGTTTCAAAGTTGTAATTAATGTTTTTCGGGTGATTATCCTTAGGAAGTGTGTGTGAGAGTACATATATGTTTTATTGATTTGTAAACAGAAGGGTAAATATACCCACAAAATAATCCAAGTAAACAATTAATATGTTAAACAACACAGTATAGACTAGCAAGGCCTTGTGTAGACTAAACAAGGGGCATGTGCATACGACATTTTAAAGTGGGTAAAATGCTTCTGCACCACTTTAATGGTGTTGGTATTTGCATGCATCGGCAGCATATTGCGCAGTAATTCCAGCCACTGTAGCAAATTTGGCAGCATAATGCACCTTAAGTGACCTGGAGAGCAGCAAACTAAAACTCCTCCTAGCACCACGGAGCAAAGCACTGGGTTCTGTGCAGCTCATGGCCTCTGCAGGAAGCCCGTGCAGGCAGCCTGGCAGCAGCTGGGGAAGGCAGACTGTCCAAGGAAAAAAAATAGCATTGAGCCTGATCTTTTTTTTCCTGGAGCCTGCCTGCCTGGGTTGTGCGGAAGCCAGGTGCTTCCCTCCATGGCTGTGGTGCTCCCCGGGGCTGCCCAAGTCGGACGCCTCTGGGTGGGTGCCAACCCGGGGGGGGCCACTACTGCTGCAGAGGGAAGCACCAGCCCTCCCCCCCACCCCGGCCCCGCAGCCAAGGGACTGCTCCACCCACTGGCAGCTTGCCCTCCTCTCCTCACTGCTGGAGAGGCAGGTAAGACACAGGTGTACACGACACTGGGTTTACTTCACTCTAATTTGAAGCCATGCTTTTAAAAACCCACCACTTCAATTTAGGGCCCCCATTTCATCTACACATGCCCTATATTGTTTTAAAACATAATTTCAAAAGTTATTAGTGCAACTCTGGACTATTCTTTATTTATTTATTTAAAATATTTATATCCTGCTTTTCTGCTTGCACTTAGCACCCAAAGTGGCTTAGGCTTAACAATATTTTTTTAAAGTACGTAATAGATAAATAGTTAACTATTTCAACCCAGCAGAGTGAACTTAGTCATCTGGCTGATGGCAGAGGCCAAACTATCCTTCCCTTTGGCTCTGCAGTCCCAGGGCAACTGAGCAGCAGTGTTCTTGCTGGCAGGGAGGGGGGAAGCAAGCTCCCTGCTGCTTCTCCTTCTCCTGCTGATTGATGGATGTGGCCAGACTAGAATAGGTTAAAATAAAAATCTTTTCCTTCTTTTGTTGCAGGAACTTGGTAGCTCAAGTGAAAGAAGATTTGCAAAAAGTAGAAAATGAAAATGTTGAGCTGCCAGGTCTGGGGGAAGAAGAAGCAGGATCCTTGTTTTCAAGATCACTGTCACCAGGTATAGGATCCACCATGCGTAGCTGTTCAAGACAAGCAAGCTTTTTATCAAGCTGTGTGGACAAAATGCCAAAAGAAAATCAAGAAAAAACAGATGAGACATTAGCTCAAGTTATATTTGCAAGTGGTACACCTTTTTCCATAACTGCAAATCAACACTGGAAGGAACAGTACAAACTAATTTGCCCATCACGTAAGTTACCATCATGTTATCGTTTATCACATTCTCTCTTAGACAAAGATTATGACAGAGTTCAAACAATGGTTATTCAAAGGATTGGTCAAGCAGAATCACTGACTCTGATGTCAGATGGATGGACTGATATACAAAGAAATCCTTTACTGAACCAACCTTCCTGAAAGCAATTGCTACCAAATCTTCTTGTCATACAGGTGGATACATAGCCAAATTACTGAGTGAAGAGCTTGGAAGTGCAGGTCCCTCCAGGGTACAAGCCCCTGTAACTGATAATGCGAGTAACATGAAAGCTGCATGGCAAACATTAAAGGCAAAGTATCTTCATTCAATAGTATTTGGCTGCCTTGCTCATAGGTTGAATATTCTGGCAAAGGACGTAGTAAGTATGAATACAATGAAGACAATACTGGCAAACTGCAAAGTGATTGTGAAGGTATTCAACAATCATCATGTTGCTAATCAGACTTTGAAGAAATCACAGAAAGAGAAGTAGGGGAAGAAAAGTTCACTTTTATTGCCAAGAAAAACTAGATGGGGCTCGGCAACAAAGTGTTTACATAATTTGCTTCACACAAAGAACTGTTTGCAGTGTGCTTCAATAGATGACGCAGTATCCCAGGTTATTCCCGCGAATGTTCAGAAGCAGATTCTCAATAAGGATGTGTTCTGGGTTTGAGTTCAAGGAGCATTCAATTTGCTACTACCAGTTTCAGCAGCTATCAAGAAACTTGAAGGAGATACACTAAGCTGTTCAAATATTCCAGAGATATTCAGCAACTGAATGAAAATCTAATTGAGCTTTTGCCTTCTTCACCTCTGTCCAGAAAAGAAGTAGTAAAACAAACGTTTACTAAGAGATCTGAGTTTTCCTCTCATCCAGTTTATCTGGCAGCAAACCTTTTGGATCCTCAACACGGAGGACAACATTTATCAGACAATGAATTATCTACTGCTCTGGATACAATTATGGAAGTAGCTAAGAATGTCCCCAACATCAGTGAAATAGCCATGATGACAGACATTGCCGAGTACCATGCAAAAGATACTGGAGCAAAAACATCATTTCACAGGCAGCAGAGAATATGTTTCCTGACACATGGTCAAAGGGATACTGTAGCACCCACTGTTGTTCAGGATTGCTCTAAGCATCCTAGGCTTTCCACCAACAGCAGCTTCTTGTGAACGGATCTGGAAGGATTTCAGCTCAATCAACACAAAAAGAAGGAATAGACTAACAAATGAATGCACCACTAAGCTTGTTTCTATATCTCAGAATCTCTTGCTTCTGGAGAATCAGTCAGAAGCACAATTAGTGAAGAAGATGCAGTGTGATGATAAGTTGCCCTTGCCCATAGACTCATTGGCAAAACCATCCTTTATCGAAAGAGAATGTGGGTCAAGTAGTCGTGAATCAGATTTGCCTCAATCTGATTCTGAAATGAACCAATAAGTAGTGCAAGTGATTCTACAGATAGTGACAATGACACTGGAGGTGCTGCAATGGCCTCAGTGGAAGAGAGTTAAACTCTGTTGAAGTAGATGAGTGGACAACCATGGCATATCATGCAGAGCCCTTTGGGTGTGCTAAAATTAGTGTGTCAACCGTTTTCAGCGCCTTCATTTTTTTCTGTGTCTTCACGTATTTTCCCCCTGATTTTTTCCCCCGATTTCTGTGTCTTCGTTCCTCCCTCCACCCCCTCACACCCCCGATTGTTTTTTCCTCTAAACCAATATGGCTACAGCCTGGATACCTGACACATGGAAGATATCAAATTTTAGCTAATTTTTTAAAATGAAATCTTCGTATTTCCCAAGCAGGAAGCAACTTCAACCACCTAAAACCTAAGATCCTGCTACTACCTTTGTTTAAGGTAATTTGCACCATCACAGTCTCACAGGAGAGCTGAGACTCCTTACCAGCTCTGAACTGCTGCCCAGAGGGTTTTTCCATCTGTTGACCCCTCCCTGTGTTAAATCCTATGAAATATGAACTTTCATTTCTACCCACGAGAACTTTTACAAGCTTTTCTCTGATGCCTGATGAAGGGTGTTTGTGCCCAACAGCTTGCATTTAAAGACCCTTTTTTTAAAAAAAAAATCTTGTTGGTCTAATAAAAGATATCACCTCTGTCCACAAGCCCTGATTAATTTTTTTCCTTAAATTCAAACAAACAATGTAAGGGAAATACATGTTATTGTGTATTGTCTTTACATTTTTACAAGAATTCCAATAGAAATAATTTCTTTCCGTGTAAAGCTTCGAATTTGTTTGAATATAACATTTAAACCACATTAAGTGTGCTGTATTTCTTTTCCTAATCAAATACTTCTGTTCAAATACTTGTGGGACATACAATTAATATGGGTACTTCTTCAGTTTTGTTTACTAAATACAAGTCAAATAAACATGCTAACTTAAAACACACACTATTTAGGGTATTGGAAAATTTTCCAGAACATTTTCCAATTCAAAATTTTCAAGAAAACCCACATCTCTGGATAGATTCTGGGATGCTCTGAGGACCCTGACCTAATCCCAGTAGCACTTTGGACTGAGGAGAAACCTGAGGCTAAGAAATGCATACAAGGTATGTATATACCTAAACCTGCATCTCTCTTATATTGTCTAAATAAATTGTATTCAGAAACACTTACAAGCCTGTATGCTGGGCTCCTTTCTACTTGTCACCTGCACCTGGAGCATTAAATGGTAAAGCAGAATATCCAGGATTAAATCTCTAGGAAAGGGGTGCTTCCATTGCTGGGGAAAATGCAGTGTTGGTATTGGTCCAAGGGCCTGAACCAGATGAACCATGGCCTCCTATCTCTGGAGCGGTAGCAGAGAGAAGATGTATACCCTGGGACTGAGCCCAGAGCCAAAGCCAGTGCCTGGAGTCCAACATCACCCAAGGAAGTTGAAGAGCCTGTGAGTCCAGTGTGTGAAGCCCAAACATATCTGTCGGGTAGGCATATGCATAACAGTTGCATTGCTTACAGGGTGCACATTTACTTCTCTAGTATAATTCACGGGTCATCACAACAACAGCTCTAACTTCATACTAGTGCTCATTTGGGGCAATTAGCTACGTTCTTGTTGGAGTTGCAACGTGTTGCAGGAATACCCCTTACCAGGACTTACTGAAAGAGCAGGCTGGCCACTGTGCATTGTGTCACACACTTCTCTCTACCCTCTGCCCTCTGCTCCCCAACAGGCTATCAGAGGCTCATATTTCTGTTCCCACACCCTCTTGTAAAAGGCCAGAGGCATTCCCTTTGCCTCTCCTCCTCTCGCTCCCCCCCTTCAAAAAACCCTCCAACGCTTTAGGAAATAAAAATCTGGTTTGTGAATTCTGTCGTGTATTTAGGCTGCTTGAGCACAAGCGGGGCTTCTGTGCAGACTCATGAATGAGTAACAGAAGTGCAGAGCTGCGGAAAGCTATTAAAGGGTAGAGATGGGAAGCTCTGTAGTGTTCAAGCCTGCTGATTGTCCTAGCACTGAAAGGTGTCAGCTGTGATGGACAGAAAGATGTGGCTGAGAGTTGGGGGAAAGGGCCCTTGGAAGAGTCCATATAGAAAAAGACAAGCACAGTAAGGCAATCTAATGCCCAGATATCTTGCTGTTGTCTGGTGTAAGCTTAAATAGGCCAGTGCGGGTAGGGCCCTCTTTCTGAAAGAAAAACAGCCTGATTCCCTGATTACTTCCAGATACGGTGGCCATTCTTCCAGTTTTATAGAGGACAGCCTGGTTTTCTGCTACTCTGTCCTCTGTCCCATTGATATGAAACGGGGCACCTTTATGTCCTCTGTTGTCCTCCGCAGACTTCCACCAATCTGACATAAAGGCATCTGGTTTTGTATCAATAGGACAGAGTAGCAGAAAACCAGGCTGTCCTCTATAAAACCAAATGAACGGCCACCCTACTTCCAGCTGGGGCCTGGCATCGATCTGCCCTGGCAGGGCCTCAGCTCATTAAAACCCTTAAGCTTGTGGGGCTGAGTATTGCTTGGACATGGAGGCTTTAGGCACACACTCAAG
Source organism: Crocodylus siamensis (assembly GCF_052110815.1). Lineage (NCBI taxonomy): Eukaryota > Metazoa > Chordata > Crocodylia > Crocodylidae > Crocodylus > Crocodylus siamensis. The sequence goes on along the minus strand of NC_143397.1, from coordinate 109,041,627 downwards.
ATGCACAACTTGTGCCTGATGCCGATTTTGTGCATAGATTGCCAAACACAAATACTTTTTATGCCAGAAACTCAGGCCTTTATCAGAACTGTACACGTCAAACCTCTACCCCAGATTCCTGGGATTCAGAGCAACAGCCTTAGTGACTGATTGTGGAGCACAGGGCAGTTTCTGGCATGTTTTAGTAATAGCCTGGTGCATAGGCATGGGAGGCAGCAGGCAAGATGATGCCCTCTCCCCCTGCCCCCACCCCTGACAGCGTGTCTGGAGCAGAACCGAGTGCAGCCCATGGAGGGGGAGGAGGCAGATGGAGGCTGCCTGCTGTGGGCTCAGGACTCCCCGCCCTGCTGCCCTCCCCCCCAGAGCCGACACTGGCTGTGCCACCATGGCAAAGTGCCACCTGCTCATCCAGCAGCAGCGGGGGAGCACAACTCTGCACCATTGCCCCCACCCCTGCTGCTGCTGCATGGGCAGCAGGTGCCTTGTCATGGTGGCATGTCCAGCACAGGACTCCTGGAGAGAGGACAGCAAGGCAGGGAGTCCTAAGCCTGCCACAGGCAGATCACATCCACACCCATCCCACGCACAAATCTGGGGGGCACATGCCCCCCATTCCACCTTCCCCGGGAAGGCCCAACCCCCCCCGGACAAGCTGCCAGTGGCTCTGTCCCTCTTCCCACCCTGGCCCCAGACCCCATGCATGGCCCTTGCTGGGCAATGCCCCCAGCCCCAGCCCTTGACCCTGCCCCATTCCCTTCCTTACCAAGGGGGCCTCTATCTGCTCCCCCCCATGCACTTACCTGCAGACAGCTGAAGGAGCTTGCTCTCCACCGCTGCCTGGGGCTATATTCCTGGCCATGTGTATGTGTGCAGGAGTGGGTTTGTCAGCCTTCAGTTAGGGAGAGGTGGTCGTCCTGGCCCCTTCCCAAGGGGGGGCAGCGCCTGCAAGTTCCCACGTACTTGGTGCCTATGGCCTGGAGCCAGAATATTAATGCTTTTCAGGACAAATTCTGCTCTCCTGCTCTGCATTTCACCTGAGACGTCTTGAAGTCCACAGAAGTGCATAAATGTAAATTTCCTCTGAAAATCCTATTTAAGATTGTAAATGTTTCTGTAGCGGAATGGGACCCAATCTGGCTGTGGATTTTAAGTACTACTCTAATATCTATATTAAAAAGTAATAAAACCATTTAAGAGAGTTGGAAAGCAGCCAATAGGTTCTTCTACTTCACTCATCCACCGCAAAAGCACTAATTAACATAATCCTGTCAGTAAGACAGATGCTTTCAGCCTGAAGTCCAAATTCCAGGAGAAAGGAAACAGCCTTTCCTCAGGCTGACAAGTCCTTTTTAACCTTGCAGAGTTTTAGCTGAGCACGCTGGGCTCACTTTTCCTTTAGTTTAAAGATGTCTTGCCTTAGTTTGATCTGAACTATGGGAAAGAGATGTCCCAGGCTATTTTTTAGTTTTCTTTTAAACCTCAGGTGCACATTTAAACAAAGCTAAAAATGTGTTTACCAGGCAGGTTTTCTGGAGCTGAACAAGTTGCAACCAAAATCCAATTAATCGTTTTTTACTGTAGTTCCTAGTCCACAAATAGCTTTCATGTTGAGTGACTACAAGGTCATAAAAAATAAAGTACCAGCCAGAAGCTAAAGAGCAGGGAGTGCACAGCATTGGGCATGTGTCAGTAGCCAACATGCTAATTTGTCAGGGATGTTTGAACCCGTTTCTACTCCTGCATATGCCAGTGCTGCTCCAGGGCAAATTGGCAGCACTCTTTGGAACTGGCTCTGCATCTATACCTCCCTCCCTCCCTCACCACCTGGGAGCTACTGAGATCTGCTGCTGAAGCAAAAAATGGCAGACTGTTCTGCAAAACAAATTCAGGAGTTTGCCTACAAAATGGGACCTACTGTCAAAAGTGGAGACGCATGGTGTTTCAGTGGGTAGGGTGAGCAGTGACCTGGACAGCTGTGTTCTGTCCCACAGCTCTGTCACGAACTTGGGGAAGTTGCTTGTTTACTCTGATTCCCTCCCACCACCTCTTTGTCTTGTCTATTAGGAGTGTCCGATTTTTAAAGGGATGTTGGTACCTAACTTCCATTGATGACAAAGCACTGATCGTTTTTCCAACAGCAATGAAATCAGGAGGTGTTAAGCATTTAAATCCCTTTTTAAAAGTTTGGCCTGAAGCTCTTTGGGGGCTGGACTGTCCACTATTTGTATACGCAGTGTATTGCACTGGGGACCTCATTTTCACTGGGGCCACTAGATATACCTCTAATATACAAGTGCCAGACAAAAATATACATCTCTGTGCCTGCTGATAAAGGGATGATCCTAGAATATGTTAGAAGTCTGACTCCTTCCTGCCTAAGCAAGGTAGAAGGGCCCACAATTTCTGCAATATATGGACTTCTGCTTCATGATGAGTCTGATAGAAACTTGGGTTGCAGCTCATATGCTGAAGGGCACTTCTCTACTCAGCTGGAGCTCATCAGTGGTCCTGCAAAGCTGGCTATGGAAGCAGCACCCTTTGAGACAAAAGCTGCAGTAAACAACTAGTGCTCCTTGGCAGTCTCTCATGGCTGTTTGCTGTGGCACTATATAACCCTCATCCCAAGCTCCCCACCTGAGCCCCAACCCCAGTGCTTCACAAACCTTCATCGTCACAGAGAAGAAATAAGAGCGTAACCCTGAGAAGTATCCAGGTTCTATTGTAACATCCAGAGGCTGAGAGCTGAGCCTAGTCAAATTTAGTATAAATATGGCATAATTACCTTGACTGATAGAAATGTGACCACTGGAACAACTGGCTGAGGCACATGATGGATTCTCTGTCACTTGGCGTTCATCAGTTGATTTTTGTTATTTGCTCTAGCTCAGCCCTGAATCATAGAAGCAGAAATTGCTGAGTGGAATTGCACGTCCTTATGTTTGAGCAGAAGGGGTGATTAGATTATCATAATGGCCCTCCTGGTCCAGGGGTGGTTCCAGAAGAGGCCATGGCAATGTGATCACATCCTGCTCCCACTGTCCCCTAAGGGAACCCCCTCCAGCTGAGCCCAGCTGGCTGGGAGCAGGCACTGGAAGTAAAAAACTGTGCACTGCTGCCACTGTCCCCAGCCAAACCTGCCATCCCACACAGCTGCTCCCTGCAGCCCCCCACTAAAGTGGGGCAGGAGCAGTTCTGGGGCTTCCCCTCAACCCAGGTCAGCTGGGAACAGAGTGGCAGAAGGCAGCCCCCCCCCTTCACATTCCCTGCTCACCTTCCCAGTGTCCCCTGCTGGCCTGGGAACTCTAGTCACGCCTTGCCCCAATCCCCCATGGTCTGAGGGGAAGTGTGCCAGACCCCCTTCAAAAAATCCTAGATCTCCCTTTGTCCCGGCCTTTAAGCCTTTGGTTTTCTGAAACTGCTCCCTTTGCCATGTGGTTTCCTACAAATACAAGGGGTTATGGGGGCACCTCATGCCTTCTGGGAGCAGAGAAGATGCCTTCCTCTAGACCAGGAGTTCCCAAACTTTGGTATGCGTACTCCTCGTGGTATGTAGGACATCGCTGGGGGGTACACAGGAGAAATTGTGTAATGGCAGATTTAATTTTCATTAATAATAATAATTGGCATTTAAGGAGTTAAAATATAAACTGTCTGCTGGTAAGGTACACAGGCAGCTGGTAAATCTGGAAGGGGGTATGCAACAAGAAAAAGTTTGGGAACCTCTGCTCAAGATAAGTTTTTTCACTGCCCCATCTTTTAAATGTTATTCCTGCCAGGTAACAGCAGAAACATGAAGTCTTCCCCACCCCCTCCACTGCCTCTTTACAGAACATGTTTATCAAGTAAGTATATACAAAGCTTTCCAGATTTGGTATTCCCAGGTGTTCTAATTCCCTGGCTTTGTATAGCTCCATTCTGACTATTGTTTCTCTTTTACTTCCCTCCAAAAACTGCATATCTGCCTCTGTACACTTCTTATCTTTCGCCATGATGGTGAATCCACCACTCCCATATAAAGGATGATCAGCAAGAGTACCATTTTTACCACAGCCACTTTACCCTGGAAAGATAACATTCTACCACTCCATGATTCCAAGATCTGTCTTACTCTTATCTCTAGCTTCACCCATGCCTATGTTCCTTTCCCTTGATGACCATTGGGATTCCCACAATCTTGATTATACCCTCTACCGCAGCCTGAACTTCTGTAAATTCCCCAATTCCCCACACACATCAATGTACTTTTCATCTTCTTTAATTTTGCTACAACACTTCACCATAGTCCTCAGTATACTTCAATATTCTCTTGATTGGTAAGCTGTCCTAAGCCACCATGTATAATGTACATTTAACTTTTCCTGATAGCTTCACACTGTTTATCAGCTTATCATTACAAATTCTCTGTACCAATGGCTCCATTGCACACGCAAAAAATAGGGGGACAGCAGGAATCCCTGTGCTACCCGTTTGTATGGGGAGTGCTTTGCTCAAGTAACCATTTACCAGTACTCAACTTCCTGCTTTACTGTACAACACTTTGACCCATCCAATCGTCTTTGCCAGAAACCCGATCCTCCATAATACTTCAAATGTAAAACCATGTTCAACCTTACCATAAAATTGAACCCAGGTAAGTAACAGGGGTCCGGATAGTCCTAGGGCAGGAGTGGCCAACTATTTTGGGTGGAGGGCTGCTTAGCAAGTGTTGGCAAGCTGTCAAGGGGTGTGTGGGTAACCCTACCCCTTGACAGGTGTCCTGCCCCCTGGTCACCATCTTGGGACTGGAAGTTCTGCCCCTGACCTCTGATCTGTGCCATCTGGAAGTACTGCTTCGGAGAAGAGGGTTTGCTATCTTAGAACTGGAAAAAAAATCTAATTATGTACTAAAAATCAAATACCCATAATATTATATTTAATTCAATTAAAAATATATTTTTGTCCTGATACCTGTGTGTTTGTGCTTTATAGGTAGAAGAGATTGCATAATAGCTCAAAATGTAGTCTTACTCTTGTATAGTGTGTGGGGTGTGCAGCGGTGTTGTGGGGTATGGGTGAGTGGGTGGGTGGATGTGGGGTTTGTGGGGAGCTGTAGATATGTGTGTGTATGTGTGTGTATGTGTGTATGGTATTTGTGGGATGTGTGATTGTCTCTGGAGGAGGGTGTGGCTGTGGGGTTTGCAGGAAGGGTTGCAAGGGAGGAGCCAGCCAGGCCCTTGCTGTCCAAAGATTCACGGCTGCATTTGCACTCCGGTGCCTCCTACTGTTGCCAGGAGGTTGAGGGCTGCTTGGGAAGGGCCTGTCAGGATTGGGGGGCAGTGCAGGAGGCTTCTGGAGGCACCGGGGGTGGCACAAGTCAGTGGGGAGGTGGCCTGAGATGCAGGAAGCCCAAGGAGGTGGTGCAGAACTTGCATCACGTGCCTGAGGCTTGGGGCAGCATAGGTCTGGCTACCCCTCCCCCCCCTCGGGTGGGCCAGGGATTGCCACCACCCTGGAGGGATGGCCCAGACCCCTCCCCACCCCACAGGGGTCCAGCAGCCTGACAGCAGCTTGCCCCCTGGCCCTGGGACAGGCAGGCAGGCTGCACCAGGAGCCAGAGCACAGCCACAGCTCCTTTTCTGCTTCAGAAGCTCCTGCAGCTTCCAAGAGACCAGGGGCCCCAGGGAAGCTCCTGACCAGCTCTGGGGGCAGTGCAGGGGACCATCTGAAGCCACTGGGGGCAGCATGTGGCCCGGGACACAGCTAGTCCAGGAATTCATAGATTCATAGACTTTAGGGCTGGAAGGGACCTCGGAAGATCATCGAGTCCAACCCCCCACCCAAAGGGCAGAAAGTCAGCTGGGGTCATAGGATCCCAGCAAGATAAGCATCCAATTTACTCTCAAAGGTGTTCAATGTAGGTGCTTGAACCACCTCCAATGGCAGACTGTTCCAGATCTTGGGGGCTTGGACAGTAAAGAAATTCTTCCTTATGTCCAGCCTGAAACAGTCTTGCAGTAGTTTATGACCATTAGACCCTGTCATCCCTTGGGGCGCTCTGGTGAACAAATGTTCCCCCAGATGCTGGTGGTCACCCCGATAAACTTATAAGTGGCCATCAGACCACCCCTGAGCCTGTGATTTTCCAGGCTAAAGAGCCCCATGGCTCTCAGCCTATCATAGTAAGGTCTGTTTTCCTGACATCTGATCATGCACGTGGCTCTTCTCTGCACTCTCTCAAGCTTCTCCACATCCTTTTTGAATTGCAGAGCCCAAAACTGGATGCAGTACTCCAGCTGCAGCCTCACCAAGGCCAAATACAGGGGGAGAATGATGTCCTGGGATTTGCTTGAGAAGCATCTATGGATGCAAGCCAGCGTTTTGGTCGCTTTACTAGCTGCAGCATCGCATTGGAGGCTCATGTTCGTCTTGTGGTCAGTGATGACCCCCAAGTCTCTTTCTTCCATAGTGCTAGCCAGCATAGCACTGCTGAGCCTATAAGGATGCTGCAGGTTTTTCTTCCCAAGGTGGAGAACCTTGCATTTTTCGGTGTTGCAGGTCTGGCCATTTGCTGAGCCTGTCCAGGTCAGCCTGGATCACCTGCCTGTCTTCAGATGTGGATGCTTTGCCCCAAAGTTTGGTGTCATCAGCGAACTTGGCCAGTCTGCTTCTGACTTCAATGTCCACATCATTAATGAAGATGTTGAACAATATGGGTCCAAGGAAAGAGCCTTGGGGGATCCCACTGGTCACACAACACCATGATGACTGACTTCCATCAATTACTACCCTCTGCCCATGAAGCCAATTTCCCAGCCAGTGGATCATGGTGGATCCAAGGCCACAATTGGCTAGTTTTGCCAAGAGGTGATCATGGGATACCAGATTGAAGGCTTTTTTGAAGTCAAGATATATGACATCAATTTCTTCTCCCTTGTCCAGGTGATAGGTCACCTGGTCGTAGAAGGAAATAAGATTGGTCAAGCAAGACCTACCCACAATAAACCCATGCTGGCTATCCCTTAGGATGTTGGCATCAGCCAGTCTATTAAGTATGGCCTCTTTAATAAACTTTTCTAAGATCTTCCCCAGGATAGAAGTCAGGCTGATGGGCCTATAGTTAGCTGGATCCGCTTTCTTCCCTTTCTTGAAGGTAGGCACCACATTGGCCTTCTTCCAGTCTTTGGGCACAACACCAGAGCACCAGGAGGTTTCAAAGATCTGTGCCAGAGACTGGGCTATGATGCTTGCCAATTCCTTGAAGTACCCTGGGGTGTAGATTGTCAGGGCCGGCTGACTTGAAGGTATCCAGCTTCTCAAGCTGTTCCTTCACAAGGTCAGCATTAATGGAGGGTAGGGGATCTCCCTCACCCGTACCTCCCTGTCCCGTAGCAGGCATGGGCATCCCATGGGACGGATGAAAAAACAACACAAAGTACCCATTTAAAAGGTTGGCTTTTTCCTGGGTGTCAGTTGTCAGTTGCCCCATTTTGTTCAGCAGGGGTCCAACGTTGCCCTTGCTTTTCCTCCAGCTCCCCACATATCTGAAAAAGGACTTTTTGTTGTCCTTGATGCTTGAAGCTAGTTGGAGTTCAGTTGCAGCCTTGGCTTTCCTGGTTTGCTCCCTGCAAGACCAGACCAGTGCAGAATAATCTTCCTTGGAGGTGAATCCCATCCTCCATTCTTTGTAGGCCTTTCTTTTTAGCCTCAGGAGGTCTGCTGGGTCCCTGGAGAGCCAGGGGGGCTGCTGTGCCCTCTTGCTGCCTTTCCTCCAAGATGGAATATACTTAGCTTGTGCATTGAGGATTGCTCCCTTGAGGAGCAACCACTCTTCTTGAACTCCCCTCTCCCTAGGGTTGTGGTCCCTTAGGACCTCACCGACAAGCCTCCTGAGCTTGTCAAGGTCAGCTTTCCTGAAGTCAAGAACTTCCGTGTTGCTGACTGACTTCCCAGCTTTACGGCAGATGGTGAAGGTGATCAGCTCATGGTCACTGTCACCCAGCTTCCCATCAATCACTAGGTCACCGATTAGGTCATCCCCAGTAGCCAGTACCAGGTCAAGCAGCGCTTTACCTCTCATTGGCCAACAGACTTCTTGAGTCAGGTAGAGGTCATCCATGCACAAGAGGCAGCTTTGCCACCGCTCAGATTTTGCTGAGTGATCCTCCCACGAGTTGTCCGGGTAATTGAAGTCACCCGTGACAACCATGGTCCTGGAGCATGCAGCCTCAGCCAGTTCCCGGGTGAACTCCTGGTCAAGCTCAGGACTTTGGGTGGGAGGTCTGTAGTAGACTCCCACCATTGTGTCCCCTGTGCCATGTTCCCCATGGATTTTAACCCAGAGGATCTCCAGTTGCATCCTGCACCTGAGGCTTGGGATAGCAAAAGCCTGGCTTCCCCCTATACACGGGCAGCCCCGGTGGGTACTGCTACCCTGTGGGGAAGGCCCAGCCCCCCCACCCTGCAGGGGCCCACTGGCCTGGCAGCAGCTCACCCCGCAGTCCCAGGACAGGCGGGAGGCTGCACCAGGAGCCGGAGCGAAACCACGGCTGCTTTTTTACTCTGAAAGCTCCTCCAGCTTCCCCAAGCTTCCTGCACCCCAGGCCAGGACCCTGCCATTTCATGCCACCCCCAACAGCCTTGGGAGGTGACCTGTGCTGCCCCGGGGCTGGCCAAGAGCTTCCCCAGGGCCCCTTGCAGCTGCAGGAACTTCTGGAGCAGAAAAGCAGCTATGGATCCACTCCTGCTTCTGTCGCAACCTTCCTGCCCATCCTGGGGCTGCGGAGTGAGCTGCTGCTGGGCCCCTGTGGGGTGGGAGGGCCTGGGCCTTCCCTGGGGTGACAGCACCCACTGGAGCCTCCTGTGGGTGGGGGCAGCTGGGCCGTTGCTGCCCCAAGCCTCAGGTGTGGGATGGAAGTTCTGCGCTGCCTCCCCGGGCCACATCCCCGCCAGGTCATGCCACCCCCAGCAGCCCCAGGCACCCCCCATGCTGCCCCCAAAGCTGGACAGAGGGGTTGGGAGCCAGCAACAGCCAGGCAGTGCCCTGGGGCCAGTGCTGGCAGGGCCCAGAGCAGGGTGGCAGGAGCCTGGGGCGCAGCTGGCTGGGCTCTATGGAGCCAGGCCAGGCTGCCCCAGCATGGAGATAGGGGAGCCACCCTGCTCTGGGCCCCACCAGAGCTGGCTCTCGTGTGCCTCCTTGCTCCCAGCCCCTGCCCCAGCCCCATGGCCAGATAAGGACCAGCATGTCCCCTGACTCACTCTTACCTGAGACTCCCACTCTGACACGGGTGGGAACAGCCTCATGGTCCCTCTAGCTGGGGGAGCGGGGCAAGGCTGGGTGAGCCTGCTGTGGCTTCTGCTGGGTTTTAAAAAATTTCTAGGGGCCCCACAGGCCGGACAGAATGGCCTTGTGGGCCAGATCCAGCCCCGCAGGCTGTATCTTGACCACCCCATCCTAAGATCAAGGAGGTGGTGCAAGCACCCATAGGAGGCTTTAAATGCCTCTACACTAATGCTCATGACATGGGGAACAAGCAGAAGGAACTTGTCCTCCTGCTAGCTAGCACAAACCCAGACATAGTAGGGCTCACTGAAACCTATGATTGGGATTCAACCCATGATTGGGTGGTAAACATTAGGGGCTACAGACTGCACAGGCGGAATCATTGTAGCCTGGTCCTCTCTTCTAGCATGCCCACTTCTCCCCACATCTTAGTGTTGTCCACAAATTTGAACAAGGTGCTTTTCACCCCCTCATCCAAGTCACTGATAAAGATGTTGAACAGTGCGGGCCCAAGGACCGAGCCCTGGGGGACTCCACTGCCCACATCCCTCCAGGTCGAAAATGACCCCTCCACCACCACTCTGTGGGCACAGCCCTCCAGCCAATTTGCAACCATCTGACTGTGCAGGCATCAATGCCACAGTCACCTAGATTTTTAATGAGAATGGGGTGAGAGACAGTGTCAAAGGCCTTCCTTCTTTTCCTCCATTCTGCCAAAAATATAACCATTCTTCCCTCTTTTCCACCTAAGGTGTTCTTGTCAGAAAGATTTTCTCATCCATTTTCCTTTTGAACCATTCTTCAGTCTGTTGCTTTATGTCTTCCAGTTCTTCTTTCACTCGGTCTCCCCTTACTGCCTCCTTTAACAAATTCTGCTTCACTGCTGGCAATTCTTCTAGTTTTGCCATCCTCTTCTTTGCCTCCATTTGACCAATATTTCTGAAAAATTCACTTGTTCTTCTCTTTATCATAGTCCACTGCTCCCAAACACTTTTGTAGTATCTCTTCAGAGTCCTCCATCCTTTGTACAATTCCACATATTCTAGGTAGTTCTTCTCATCTTGTAATACTTGAATATTTGGTTTTCATATCCCTTCCCCCATACCTTTTCTTTCTTTTAAACTCACTTCCATTCTCAGCATCCAGTGACCACTGAAGGTCACATCTACAATCTCCTTCTTTCCAGTCCCTAACCTAGTTGCCATTAATACAAAAATCAGTCCACAACACCTGTTTCCCACTCAGTTCCATCATCATAATCACTTTCTCACCAACCCATACATCCTCTAAACATCCTTTTATTACATTAATAAGTACTTTTGATGAGCTGTCTAGCTCTCCCTCCCCTCTCTCCCCTCTTCTATCACCCTCCTCAATAATGCAATTGAAATCCCTCAGCAGAATTTGCTGCCTACTTCCACTTACATACATCTCTAATTTCTTAAATAATGCAATCCTTCTTCCTCTTTCAGCCAGCATGTATATATTACAAATTTCTAACATTTTCTTTTCAAACTCCACCACCATCTGTTGCAGTCTTCCTGCCACATTCACTTGCATTTGCTGCACTTCCACTGCAATGACGTATATTAGAATTCATAAAAATTATAGAAAATTAAGGTTGGAAGGGACCTCAGGAGGCCATCTAGTCCAACCCCCTGCTCAAAGCAGAATCATCCCCAACAAGGTCATCCCAACCAGTGCTTTGTCTAACTGGGTCTTGAAAACCTCCAAGCATGGAGATTCCACCACCTCTGGGTAACCTGTTCAGGGCTTTATTACCCTCCTAGTGAGAAAATTCTTCTTAATATCTAACCTAAACTTGCTGAATCTCATGAGATTCCTTTTGGCCCAATCCTCCAATTTATTTAGGTCACCGTGAATCCTAGCCATGCCCCCCAGTGTACTTACTACTCCCCCCAGCTTGGTGCTGTCTGCAAACTTGCTGAGGGTGCACTCTGTGCCATCTTGCAGCTCATTGATGAAGATATTGAACAAAACCAACCCCAGGACAGACCCTTGGGGCACTTCACTTAATACTAGCTGCCAACTAGACATGGAGCCATTGATTACTACTCTCTGACCCCAGTGCTCCATCCAGTTTACTATCCAACTTACAGCCCATACTTCCTTAGCTTGCCTACAGAAATGTTGTCGGAGGCCATATCAAAAGCCTTGCTAAAATCAAGGTACACCACATCCACCAGTCTCCCCACATCCACAGAGCCAGTCATCTCATCATAGAAAGCAATCAGGTTAGTTAGGCATGACTTGTTCCTGGTGAATCCATGCTGACTGTTCCTAATCATCACTTTCTTCTCCTCCAAGTGCTTAGAGATTGATTCCTTGAGAATCTCTATGATTTTTCCAGGGACTGGTGTGAGGCTGACTGGTCCGTAGTTTCCTGGATCCTCCTTTTTCTCTTTCTTAAATATGGGCACAATGTTTGCCCTTTCCCAGTTGTTGCCCTGGGATTCCTTTTATCAGAAACCCCCAAGGATTGACACAGCCCTTTGTCCGATTTGGTATCGAGTGAACTTTATTAGTAACCCCTAGGCTTATTATAAGATAATTGTCCTTGGAATACAACCTCACAAATAGTTCCTTAGACATTACAACAGCAACCTTTGGGCCTCAGATACTCTGCTGGGTGTGTGAGATGTTAGTTTCCGGATTCCTTCTTACTCAAAGCAAGAAGCCCAATGCTGCTCCTGTCTCCCCAGGGTGGCAAAACAAACACACATTGTCTCTTTGTTTGTCCATTATTTTTGCAACTTTCTCATCTTAAACTGTCCAATCCTCAAGTTTCTTACCTCCTCTTTTAGATAAGGTAACTCCAATCCTATTCTGTTTTTGGTTTTCTTTCCTTCTGGGGAAACTACTGTACCTGATTACCCACCGTATCAATCACAGGTCTCATTTTTCCCAGTGCTTTATAAGGCCCTCTGTACAATTTAATTGTTTAGTTCCAGGAAGGCTTAAGGTTATGCTAAGAGCCTAAGCATAACTTAGTTTGCCCAATACACCAATCATCCATGACCTCTCCTGATCACCATGAGTTTTCAAAGATGACGGCCAATGGTCTGCAATCACATCAGCCAACTCCCTCAGCACCCTCAGGTGCATCCCATCTTGCCCCATGGACTTATACACATTCAGCTTTTCTAAATAGTCCTTAACCTGTTCTTTCACCACTGTGGGCTGCTCATCTTCTTCCCAAACTGTGTTGCCAGATGCAGGAGTCTGGAAGCTGACCTTGCCTGTGAAGACTGAGGCAAAAAAGGTATTGAGCACTTCCACCTTTTCTGCATCCTCTGTCACAAAGTTGCCTCTCTCATTCAGTAAGAGACCCACACTTTCTCTGATCTGCTTTTTGCTATTGACATATTGTAGAAACCCTTCTTGTTACCTTTCATGTCCCTTGCTAGCTGCAACTCCAGTTGCACTTTGTCCTTCCTGACTTCATCCCTGCATGTCAAAGCAATGCTTTTATAGTCTTCCCTAGTTATTTGTCCAAGTTTCCACTTCTTATAAGATTCCTTTTTTTTATTTTGTTTACTATAGAATTCTCTGCTAAGCCAAGCTGCTCTTTTGTCATACTTGGTAGTCTTCTTCCACATCAGGATGGTTTGTTCCTGCACTTTCAGGAAGACTTCCTTAAACTACTGCCAGCTCTCCTGGACTCCTCTCCCCCTCAGTATGGCTTCCCTGGGGATCCTGCCCATGAGTTCCCTGTATGAGTTAAAGCACAAGGCACTACAGAAGGCACAAGGATCCTCAAAGTTTAAAGCACAAGGAAATTCAGAAAGACATGAGTGGGGGGCTACATAGTAGAGTATGGGGTAAGGGTGGGAATGCAACTAGGTTACATAGGAAACATGCAGCCAACTAAGCCTGGAGGTAGGTGGGTGAGAAGGGGGAAGGGGACGGGGGGCATGACATTTACAAAGCAGAGAATATATAGGAGCACAACAGTACCACATTGTAATAGGGAGATTGTTCAGAAAACTCATACAGTTACAAATAACAACATGCAGGATTCAATTGCAAGGATTAAAAGTCCTTGGAGGTAATTTGGTGCACCGGGGCGTGGGAGTGGATGGGAGGAAGTCAGGTGGTCCCATCTGCACTGCTTCCAGCTGGCAGTCTAGTCGGGTCCATGTACTGGTACTGTCCTGTGATGTGTTCTACATAGATGTCCCTTGACCATTGTATGGTGTTGGACACCAGGAGGTGCCACATAAGCTTGGTATAGCAACTGGATACAAGGCAGATGTTCAGGATACTCTCAGCACCTTGACTGTCACATTTTATCCCCAACTCCTCAAGGTGTCCTCCAGTGCCTGGTACTTCTCTCACTTCTGTTTTTGGGCTTCAATGAAAGCTTGCCACTGGTTCTCAAATAGGATGGTGACATCTACTGTGACAGGTTCATGACCACCACACCACCAATGGCATGCCCTGTATTTTTGGTTATGTTGCACTGGGGTCTACTTGCCCACCATAACTTGTTGTTGAGTGGGATTTTACCTCTGGAGGTGTTGTTTGGTGGTCTCCCTGGGACCCCAGGCGACTCTGTTGGCACTTCTTCTGTGGGGCTCCTCCTCCCCTACACCCCACCCCTTTCCATTCGGATGTTATGCATCAGCCTCAGTGATATACCAATGTGATGGTGATCCTGTCTTTTCCTGCATTAAGACCTGGTAATGTGAGCACCAGCAGAGGGTATGGCTATGGCCTGGTAGACTAGCAAAATCACAATAGAACAATAATTCAATGAAAACAGCTTGGATGATGTGGTGGGCAGGACAATGATGCCCATTGTGCCTAGCACTTTCCTTCAGCATGTGGGATTTCTTGTTGTAGGATGTACCCTTTCTCCATGTGGTCTCACATCTCAGATGCCCCTCTATTGGGCATTCGTCCTCGACCAGCTACAGCCTGGCCAAGTATTGTAATGTTCCAAGGAGCATTCCTCCATGCCTATGCAACACTCACAGCACTGCCAACTCCCCACCAGGAAGCTTTGGGTCCACAGACACTCTGTCAGGATGTGCAAGGTTGGGGGGTTCCCAGGCAGAGTCTGTCCCCCAGCAGGTCCCGGCAATGACCACCGGACTGCTCACTCCCTGCCCCAGCTGACCTGTACACTCCTGTGAGGATTGTCATGGGTGCTAGTAAGTGGTGTTGGATCTGGACCTCTTGGTTGGTCAGCTACCACAATCAGGTTGCTGCCTGGTTCAATTTCCGGTGTTGACTGGGTGATCCAGGCATCCTCAGTCTTTCCAGGGTGCTGTACCCCAGAGATAGCCTCTAGCTTCCTGTTGAGGCTTTACATATACACAGGTCCTCTCTGGATGTTTCGGTGGTAGGACAGGCATGCACTGCCTCTTGAGGCATGCTCACCCTGCAGAGACACATCAGCTCCTTTCTGGCTGTGGGGAAAGCATCAGCTCTGCCACCAGTGCTTCCTCATCTCTCTCCCCTGGCTCTGCTCCTGAGCTTCTTTTATATTCAGAGCCTTCAGGTGCCAGACCAAGTGATGGGGCTCCCTCCAGCTGCGTGGTGACAGCTGACTTGCCTGTAGACTGGCCACCTGAATGTCAGTGCTGTAGTAAGTGGAGTGTGAGCCTACCACATCTACCATCATGACATACTTACTGTCCTTATCAATCACAATGTTGTCTGGGTGCAGCTGGCTCTCACAGCCTGGGACAATACGGTTGATGGACATGGTACCCGTCAACGGCAGGAAGGCTTTGGCCAGTTGGTCCTGGATCGTGTTGTGCCACAGCTGCCACACTATGGCTGCCTTGGAGCTGATATCCAACATCCTCTGCAGCTGTTTGGCATCACTGGCAAGGAGGACTTGGTCATCTGCATAGGCCAGGACACTCAGATTACACCCATAGAGGTCAAGTCCACCAGGGCCTCCTGCCACTGCTTGGAGGAGCAGCTCCATCACCAGGTTGATCATGGGACTGAACCGGAAGCCCTGCTTCACTCCAGACCGGATGGGGATATCATGCACCTTGCTCTCTGATGGCCAAATGGTGGTGGTGCAGCCCTCTTAGAGCTCCCACCCAAGGTTCTATGGTCCTGTCTGACATCCTGAATTCTTAGAAAGTGTCAAAGATATGGTGGTGAGGCTTGGAGCAAAAGGCATTGGAGATGTCCAGCCATGCCACCATGCACTGCCTTCTGGCCCTCTGAGCATCATCCAGTGACATCTGGAGCACAAAGTTATGTTCATAGCAGCCCTCTCTTGACAAGAAGCCCTTCTGTCTCAGGCTGATGGCCTTTCCACTCACTGCTCCATCAGTTATCCAGACTTCCAGGCAGCTGGCTTAGAACTCAGAGATTGTGGAGCACAGGGAAATGGGCCTCCAGTTGCTTGGGTCACTATATTTGATCTTAGCTAAAAAGGCTGAGATGCTGATGGGAACCTACCACATTTTTGTATATATTTCAAACCATGTGGACCCTGCAGATCAGGACTGCCCAGTGTGTGTGTACTTCAGACACTCTCCCCACAAATGATCCATGTGCTAATTAGCGCCCCCCTCATGACTGGAACGAGGTGTTCTTTTCAGAAGTCCTGGGAGGCTTCAAAAATGTATATACAATGGAGATGGAGGGCAAACTGGTCTGACTCCACCTCATGGAGGATGGAGTCACACTAATCATATGCACCAAACTGAGAGAGGGGCCAACAGAGGGATTCTGTGTTAACTGTTTGGGACCCTATTTGGTGATGTTTTTCAACTGTTTAAGGCTAGTGAAGAAACAGGAATCATTGGAAATGGGAAAGAACGATGCAGCTCAGATGTGTGAGTAAAGAGGAAATAAAAATGTATTCTGTATAGTGGCTCACCATGACTTGAAGAAAGAGTCGGTGCTAATCAGAACTGATTTGACTAATTTGGCCTAAAACATGGAATTATATAAACAATATCCATATCCACATCCATAATCATATCCATATATGGGCAAACAAGCATAGGGTGTGTCTGAACTCCAAGGGCTCGGGGCTTGCCTGCTAGGGCTGTGCGAAGTTTCGGTGATTCAATTCAGTGGAGATTTGGCCATCTCCAAATCCAAATCGAATAAGGGGACCCTTTAATCTCTCTGAACTGAATCAGAACCTGCCAAAATGATTCGGAGAGATTCAGAAATATATTTGGCACTTCAGACATAGACACAGCTTTAAATGTTTTTCTACATACCTCAAGGTGCCAGGCAGCTCGTGAATGTAAAATGGTGGGGTGGATGGAGCACTGGGTGGGGGTGTCTCCAGCATGCTCAGCAGTAGACCCAGAAGTGGACCAGAAGCACTTCCGGGCCACTTCCAGGTCTGCCACGGAGTGCACTGGGCCCCCCCCCACACACCCCTTCGACTCAGCAACTGGTGCCTCCTGGGTCTGGGGGGGCACCCAGAGTACCCCTGTGGCTGATTGCTGATCTGGGATGGCACAGATAGAGTGTCTCACAGGACTGTGGGAGGGGCCCCCAGCACACTCAGCAGCGAACCCAGAAATGAACCAGAAGTACTTCCAATCCACTTCTGGGTTCGCTGCTGAACATGTGGGGGGCTCCCCCTCTTTCCCCCCACTCCTGTGGGATGTATCATCATCCCCACCATTGCAGCTTTCATGAGCTATGCCTGGTACCTTGAGTTATGCAGAAAAAACATTTAAAGCTGTGGCTATGCTCAAATCACTGATTCTCTGAATCAGCATTGACTCTTCAGATTCGGATTCAGCCAAATCCAGTTGGGACAGTAATCCAAATTGAGTATGGACTGTTTCACACATCCCTATTGTCTGCCATGGATTTGGGAATATCTGAAGCCCTAGGCTGAAGAGTCTGGGAAGCAGAATAATTGCTGGTGGTAGTGCCACACAAACTTGTACTTAAGAGCTGATTTGAATTAAGAGCTGATTTGGCTAATTTGGCCTGAGACATGAAATGATATGGTCCGTGTCTCCCTGCTACCAAAGCTACTCCAGGTGGTCATGTTCCAGGGCCTCCATATGGGCCCAGTGGTCCCACTGCACACGGTCCCATGCCTCTGCCTGGGCAAAGTTCTCTACCCACCAGGCCTGCTCCCAGCAGGCGGGTTTGGTCCCTGGTGCACCTCTATCTAGCACAGACTGCACATCCAGGTGGTTTCAGTGGTGAGTGGCAGCAACCCAGAGCCCGTTTCCCAGTGGCCTCTCCCCCATGTCCAGATGTTGGCCTTGCAGAGGCAAGAGACAGAAGGCTTTTCTGAGAGTTTGCAACATTTCAGAGATAAGATGCTTTGCACCGGGTCAGTGCACAGGTGCCCAGGGACCATGTTAAGCTGGCCAGGCGTGGGCCCAGGTGGGTGCCCCCTGAGCCCCCTATCCCTATACACTCCCCTAAGGCTGGTGGCCCCCATTGCCTACCAAGGCTGGACAGGCCAGGCTGATGGCAGCACCTGCTGCCACAGTTGTAGACCCTTCTTCCCCCCTCCCCACAATTACAGGCCAGCCACTCTGCTGTGCTGTCACCCAGCCCATGGAATCTGGGTTTGGGGCATGCAGAGCTCCCAAGAAACTGGGGCAAGGGGCTGGGCACACAAAGAGCCTCTCCAGGGAGGTACCACAAGGCTGACCCCCCACCATGCTGCTGCTATGCCCTGGGTGGTGCACAATGAGCTGTTTCTGCAAATGAAGGAGTGCCCAAGCCACTATATCCTGCTGATGATCCTTCTGGTGCCCTGTCAACACCTGCACTCCTGCTTCAGGACCCTGAGCTACAATGGCATAGAAGGCAAGCCCAGGCTGCCCTACAACCTCTGCCACTGCCTGGAGGGCTACTTGTGGCAGTGCTACACATCTCTGTACCTCACTGCTAAGGAGGACATTGCTGCCAGCATTGATGCCTTCTTCGGCATTGGCCCATTGCTATGGGGACATGGGCTGCTGAATAAAGTTCTGAACTGTGTCCCACCTGTCCTCATGCCAGGGGGTAGGAGGAAACTGGAGCAGGGGGTGTGAGCAGGCCAGGCAGAAAGCCAGGGCAGGGGCAGGGGCAGGGGCTGGGAAGGCCCTCCCCCAGTGTGGGACTTACCACATGTCCGGGGCTGGCAAGGCTGGCAGCTTGGTGCAGGCATCCCCATCAGCAAGTGTGACCAGCTGCACCTGGTGTCTGCAGCCTGCAGTGTGCAGTAGGCCAGTGCCCAGCCAGGGCCCCACCCTGGAGGAGCTGGCACTGCTGAGAGCCAGCAGTCTTATTACCAGCCACTCCTTGTGACAGGGTGTGGGGCTGTGCCGAGGACAAGGCAGCTGCTGGGCAGGGCTCCCCAAACTGCCAGTGGAAGCAGCAGCTGGGGAGGAGGGTGGGGCAGGGCACTGAAGACCTGAAGTCCCCTCCCCCAGTGACACATCACTGGAGGTGTCAGGGCAGGGTGGGGGCTTGGGCAGGCTACCCCTACTGGTGCCACTTCCAGGGGTGTGACCTGGCTCCTGGGGTGCCAAAATGCTGGTCAGCTCTTGTATGAAGGCAATAGACTTTTGGGCATGACCAGACAAACAACTGAATTTGGTCATCAACTGTGCCTGCAAAGCCTTGACCTTTATGCAGTATTGTCCTGCCAACTGGGAGTGCCCTCACTCCCACATCCCACCTGACAGGGCCTCATAAATGTTAGCATTCAAGCACCTGCTTCACGCAAACTATGTCTGCACATCCCCAGAGTACCACAAGGTCACGCACCTCCTCCACCATGAGGTGGAGTCAGACCAGTTTGCCTTCCACCTCATTGGCTTATACATTTTTGAAGCCTCCAGGACTTGTGATAAGAACACCCAGTTCCAGTCATGAGTGAGGGTGCTAATTAGCACATGAATTCTTTGTGCAGGGAGTGTCTGGAGTATACACACATACTGAGCAGTGCTGAGCTGAGCGTTCAACATGGCTGAAAATGATGTTAACTCTACTGGGGCCCAGCCCAATGAACTTTTGGGTTTGGACTAATAATCTTGGCTCAAATTAAGTATAGTCCATGGACTGCACTGCATTGTGTAGTAAAGGTTGGAGACCTGTCCAATGCACTGCAGATGGGGCCCCTTGTGAGACCCTACTATGGGCCCCCGATGGGAAGATCTCAGCTACATGCCTATTTCATGGAGATAAGGGATTTCTCCCTAGCATGACCCTTTGGGATTAGGGCAACTGAGACCTGGAGGCATGTAGGATGCCTGCCATGGATTTGAGAGTATCTGAAACCTCAGGCTAAGTCTAGGAAGGATACTTGCCAGGTAGTGCCACACAGATGTGAACAATTGAGGTCTGCTCAGTCAGCAGAATTCATAACTGATTTGGCTAATTGGGCCTGAGACATGACATTTTTTTAAAAAGCATAGTTTTAATTATATACAAGTGGATACAAAAGTGCTATTTAAAAGTATGTTTATAGAATATCTGTGCTAAAACTTGGAGCAGTTTGAAAATAGGTAAATTGCATCAATCCTGGATAAGATAAGTGTATGGGTAACTGTAGTAATTTGCCTGTATGGTAAATTGTGTTTATGTCAAGGTCAGTGTTTTCAAATTTGCTTTTCACTTCCATGTACTTAGGGAGAACAGTATCTGGTAGTAAGGAGGCAGGGAAGGGACTGAAGGGAAAGGAGGTTGTTGGGGGAGGCGGGGGTGCAAAAGGAAAAGGCTACCTGGCCCCTCAGATTTATTTTCCCTGTTCTAGCAGTGGAAAGAGGACAAAGTCAAGGCAAACCTCCAATAATTAGATTTTATACCTAGAGAATTATAAGAAATTTACAAATGTTCCATATATAGAATTTAATTATTGGGGGGGTCATCTTATATTTCAGTACATACAGTACTCAGCCACAAAAAAATGGATGTGAATGCTTTCTTGATCAGAGCCTAAACCACAAGGACAGATTCTTCCTCCTGAGATGAGCAGTGGACTGAACAAAATAGATGTGATGAGGCAAGCAACTTTGATAGGCCCCCTAGTACAAAGGATTTTCTTTAATTTGCCCATAGCAAAAGATACCTTTAAACAGGGAAAATTGACTGTAAGTGCTTATTTTACACTGCATAGCATCTGTAGCGTTACATAAAAAGTGAAGGCTTTTTTTCTAGAGCATGCAACCACTTAGTTGACCTCTTTTTTTTTTAAAGTCTTTCCTATTTGCTTCACTCTGAAGGGTTATAGAAATTAAATTCACTAGAACACAAAGCATGACATAATGGAGATGAAGGGCTTAAAGGGCTGCCCTCTGCCTAAAGAAAGGTTTTCATTGAAGCATTTAAAAATGGTTTTTCCACAGAAGTCTTTATGTTTTGTAGCTCTCCCCATGCCCCTCCCCATATAATCTTTAGGCTACAGGATTAAATTAATCATTCTGAAAATTATAGTGTCCATTTTTTAGGCTGTTAGAAAGCCCCAAACCCCTCTGGCTAGTGTATTAAAATGATGACTGTAACAAAGAAGGTATCACAGTTTACCAGAAGCAAGGTATCTCATAACAAGATGTTTTAGCTACAGTGATATAACTCAAAACAGGCTACCTGTCTGCCTGTATTTTTTTAAACATCATAAATAATTTGTTGCATGTTTTAATTGAAACTTCAGTTGGATTGCCAGGTCCTGGCCCAACTTGGTGTGTTGTATTAGGCAGACCTGGATAGGTTAGAGAAGTGGGCGGATCCGAACAGGATGCAGTTCAACAAGGACAAGTGCAGGGTGCTGCACCTGGGGAGAGGGAACCAGCATGATGGTTATAGGTTAGGGGCTGACCCTCTTGGCAGCACAGAGGCAGAGAGGGATCTTGAGTCAGGATTGACTCCAAGATGAATATGAGTTGCCAGTGCGATGAAGCAATAGGCAGAGCCAACCGCACCCTGTCATACCTCAACAGGGACATCACTAACAGGCCCAGAGAGGTCTTGCTCCCCCTCTATGCAGCGCTGGTCAGGCCGTAGATGGGGTACTGTGTCCAGTTCTGGGCACCACACTTCAAGAGGGACATGGAGAACCTGGAGAGGGTCCAGAGGAGGGCCACTGGTATGGCTGAGGGTATGAGAAGAAGCTGAGGGACCTGAATCTCTTCAGTCTCTGCAAGAGGAGACTGGGGGGGGCGGGATCTTGTGGCTGGCTACAACCTTATCAGGGGCCACCAACAGGGACTCAGGGAAAGTCTGTTCACCAGGGCCCCCCTTGGAGTCACCAGGACCAATGGCCACAAGCTGAGGGAGGATAGGTTTAGGTTAGATATTAGGAAGAACTACTTCACGGTAAGGGTGGCCAGAGCCTGGAATAGGCTTCCCAGAGCAGTGGTGCTCTCACCTTCCCTGGAAATATTCAAGAGGAAACTGGATAGGCACCTGGCTGGGGTCTTATGACCTCTCCCACCCCCAGTGCTCATTTCTGCCCATGGCAGGGGGTCAGAGTTGATGATCTGTCTAAATCCCTTCCGACTCATTGATTCTAGGATTCTAGGATCTGAAACTTTGTCTCCTATCCAACTGCACCCAAAGACTTCTCTGCATTCCTCTTTTAGAAGAAACAGGTAAGCCTTCCTAGTCAGTCTGGTGCATTCTGGTTGACCACTGTCTCCTTGAAACCCTTTCAGAGGGAGCCAAAATATGCTGGTTCCACCTGTGCTAGAGCTTGAATATCCTCTCTAGGAAGTGCTTGGAAATCTAAACTCATTGCTCGTCTCTCCCAGGTTTTATCTTTCTTTGGACAGGTGCATTGGAACTGCAGTACCTCTTGAAGAGGACAGAGACAGCCTGTTACACCTTGTCTTGAAGGGTGTTGTAGATTGGTGCAGGAAGAAAGCAAGATAAACACTACAAGTTATATGGGATGGAGGAAGGGAGGAGAGGTTGTCTGTGTTCTATAATACTGATAACGGAAGAGTGGGGGCAAAAGATTATTCCTAGAGCTTGTTTGTATTGAAAACCTCCTGGGAGTAAAGAAAGGATTTTGCCTTGGATTATTTTATGCCAAAACTTGCTGCTGATCAAATCTCCAACTCAACCTGAGCCAAATCTCTCTACAGTGTGGGCATTCCAGTCTTGCTGTGTGCAAGGACAAAAGAGTTTTGGAATCCTATACAAGAAATGTACATGCTTGTTCTCCCACTTACCATTGAGCCAACTCCACGGGGACTTTGGTCATGATACTGCAGAGCAGGGATTTTGGGCAGAAAGGAGGTCAGCCCTAGTATAATGCTTGATAAAATGGTCAGTACTTGAATGGAGAAAAGCTGTTGTTTTCAGGTGTCAGCAGGTGCATCTACACAAGACACGATGGCACTGTGGTGATGCGCTATGGTGCTGTAGCATCCATTGGCAAAACTGTGATGCTGCCACTATGTCAGCATAGCAATATATTCCCTCATTATAGTGCATTGCTCTGGTAACATAGTAGCCAAAAATAAGCATGTGCAGCTGGCACTGCACAGGATGGGCTGGTACTTCCAAAAGGAAGTACTAAATGACAGCACAGTAACAAAGGCACCATACAGTCACGTGTAGATGCGCCCAGCTTGTTGGAAGATTTTACCCCTTCCTATATGGGGTCTGCTACCTCCAGACAGAATGACCATTCCTTGGGCTCCTGCTTATACCAAATACAGTGGACCATCTTCTCAGTGAGTGGAACTATCAAGATCATGTATCTCAGGTTCTGATATGCGAAGCCATTCTGGTTCAGCACCAGCTCTTTCCATAACAGGGATTCACAAGGCAGGTGTTTTCCTTGGAGACCATGCAGCAAGTAAATGGTAGGATGGAGTAATTGAAGCATTCTTGATGGAGGGATTTAATTGGTGGGTAGTAGGAAACCTGGCAACTGCTGTATGCCAGATTGAAGCCTATGTGGAGACTAAGTCCCTGGAAGGCTCACCATGGCTGCATCTCCAGGTGACAATTAAAAGAGGGTATATGGGATGCTCTGATGTACCATCATGGAGGAAACTGAAGTGATACATGTCTCCCATAATCTAAGTGCCACAGCCAGTCCTTGCTATGTGTTTGGCTTATGAGCAAAGGGGCACTAAGCTAATTCTGCCTCTGTATGAGATGTAACTTTGTGTGGTCTTCTGGGTATGTGTAAACCTCTATTTTGGGGTGAGTTGAAGGCCCTCAACTACTCCCAGTTCCATAAGTCATTCTTCCCAGTGGCATAATAACCAGAGTTGGCACCTGGGGCAAATCCTCTAGGAAAGGGGTTCCCAACCCCCAGGCCACATCCCAGTACCAGGCCATGAAGGGGTGGCTGCCAGTCCGCAGGAGGGTTGGCTGCTGGACTGGAAGTCCAGAAGTGACCAGCATACTGCAAACTGGCAGCCAATACTTTTTATACGGAGCATAAAAAAGGGTTGGTTGCAAGCTCGCAGTATGCCAGTCACTGCTGGCCTGCAGTTTCCTGGTCCACAGCCATTTCTGGTCCACAGTTTGTCTGTCCACAGTCACTTCCAGTCCACAGTCATTTCAGGTCTGCAGTTTGCTGGTCCACAGCATGAATAGGTTAGGAACCCATGCTCTGTGGGGGTGGCATGCAGATTCTGAGAAGGGGAGCAGCATGCAGATTCCAAGAGCAAAGGCAGTGGCAGGGGATGAAGGGGCACAGTACAGCAGTGTTTCCCATGCCAGGAAATCTAAAACAGTCCCTGGCTGAGCATCTGCTGCTGCTGCTGCTGCTCCCACATGCTTTGCACACCTAGGCTGTTGCTCTTAAAAAAGCAGCAGGCAGAGACTGTTTTGGAGAGCCTAGCAGTCAGTCAGAGCCCAGACTCTACACCAGTGTGGGGTAGTTACAGCACCCCTCCTAAGTTGGTACCCAGTATTAATTATCTCTCATCCATCCCTAGTTATACTACTTTTCCTTCCCCATCTATACTACTTTGCTATTGCAGCAGGCAAGAAGCACAGAAGGAAAGATTAATAAAGGGCAGGGTTATTACTACATGAATGGCAGTCACTCATCATGGTGCCCTGTGACCAGTGGGGTCCCTCAAGGCTCTGTCCTGGGACCCATACTGTTCAACATCTTCATTAACGATGTGGACATTGGAGTCAGGAGTGGACTGGCCACATTCGCCGATGACACCAAACTTTGGGGCAAAGCATCCACACCAGAAGATAGGCGGGTGATCCAGGCTGACCTGGACAAGCTCAGCAAATGGGCAGACGAGAACCTCATGGTGTTTAACACCGAAAAATGCAAGGTTCTCCACCTTGGGAGGAAAAACCTGCAGCACCCTTATAGGCTCGGCAGTGCTACGTTGGTTAGCACTACAGAAGAAAAAGACTTGGGGGTCATCATTGACCACAAGATGAACATGAGCCTGCAATGCGATGCTGCGGCTAGTAAAGCGACCAAAATGCTGGCGTGCATCCATAGATGCTTCTCGAGCAAATCCCGGGACGTCATTCTCCCCTTGTACTCAGCCTTGGTGAGGCCGCAGCTGGAGTACTGCGTCCAGTTTTGGGCTCCACAATTCAAAAAGGATGTGGAGAAGCTTGAGAGAGTCCAGAAAAGAGCCACGCGCATGATCAGAGGTCAGGAAAACAGATCTTACGATGACAGGCTGAGAGCCATGGGACTCTTTAGCCTGGAAAAGCGCAGGCTCAGGGGTGATCTGATGGCCACCTATAAGTTTATCAGGGGTGACCACCAGGATCTGGGGGAACGTCTGTTCACCAGAGCGCCCCAAGGGATGATGAGGTCGAACGGTCACAAACTCCTGCAAGACCGTTTCAGGCTGGACATAAGGAAGAATTTCTTTACTGTCCGAGCCCCCAAGGTCTGGAACAGTCTGCCAGCGGAGGTGGTTCAAGCACCTACATTGAACACCTTCAAAAGTAAATTGGATGCTTATGTTGCTGGGATCCTATGACCCCAGCTGACTTCCTGCCCTTTGGGCAGGGGGCTGGACTCGATCTCCCAAGGTCCTTTCCAGCCCTAATGTCTATGAAATCTATGAAATATGAACAGAAAACTCAAAAGGAACTCTTCTAGGAAACACCCCTCCACCCCTGCAACTACTT
The DNA here is from genome assembly GCF_052110815.1 of Crocodylus siamensis. Lineage (NCBI taxonomy): Eukaryota > Metazoa > Chordata > Crocodylia > Crocodylidae > Crocodylus > Crocodylus siamensis. The sequence goes on along the minus strand of NC_143397.1, from coordinate 109,016,315 downwards.
CTCTTTCCTTTTGTGCTTGTTTTTAATTAAGGACAGGGAGTAGAATGCAAAATGGCTAGTGGTGGACTTCCTATGTTACACACACTGCAGAGTGATTTCCTTGAGCTTAGCTAAGATGTTGGTGCAGGAGCATCTAATAGCAATGGAAAACCTAAATAGCAACTGAGAACCAGAAGGAAAGCAGCAGAGAGTGAATGGAGGGTCCCTCACCCTGAGGAATAACTAGAGAAAGGCTTAAAAAGGACTTTCAGGAGAACAGAGCCTTGTGCCTGTGTCGTAGTGATCAAGGTGGCCCAGTGAGAGAGGATAAACCTAGAAAAGGGATCTGCATGAGCCAAACAGGTGTTCAGTCCAAAGGGAGTGGCCAGTGAACTCTTATGGGACAGATACAGGGCCAGTAACAGGGCAACACATAAGGCATGCATGTGGGTGCATGTGCACCCCCTGAGCATGGTGGTGCACCCCCTACAAAAAGGCACTTCTGAACGGACACTGCTCGCCACCCCGCCGCCAACACCGCCGGTGGCATCTGCAGGAGCTCCCACTTACCACCACCATGCTTCTGCCACCGCCATGCCCCCCAGCCCCTGGGAGCATGTGTCGTTCATAGCCAGTACAACAGGGAGTGTGTGAGAAGGACTGCTGCCTATCAGGGCAGGCAAAGCCCATGTCACACACTTATGGAAGGGCTCCCAGCCACCCAACAAACTCTGTAGCTTGACCAAAAGGACTAATAAGAAATATGCTACTACTTCTGAATGGACTGAGAGAGGTTTCCTAGGTAATAGGTCTGAAGATGTTAAATCCTTTATGGCTTGTTCCCAGCAACGAAGTTAAGCATTATTGGGTGCATCTACACATGCAATGAATGTGCCTGAATCTTCTGCATAGAAAATTCAGGCGTATTAAATTGTGGCCCCACATGCATCTGAATGTGCGCCCATCAGGAGCAAATTTTCTCCCAACAGGAGCAATTCAATCTAGGGCTTCTCCTTCCCTGTTCTGCCCCATTCCAGCAGACAGGGGGAGCTCCAGATTCCTCCAGGTGCCAGTCCCAGGCTTGTAGGGGACATGGAAACTGGTCCTGTCTCCATAGGGTAGGGGAGAACTGTCCTGGCTGCCCGCTGTCCCTGCTCCCTGTAGCCCCTGCTGCTTAAGCTGACTAGGAGCAATTTGCTCCTGGTCAGTGTCTATATGTGTACTTCAGTGCATTAATTTAATGTGCTGATTTCTAGTACCTGTATGAACAGTAATTGCTGTTCATGTGCAGATGGTGACACTTCACTGTGCAGTAGATTAGTCTAATGCTCAATAAAGCATCTCATGTAAACACACCCACTGAGTACTCAGTGACAGCAGCTTCTTGCTTTTTTTGCCCTGTTAGATAAACTATCACATCCTTAGGCTACATGCCCAGGCATTTAGGGGGACTACCAGGTGCCAGACCCCAAAGACATTCATGTAGCAAGGGGTGGGTGACTAGGATACCACCCCTGGCACTCACTCAGATGGGGCACAACAAGCATGGCAGCTGTCACCACAGCCAGCCCAGCTGCCACCTCTGCTGCAGCCAGCCTGGCTGCTCCTGCTGGCTCTGCTGCTGCCACCACCCAGGGCACAGAAACCTGGTAGCTATGCCTCTACCCCAGTGGGAATAATAGATTAAATGCTTTCAAGTCACCTAATGTGCCATAAAGTATCCCAAGGGGTTTGCTGTCTCCTCATGCTCCAACTATCCTATCAGGTGCTAGCCAGTTTTGCAGCTTCCAGTGCAATGGGGACTCCCAGCCATCTCAGAGCTCTGTGCAGTCACAAGGCTTGAACTGCTCTAACATTGCCCCTGGTGTCAATTCAGGTGGATAGATTGGTGCTGCTGCCTCTGAACCAGTGACGTTGTGACCTTTCATATGGTGGCTCCAGGCTGCTCCATGTGACTGCACAGTGCACAGGTTCTTGAGAGTAGCTCTCAGTATAACGCATGGTCCACAGTTAAAGCTGTGCTGTACTGCCTCTGAGAACACCGTATGATAAATAATTTGTAGTAACACATGGTTTTAATTTCTTTAATATAGAGTGTGTTTTTCTGTAGAAAGCACTGAAAAGCTACATAATTAATCAACCTACTACTCATGTATAGCATTGGAGACATCTGTGCATGTAGAGTGGTGCTTGGTTTTCCAAAGTGACACAACCATGTGTTGATGTTCTGGAAAATGCCTGATCAAACCCATCGCGTTCTCAATTTCCTGTCTTTAACAGGCTGGGTATGAGGAAGCATGCTGTTCCAGCATTATTTGCAACAGAAAATGAATTAGTTACATTAATATGTTGCCCCCAAAAGCAGGACCACTGCTGACTTACCACATCAATTATCTGTAGCAGAGACAATTGTAGCTCCACGAGAAGAGGCTGGGAGTCATTCACCACAGGCCTTTCAAGGCGATTGTAGTTTTTCAGCAGTTCTCTATACAAGCGCCTCTGGCTCTCGCCCTGCTGAGAAACTTGCAAAAAAAGAGAGAGAGTGGTGTTAATTAGGCAGCCTGATCAGATCAGAAGGTCCATTTGGTTTTGGATGCTCTTATTCTGATTATGAAAGCAGTATCACAGAAAGTGAGTGTCTTTCTCTTTGCTCATGCTATGTTCCACAGCTCCATAAAACCCTGTGCGCTTATAGGTACCATTTGCCTGTTTCTATTGTGCTGCAACCGAAGAGCTTGACCTGGGTGAGCTGGCCAGGAACAGTTAGCTTGCTTTGTCAGAAAGGCACTGCCGAAGCACTAGGTCTGTCTAAGGCAGTAGTGTGCAAGCAGGAAACTGTGGGGCCCTATCACTTCTCTCAGCAAACTCAGACAACTGCAGGTTTCTTATAACCAGCGAACTTGCAATTTTGGTCAGTCTGGCGAATGAGGAGTTACATGGGCTAATATGACATAGGATTTCTTACTGGTTCAGACCAGGGGCCTTTCTGAGCCCAGCAACCTGTCTCTGGCAATGCTCAGGAGTTATTCTTTCAGAAGAAGACACAAGAAACCCCTGTATGGGTAGTGTGAGGGTTATGTGGTTGAACTGTTTGGATGTTCCCTGCTGAAAGTGGTATTTTTGGATGGGCTTTGTTCTGGCAGCAAAAGGGTTAATGGCTGGATTGCAGTGGAGCTAGGTATGACCTGGCTCATGGCGCTGGGCCCTCTGGATGGTGCTGGAAGGGCCATTCCTGAGAACTTTATATAGAAGCAGGGGAGCTGGAGAGTGCGTATGCATATGCCTGCGTGAGTGTCTGCCAGTACACAGCTTGCTGGGGACCACTGAAGCTTGCTGATGTGCTGCCCCAGAGAGCAGAGACAAAGAGAGTCTGCCTCGTGAGGATTGCAGCTAGGAAGTCTGGAGCGGTGGATCAAAGACATGCTGTTAAGGCGGGCAGGGAAGCCGAGACCTCCAGGGATGAGAGGTAGTTTCACTGCAGAGACAGTGAGGAACAAAGAAGTAAGCATTGGGCAGGGGTGAGAGTGAAGCGCTAGGAGGCAGCGGGTGTTGAACTTTTTTTGTTGTTGTTCTGTCTACCCCAGGCCTGTGGTCGTGTTTTGCCCTGGTTATTAAATTTTTATCCCTGAAATATATCTGCCCCTGTCATTTGGTATTTCACCTCAAGATAAGTTTGCCCTGTCTTGGCTATAACTCGGGGTCCCCTCAAGCAGTTATAGAATAGTATGCGTATGCTTATAGGGCATTTGCTTCCCAATCCCAGACACAGGGGCTGCCTGATGGTGGGAAGCTTGAGAGTGGAAAGTGTGTGGCTAGGTCTGTGCTATGGTAGATGCCTGAACATGTTCTTACTGTCCATGGATCTGGTTGTGGCAGACCCTTGGCCAGATGCGAAGTGTGGGAAGTAGTGAGGACTCCCCATTTCCCTGCCCTTTGTGGGGCTCATAAGGGCCGCAGCAAACTGCAGCCTCTGTGCTCAGAGGGTCCAGGCTGCCTATCCAGATCTTCTGCCACAAACGGCGGAAAGAAGGCAGAGCTATGACTGTGGTGAATCACATGCCAATTAAAGGACCAGGGGAGAGAGCCGGGCTCCATTGAAATCAAATTGCAAAACTCCCACTGAATTCACCAGGGTCAGCATTATCACTCTGAGATACTGCAATTAAAGGAGGAGAGCTGTGGACGAGGTAGTTTCTCTGTGTATTTCGTGCTGCCCTTGAGAAGAAGCTGCTCTGAACTGCTGCAATAGGAGATGGTAACAAATAGGCGTCTGACCCCACGCAAATGTCTAATCCTTTTAAAATCCCACCAGACCCCTTTCTTTCGTAATCTTTGCTGTGGTGAGTCCCATGCTGTGAAATTGTGTGTTGCAGGAGGAGGATGGTTACATTCCTAATCTTTTTAATTCCTCGTAGATTTTTAATCTTTACTTTCAGTGGATTCGCCTTCTTTGTACAGGGAAAGAAGCACATTTTCTCCTATTTACCTCCCATCTTCTCTGGGACACGTTATTTTGTAAACCTCTGCTTTTCTCTCTCCACCCTCCCCCCCACTCTTGCTCTTGCCTTTTCTCCATCAAAATGTCTTAAACTTCCACCTATATGGAAGGCTTTCCAATAATAAAGCCTTCTAGTAATTTCCATTGCTCTTTTCTCTGTCTCTAAGCAGAGCAACCTTTTCCAATGATAGGGTGACCCGAATGAATGCAGCATTCAAGGCAAGAATGTTTCCTTGATTTATGCAATGGTATTACATTAATTGCAGTCATATCCCCATACCCTGATGTTGCAAAGCTCTTATATATGTGCTTAATCTAGCTTCACCAAAGTATTCATATGCACGTGGTGTGTAGGAATATTAATGATTAGGAGTTGCTTATTATGCGTGTACAGTGCCTGGAACAGTAATGACACTGTCTCTGGCTGGGGGCCTCCAGGCTCCACTGCAATGCACATTAATAATGATAATTTCATGCTTTTTTTTAATACAACACAACGCTATGGCTGCTCATTTTGAACATTGCAGCACTCTAAACAGATGTTTTCTATGAGCATAATGGTATGCTGTGGGGAAAGAAAAGGGGGGAGGATTTTCCTCTGTGGTTACAGCAAATATCCTTTTGACAATCCAAATAAATCAACCAGCTCATCTTTCTCCAGTCATTTATTGTGCTCTAAGGAGCCTAGCGGACTGGAACAGTATGTATTTTCTTTGCAGAAACTAGGCCTGTTTAATAATTTCACATGTTCTAGAGCTCCTATCTAAGGCTGCTTGCAGACGTTAAAAAAAACCAAACCCACATTTTACTGAAAGAAGCAGCACATTACTTCAGCTTGGCTCTGCAGCATCTGTAAAATTGGGCACTTCGGTGGGATTTTTGGCACTTTTATCTAAAGCTGATTCAATCAGCTATAAGATAAGAGTGCCAAAACAGCCCCAATAAAGCGCCAGATCTTTACAGCACTGCCGAGCCAGGTTGAAGTAATGTATAGCTTCTTCTGAGTATGCATTGGACTGAGCATGGGAACGTGCAGAGTTTCAAGTAGAGCACCATTTCTGTTTTGTTTTGTTTTTTAATATCTGCAAACATGTTGTAATTTCCAAGGTCATCACACATGCTTGCTATTTTAAAGATATGTGAATTTCCCACCACCTTATGTGGTAGCTAATTGCAAGAAAAATTTGTGTATTTTTGTTAGCAGCTCTACTGCTTCATATTCCTGGTCCTCCTGAACACCTTGGACAGTACCATATGGGTGACCTATTGCAATTCAAATGATCTGGTTGCTACATCACTGATTTTTTTGACATTACAATCTAGGATAGTACCTCATCCTTACGGTCAGCAAAGACTAGCTCTGGCTTAGGTATCTCTACTACACACGATTGCTTGTTTGCTTCTTTAACTGTATCTCTTTCAGTCCAACCAACTCATTGATTTGCTTGCAAGTTTCCTTATTTATTTTGCATTTCTTTGGCTGTTTCCAGATTCTCTTTTCACTGGCCCTAATTGAAGTTCCTTTCTATTGCCTTCATATGAGCTCTGTTTTCACTTTCTTAATGATACCTTTATAGTTTAAATTGACTCTTGTCCTTTCCAACATGCCTGTTCCATTTTATCTTGCTTCCACGTTTGTTTGGGAGTATGCATGTCTTCTGCTCTGGTTGCAAAAGAAGCCTGTGCTCTGATCCTAAGTACTTAATGTCACTTTTCTTCAGCTTTTACACAGTCAGCTTTGTTTCAGCTTTTGAAAAACAAATCCTACATCATTTGTTTTGATTTTATGAGGCTGATGAGGGGACTGGGGCTGATGAGGGGGCTAAAAACATGAGCCCTACATTGAAGAAGTCAACTATTCAAAAGTGAGGCTAGAGTTAAGCTTACCCTTGAAACCATAACTCCCATTCCTACCATGTATGCAGGCATTACATCCCGTCTGACACAGGAAGTGACATGTATTATGGAACAGACTGATCTATGGGACATAGGAACTGAGCAGCAAAACCAAAACCAAAACTCAGGTTTCTGGGCCCTGCTCTCTTGCTTTAATGAAATAAAAAACGTATTTTCTCTCCTTGCAAACCCAAGCTTTATTCACTGTCCTTCTTGTGCAACAAATGAAGCTGGGCTATTTTTAAAAAAATACATGATCATTAAATCAAAGGCCCTCCCCCAATGAATACATAAAAGCAGCTGAATAGAATGGCCTTATTTCAGACATTTCCTAACAAGAGCACCTGACATTTGCAATATTAACACTCTTCTGTTGCAGATGTTTTTTGAAAAAATAGTTTTCTTGTGGTTATTTTTATAAAGAAAACAGAAAACCGTCATGTAGAGCCACACTGACCTCTGTCTGGCCAGCAGCAGAGTCTGAACCCAGGGCCCTTAGATCTAACCCCCAGACCTTTCCACTTGAGATGGAAGAATAACTGACAGTAGCAGTGCTCTGTTGTTACCCCCTGCATGAACTAACTTATGGGACATTGTGACATGTTTTGCCAGTGCCTTTCACAGCTAGTTGCAAGACAACATTAAAAGAATATGAATCAGTATTTGTGGGGCCTAATCCTGGCTTTGCAGTGAACAGTAGCTTAGGGCACAGCCAAGGACGTATGTGTGGCATATTCAATCTGAGTGACAGAGACAACAATCTGTCCTAGTAAAAAACCAGGGCTATTATACAGGTCCCTTATAAGCAACTTTGTGCAAGCTCTGTTACCCTACTACAGGGATGATATTTCCCTGCCTCTGACAGTAGCAGTACTATGCCTTGCTTGTGAAAAAGAGCTGTCAAGCACACAGAATTATTAATGCCAGTCAATAGAAAAGCTGAGAGATATCAGTCTATTTCTGGCTTCTAACCAAGCATTCCTTCCTCTGGGCTAAAGAGGCAGCTGCTACTACTGTGTCCCAGGTGGACATTATCCAACCAAGGTCTTTTAAGTATGCTCAAGGGAGATGAAATTTGTGAGGGCCAGAAAGTCTCTGAGTTGGGTATGAGGGTATCCATGGGGTGGTCACATTTTCAGGGCAGATGGAATAATCATATATTTGAATAACAGGACCCAAGGACCATGTGCAGGAAGTGATTATTCCAATTTCTAACCTGGCCAAATCTGGGTGGACTTTCTGGGACCATCAATGATTTTATCCTAATGCAAAAAATAAGTGGTATTAAAGAGCCTGACAGGGGAAAAAACCATGGATACCAAAATGCTCTTTTAGACACAAGGACCAATGCCTGGCAGCTAAAGCCAGGCAAGTTCTTATTACAAACAAAGCTCAACTTTTTTTTGCAAAGAGAGGGTGATTTTATCTTAGGATAAATTGACAAGAGAGGTGGTGGCTTCTCCCTTTCCTGATGTCTTTGAATCAAGAAAAGGGGCTGCCTTTCTGGAAGCTGAATTTTTGCCAGACACAAGTTACTTTACTTTGCAGAGTTGTGGGACCATTCCCACTGCTGCAAGGCAGGCATGGGGTGCCTTGTCATGGCCCCAGGAGGACGGCAGCAGGGCAGCTGGCCCTCACCCTTCCCCGCCACATGTACAAATCTGGGGGGCATATGCCCCCCCATGCTCCCCCAGGGGCATGCATAGTGGCAGGGAGCCAGCCTCCCACTGCCTACCAGATGAGCCACCCAAGGCTTTGTCCCACTCCCTGCCCAGGCCCTGCAGCTCCGCATTCTGGCCCTGGGCTCCAAGCCCCAGGCCTCACACAGCCCCCAGCTCTACCCAGCTCCCCTCCTCCCTCCCTCCCTCACTATGAGGACCTCAATCCCCACTCTCAGACTTACCTGCAAGGAGCTGCAGGAGCTGCAGGAGCTGCTTTCCACACTTCCTGGCTGCCACGTGCATGTTTGCACATGCGTATGCACATGGTGCCCCCTGCCTGGTCACTTTCTCACTCTCCCCCCAGCCCCTTGAAGGCTGGAACTCTACCAGCTTGCTAGGGGAAACCTGCCATTTCCCATATTTTTCTCCATTGAAAGAGAAAACCCCTGTTTTTCTCCTTAAAATGAGAAAATCCACATTTGTCTGTGGTGAATGGAAAATCAGGATCCCTGATAAGAAATACCCTGTAATCTGCAGGAAGTCAGATTAAATAATCTAGTTGTCTGTTCTGCATTAAACTCTAGAAACAAGTGTGTAGATCCCCAACCGACTTTCAGGACAGGAGTTGGTATCCTGTCAGAGAAGCCCAGTGCTAAGTGCGGAGTTCACACATTTAGGCCCAGGATGAAATACACAGATGGAACTATGTGAAGAAATTCATGGATACCAGATGCATATGCATTAATTCTCCAGTCTAGTCTATCCAAGGCCTGCCTAAGTCACTCTACTGTCTCCTGCACATGTAAAGCAATCCTTCAGGAAGCTGAAAGGCAGCGTGTGTTACTTGTTTGAAATCTGGAATGGGTCAATGTAAAACTGCTGTCCTGGATTGCATGACACTATAGACACAGATTGTGTGGAATATCCGTGCTGTTATCCCCTCAGTTGGCGGATAAGCCCTGTGAGGAGAGACTCAGGGACTTGGACCTGTTCAGGCTGAGTAAGAGAAGGCTGAGAGGTGCCCTGATAGCCACATGTAAGTACATCAGGAGAGAACACAAAGATCTGGGGGAGCAACTCTTCAGGAGGGCACCTCAAGGGAGGACAAGGACAAATAGACATAAGCTTATAGAGGGCAAATTCAGGCTACACATAATGAAGAACTTTTTCTCTGTAAGGAAGAACTTTTTCTCTCGCTAGAACCTGGAACACACTCCTATCAAAGGTGGTGCAGTCACCATCATTGGAAGTGTTCAAAAAGAGGCTGAACAGGCACCTTGCTGACCTTGTCTAAGCACAGTAACTTCCTGCCCACAGCAAGGGACCAGATTTGATGATCCTACAGGTCCCCTTCTGTTCTACAATTCTATGATTCTATGATGGAGCTGCAGCAGATTATGAAGCAATGTAATATAATTCTGAAACACTTGAATAGCTTTTAGTTGTATCAAAAGTTTTCACCCAGTGGAGGAGATACAGATGTATTTATTATTATTATCCTTATTATCCTGCTAAGGCAGGAGCTCCTTGGGAGGGGCAGTTAGCATTGAGGGTGCTGACAGCCATACAGCTCTCTGATGTAACTCATGGCACTTTGCAGAAAGCATCATGAGTTACAGCATTCCCCGAGACCCAACAGACATTCGCTGTTGAGTCTGGGAGGGTGTGACAGGCTCCAAACTCACTTACCAGCATGCGGACATCCTAATGGCTGGGCTGGGGGCAAGCTGGCCACCATGCAGCTGAAAGGTGCGCTAGTGGTTGGTTCAGCACCAAAAGGCTCCAGACTTTAAAAAAGCCCAAAAGCAGAGCTCAGGGAGAGAAGTTGTGGGGGGAAGGGGAGGGCGGGAAGGAACACTGGCAACAGAGCTGGAAGTTCTCCCTGTGGCCAGAAGTGGCCCAGTGTGGATGGCCTGGTCCAGTAATCCAGAAGGTACAGTGCAGGCTAAAGGCACCAACAGGGTGCCAAGGGAGTACTCAGAGGCATATTCCTCAGCTGGCAGGGAGCTGATTACTCCCCACAGGGCAAAAATCCCCAGAAAAGGGGGTAAAGCCCAAGTTGCCCAGGTGGACCCAGGTACTTACTTCAACACCAGCTGGATTTCTCCAGCCAGTGAGTCAGGTAGCGGTGACCCTATTATGCCACACTGCACCTATGGGAGTCATCACTGGAGCACATAGGTCAGCTGGGGTTGGAAGAAGGTGGCATAATGGGCATGGCTGAAGCCCCTGGAATGGAGAAGCCAGCATAGAACCTTGTTAGCTGCACCTCCACCCCCCAACAAACATTCACAGAACCAGAGTGCCCCATCAGGGGACTTGCAGAAGCATTAGCAGAAAACAAGCACAAAAGGATGCACCCCATGACACTATAGTACCTGGCCAGGTGGAACACAATCCCAGAAGCAGGTTCAGAAAAGGGGCATCCTTGGGTGGATCATCCATGGGAGACAGTTGCATGGAGCACTGCCTAACCCCACATGCTGAAAGAAAGCACTCAGCAAAGGGCCATCATTCCTCTGCCCGCCACTACATCCAAGCTATTTTGGTTGAATTGTTGTTTGGTTGTAGTTTTACCAAGGCTACAGGATCACAGCCAGACCTCCTGCAGCCGTCCCTGGTTCCAGGCCTCAGCAAAGGATGGGAGGACCCCATCATCACATTAGCTTCATCATCCAAGCTGATCCAAAGACTCAAGTGGAAATGGGTGGGGTATAGGGGAGAAGGAGCCCCACAGAAGATGCCCTAGCAGAGTCAACCAGGGCACAGAAGAACTACTGAACATCACCTCCAGAAGTAACCTTCACTGAACAAAAAGTTGTGGTGGGTAAGTAGCCCTGGCACAAAGTAGCCAAGGTGGTGAGTGTCACAGAGACACTGAGGTGTCCTGCGACTTAAGTAAAGAGGGTGGGCTGCTGTCAATCAGCAGGGCAGCCCCAGGTGCTGGTTGCTATGGCAACCAAGTAGGTCATGTAACCGGAAGGGAGCAGGGCCGGGCCCTGTATAAGCAGCTCAGGCTGGAGCCTGAGAGCAGTTCCCCTCCGGCCACTGCATGAGCAGGAGCTCTGCGGCGGAGAGCTGAGCAGCAGAGCCTACGGTGGCAGTTTGACCGCTGCAATGATGCGAGGGGAGAGGGAGAGCCCTGAGAAAGGTATTAGTGAGAGCCAGCGCTGTGTGTGGTTTGTGTTATAAGCCGGTGGGCTTTTTGCTTGTGTTGTAGCCGCGTGGCTCACGGTTTGTTATGACTACCCCCGGAGGACCGGGTGAGGCTGTAGGGGTGCGAGGAGGCCTCACGGGGGCTCCCCAGTAGCTTGGGGGTTCCTGGTGCCCAGCAGGGGGCACAGTAAGCAGTGCCAGTGGGGCACAGCGGTTTGCGCCTGAGAGGCGCGGCATAGGCCCCAGAGTGGGGCAACAGGTGCCAGAAGTGCTGCATAGGCCCCAGAGTGGGGCAACGGGTGCCAGAGGCATGGCATAGACCCCACAGTGGATGAGAAGCTAGGCCCCAGAGTGGGGCAATGGGCATGAGAGGCGTGGCATAGGCCCCATAAGGGGCGAGAAGCACAGGAAGTGTGGCAAAGGCCCTGGAGGGGGGCGAGAGGCTCCAGAGAGGGCAAGGAGCGGCGGTAGAACCACAAGACAGGCCTAGTGGGGCAAGGCCCGGGCAAGGCAAGCCCAGAGGCACCGGTAGCGGGCTGCAGGTTGCAGCAGCGGCCCAGAGGCGCCGGTAACAGGGTGCAGGTTGTTTAACTGGCCTGGAGGTGCTGGTAAAGGGGCGACAGGCATGTGACCAACCCAGGGGCGCCGGTAAAGGGGTGCCAGTAGCGCGATAGGCCCAGGCGGTTCGGAGACGGGTGCCGGGGCATGACAAGCCCCAGGGGCGCCAGGCGGGTGACAAGCCCAGGGGTGCCAGAGAGGGGCACCAGGGCAGGATGAGCCCAAGGGGCGCCGGAGAGGGTGCTGGATGGCAAGGACAGAACAATGTCCAGAAACAGCTGCGAGGCTTGGGGCGTGCTAAAGGGGAGGTAGGAGGCACGCACTGCCCATAAGGCTGGGGTGAGAGCACCCCATTTGGACCGGAGGTAATACCAGCGCGGTGTCATAGGTGCAAGTAGGCAGCCTCCCATACTGAACCTAAGATCAAAGATGTGGTGGGCGAGTCGAGGGTGCTGGATTGCCTAATTGACACGGCAGGGGTCGCTAGCAGGCTCACAGCCACTCGCAGGCCCCACTCCGTGACAGCGAGACATACCCATCGATTGACACGGTGGTCATTAGCCTGTTGCAGGGTGGTTGGGGGATTGAGCTGCAGTTTGGAGCAGCTGCATGTCTGCAGCCTCTTTCCCATAGCCTTTGGGGAGAAGGTGCATGTGGCATATGGTATTTATTGCAATGGTGTTGCATATGAATCATTAAGCTTAAGGTATCAGTGTTCAAAAAGTGCACCAAAATCTTTGGCAAGACAGAGCAGCCATTAGAGGGCAATAGCACATCCACCCCACCTCACCAGAGTCCTGCCCTCTTGTTGACCTGAGTATTTCATGCCTTTCTTGCTTTGGTTGTGAAGTTTTGAATATTATAGTGGTAACTTTGAACAGCTGGTTATTAAAGCCCTAGAAGGTGCAGGACCTGGGTGTCTTCTGGAGCTTTTTGTTTTAGCCATATGCTCAAGTTGTCTGGGCTTCCATTTGCAACATTGTTTATGGATTTGGGGTTGTTGGTTGTAGCCATGTTGGTCTAAGGACACAGGCAGACATGATTTTTTGGGTAGATGTGATATCTTTTATTAGACCAACTAAATAGTTGGAAAATTGTTCTTTTCAAGCTTTCCAGCATAAACACCCTTCAGGCATCTAGTCCTTTCCTCTAGCTTCTCCCCTTCTGATGTTGTGCAGTTCAATGGCTAATGCAACAGACTAGAATCAGAGTTGGGTTCTGACTTGATATGTGATTCAGGCAAGTCATTTACTGCCTCTGCTTTCCTTTCTTGCTTTTTCTACCTAGACTAGAAGTTATTTGGGGTAGAGACTGTCTCTCACTACAAGTCTGTGTCGTGCCTTTAGATGCTTTTGTTATATTCACTGATTCTTAATCAGGTCTGTGGCCAGGATTTCCCTCTGTTTGGTGTCTACAGATGCAAAGACTAGCTCCTACTTGAAATCTACCCACAGTGTTTTTCTTCCCTCTTTTAAATAACATCTTAAATTATTTTTATTCCAGAGATGTCTCAATCTGAGCACTGCTGGCTATATATATTACCTTCGTCCTTTGTTCACACTGTTTTCCAGGAATCAAGACCCTTTTGGTTTTGTGTGTTAAGTTTTTAGAAAGTGATTTCATGTTAATATTTTATTGTTTTTCTTTCCTACTTTGCTTTTGCAAAGGGCTGAGTGTTGTGCACACAGTTCTTGATTCACCTTTTTTTCTTAGACTTCTCATACTGCCCTCCATAACTGTTTGAAAAATAACCCTTTGCCTTCCTTTTACAAATGACTATTAGCAGGTCTCTATCAGGTCTAAAATACCTGTTCATCTTTTTTTATTTATCTTGATTCAAGATTGATTTTAGGAAGCTGTCCAGTAGTTCAGCATTTTAAAATCTTTACTACTTAGACTCCCGCAGTTCCAACTCCCCTCCCCCAACATGCTCCTGGTTTTCTAGTCTTTGGTCTCATTATAGCAAATTAGCAAATTATATTGCTCAGTAGATGAGGTTTACATCCTAACAAGCTTTTAAGAGAACTTTTTTTAAATACTAAAAAGGACTGAGTATTAGGCATTATTAAAATATCCTAAAGCTCTTCTAGATTCTTATGGAATATTGCTGTTCAAATATGTGTTTTTGCAGTAGCTTCTTATTGGATTCTTACAAAGCTTCTAGCTAGGTTTGAATAAGGAATGTATGTGACACTTTGTCATATGGGGATTAACAAACATTTGTCTTGTTTTAGTTTTAAGAATATAAAATATAGGAGGGGACAAAATGTGAAGATTTGGAGTAGGGGTGTCAAACTGATACAGCCTTGTAGGCCAGATGAGTAGCATGGGGCTGGTCCACAGGCCAGGTCAAGCTTACAGACCCTCTCCTCCTTCTCCAGCATACCTGGAGCAGTTGCTCCAGTCATTCTGTGCATAGTGCAGTTCCCGTAGTGCTGGAATCAGCACCCCACGTGGCGCAGTCTGGCTAGAGCAGCAGTGGTGCTGCACACTCTGGCCATCCCAGCTGGACAGCACCACATGCAGCGCCACCTCCAGCCAATTTGGGACCTAGGCTGCACATGGCACTTGCGAGTGCCATGTGCAGCACAGGTCCCAAACCAGCTGGAGTAGGCACCATGTGCAGCACACATCCCAGGGCAGCTGCCAGATGCAGGATGAGTCCCAGACCAGCTGGAGTGGCCACCAGATCAGGTAGATTGGGGAAGATGGAGGGGGTCTGTGGGCCCAATCCAGCCGGCAGACTGGCCCCACACCGGAAGTGTGCATCATGTCCTGTGTGGGTCTGATCAGATCCAGAGGCAGTACCAGGAGCCAGATGGTGGGGCTCTGCAGGCCGTATGTTTGACACCCCTGCTTTAGAGCATAAACTGTTTTTCAGATGTCTGTACAGAAGCCTAAGAATAGGGAAACACATTAGAAAAATATGTATTCAATTCACTTTGGGTAAGACATGTGGACACATGGTTCAGTGTGTGTGCACAAGTATATACAGATTCAGAGGATGTAAAGCATGTCATTGCCATATGTCACTTAGTCCCAAAGGATGTGAATGTGTCCTGTCTGTTTTTGTTCTTATGTGCAGTCAGAGCTATGCCACAACTGCCAGCATGTTATTTTTATTTTAATGCCCTCAGCCCTGAGTATCGTATGTACAAAAAACTACCAGGAAGAAGTACTGTGAAAACTATTCTTCTTCAGGTAGGAAAGGTATAACAACTCATCTCCTCATACATATATGCTCTGTGTTTGACTTTTTCTTGTATACAGTTAAAACTTCTTTTATATGCTTGATTCTCACATGCAGATCTCACTGCATGCCCATGAATACTGTGAAAAATATTCTGTGATTTCTGAACAGATAGAGCTACATTTTGTTGGTCTAACGACTAATGTAAAGGAGTAGAGGTTGACTGCTGGTCTCTTCGTATTGGCCAGACTTAAATGTTGCTTGAGGATGGGAAGAGAGGCCCCAGCCTGGCATAGAATGATGTGACACAGAAGCAAAACAACATACCAGAGAGATAATGCAGATTGTTTTGTTACATAATAAAAAGATTGACTTTTTTTAAGTGCACCTGCTGGAATGATGCAGATGTGTTAATGCCAAGAAATGTGCAGCACAAACAGAAAAATTACATAACGTGTCATTTCTTTGTTGCTTCCCTACAGAATATATCATCACTTTATAGACTAGGTTGTGTTGTTCTGAAATTATAGTCCCTTTAGAGGGAAGGTTAATTGTACATTCGAAGCACTAATCACAAGTGCTTAAAAGATGTTATTTCTGGGGAGAGTGCAAGTGACTAAAGTAAGAAGGGCTACACAGTGAATGCATATACATGTGAAATTAACTTTGGCACATATAATAAAGGAGTTATTCCTCCCGGGTGCCATGTTTACATGTGTGGCTGGGACTGCGGGATGTTGACCTGGGTCAAAGCAACCCTGGCTGGCAGAGGGTTGGGGCACGGGGGGGCACACAATCTGTATCTCAAAGTGTTTGCAGTCTAAATAGACAAGACCAGCAAAGGGTGGACGACAGACTGAGAACTGGTATGCAGAGGGGTCATTTGCTCCAATTCACATAGGAAGCAGAGCCAAAAATCAAACCCAGATCTTGTAACTCAAGCAAATTAGTTACAGAATCACCCTTATTCTGCCTGCAGACACAACCTGCAGGTCAGATCCAGCCCATGGAGACATTTCGTCTGTCTTTTGGGGCTCCTGGGGGGGCAGGAATTCAGGGGTGAAGGTAAGTGGGGACTGAGGTCCACCACTGAAATCTGGAATACGGAGACCCATTAGGGGGGTGCATTTCAGTTGTGGGGGGGTGCAGGGGCGAGTGATGTCTATATTAACTGCTGCGTTACTGCCACTTACCCAATAGGGCAGGCAAATTGAACACCCCCACTTTATACAAATAATGTTTTATCTTTTGCCAAACAAATCACAGGCCCACCCTCTCCAAGCTCTTTCAGAAAGCTCTCCTGGCAATAGTCATGCTAATAAAAGCTGAACTACTTTGCATCTTACTGATACAAAACAAAGCACTTGAAGAAAACAGTGAAATTAGTCCCAACACCCCTGCAATCTGGAAGAACTGTCAGCTGTGTCAAGGTATAGTGTGGGTCACGTTAGAAGAAAAAAAAATCATGGGAGCTTTATCTTTAACTGCAGAAGCCTACGTAACACAGCACTTTTGAAAATCTCCCTCTAACAATCAGATCAGCCACAGTCATTTATTTCTTCTGTTTATCCATGTCTTCCAATGCTACTCTAGGCTTTAGACAGGGGTGATTGTCCCAGAAACAGCTATTTTACTGAAATAAAATGTATTTCCTCCGACGAAGCATGGGCTTTTCTGCCTACAATATAGTCATTGGGCTAGAGAAATATGCTGTACTGGGTCTAAATGGAGTCACACCTTTTACTTTCTAAGTCTCTGTAGTGTACACTTTAAGTTATCTAGCCTCTAACCCTGTCACTGCTGGGTCACAGTGGATAAATGGAAAGGACTATGTCCTTTGTGACATCAGATCTGATTATGTTGTGACCATCAAAGCAGTCTGCTCACCCTTTTCTCCTGAATGTTGAGGAACTGGACATGAGATGGTCTTCTAAGGTGGGACATGAAATGAGGTCCTTTGTTACGCAAAGATGGCATAAAGCCCCTTCAGATCAAATGCAGCTTTGATGTAAGCAGGTGCAGTTGAGGCTCCTTTGTCTAATTTGGCCCTTAGTCCAGGCTCTGCATCTTCAATAAGGACAATGGACAGAGGTCCTAAATCTGAAATCCTGCCAGTGCAAGTGACTGCTGTCAATAGGGGCTACTTCAATGGGGAATAAAATCTGCTTTTTCCATATTTAAGATTCCAGGGAGGGAGTCAGTGTCATAGCGAAGTTGAATGCTGCTTTTAAAGTTCTCTTTTTGATAGGGAAAGGAGTGACCAGCTCCATCTGATCAAATTATAGTGGCAATTGATCAAAAGAGGACCCTTAGGAACCTGATTCAGAAACCCTTGGAGGTATTGTTAGAAGTACTGTACTTTATTCTGGCAGATTTTAATCAGCCGTGCCTCTCCAGATATCATGTCTGAATACTGGCCATAACCTTAAGCATAGCCTGTTTTCTAAGTCTGCCCTGGATGTCAGCAAGGCTTCAGTGACACTTTCAAAGCATTCCTTTGTGCCTGTCTGCATTTGTCTATCCGCTTTCAAGTGGTCAGATGTAGTTTCTTTTATGGGTACAATACTGGCAGCATTGGGCTTTGGTTTGGCCTTCCCCCCACTGTTCCAGCTGAGAGAATAATTAAGTGTGAAAACCAAAGCCACCTTTGCTCCTGCAGCATGGCAAGGGTCATGTTGACTTTGACCTATCCAGTCCAAGAGCAGAAATGGGAAGCTAAGAAGAAGAGAGCTTTTGGGCAGTGTTGATACAAGGAATCAAATTCTGATTTCACTTTACGCTGGTTTTATCCTTGATTTAATTTAGGAGTGACTCCTGATCTACACCACTGTAAATGAGAACAGAATTCACTAGTCCCCTCCAGGGCCTGTCCCTCATCTGACACTATATTGCTGTGAATCAGAAACACAGCTATGGAAGCAACGCTGTTATAGTGGAGTAAGCAGATCTGCATCAGGAGTGAGAGTGCAGACTCTCTCAAGGTGAAGAAATCTCTTTTTCAGGTTTCTGAATTGGCCTTCTCAGATGGGAGTACCCCAGCAGGCAGGCTTCCTTTCAACTGTCCCATTTCCAGGACCTGTGTCAGTTAGCTTTGAACCTGGTTTCTCCCTTGGCATGAAGGGTGTGGATAAGTGACTTCTGAAAGCCTGATAGCACAAGGGGCTGCTGTCAACAGAGACTACTTCAATGGAGAAGAGAAGAGAGTTACCTACAGCAGTTGTCTTGAACTTGTCCCTATTTCTGTAGATAAGATGGGGGTGGGGAGGAGAGTGGGTTGTCATAACCTTCATTTACACTTCTTAGGGCTGGAAGCATGTGTCCAGGATTGCTGCCAGGCATGTGTCTGCATATGCACCCAGAATCATAGCACACTGAGCTGTGACAAAGCAGCCCCAACTACCAGAGGACCCCGGGGGTTAGCCTGCCAGCCTGTGGCTGCTCCCCCTGTCTTAGTGTGCTGCAGAGGGGCTGGCTGAGACACAAGGGTGCTTCAGCATGGGGCTAGCCAGGAGGCAGCCGCCACACTGAAGCACCCTCATGCCCCAGCCAGCCTCCTCTAGCATTTACGTGTGCATTGCTGCTGTGGAGTAAATTAATTTACTTTAGCCTAATAGGGGTGCATGTGTAGACACGAGACATTTACTGCATAGCTAATTAGTCAACTGCAGTAAATGTCTTGTGTAGATGTGCCCTCTTTTTACTGACCTATGCACAATAACCAGGATCTGATGATTAGACAGGGTCTAAGACCTTCAAACCTGCACTAATGGATTTGTGTTTAATTTGCCTGGAAATCAGCTGTCTGAATATTTTAGGCAGCTTTGAAAATATCAGCCTTGTGTGATAGCAGGCTAAATGGCTCTTAAGTTCTTGCCAGCTGAGGTGTTCCTGATTCGTATACCTTAGAGCAGGGGTAGGCAACATTTTTTGGCCAGAGTGCCGAAAAAACCACAATGTCTACCTTGGAAGTTGCTGACCCCTGCCTTAGAGACACTGTTTTTGCCTAGCCAAATGAGAGGTCCAATTTTGACCAAGAATAAGTCTATTGAAGCCAACGGAGCTGTGTCAGTATGACATCAGGCGGATCACCACAGTTTTTGCTCCCTTCCCCACCTTCACAGTAGTAAAATGGTGCAGACCTGAAGTAGTCTTTATTCTTATGAACCCACATCATTTAATGTATGCTGCGGAGCATGCATTGAAGAGGTAAAAGCTGAGGCAGGTCAGCTCACTTGGTTAGAAATAAATCTAAATTCACCTGGCTCCTTGGAGGAAGATCTTGTTTTTAAGACATGGCATGACCAAGGAGTGTTAGTCTGTTGTAAATGTTGAGCTTTCCAAAGTCAATTTGCAGGACTTCATTGCTCAACTCCTAATAAAATACTCGAGTCGGCTTTGGAAGTGTCCACTAAAATCTTTTCCTAAAATGAAGTGTTCTTCTTTTTAACTGCTGGAGGGTCTCAAGCAAAATCACAATTGTGTTGTGCTAGACACTGGGTGAGCTGACATTGCAGTCGACAAATGCAAGCAATGGGAGGAGAAACAGATGCAGTGACATTTCCAGGGACATGCAGCACATCTGTAGCAGATCTGGGAACACAGATGACTATTTTATCTTCTTCAGTGAGCTATGCAGTATACTGGCCAGCTTCTGAAAGTGCACTTAATAACTCATAACCCCGCAAATTTAAACAGCCTACCAGTAAGCTAGTGAAAATACTCATGCATAGTTTGTACTGTTCAGTGAAATCCTGTCAACACCTTCCATGCCAATATTATCACCATGCTATCAATGTGGAGCAGTAAACAATAGCCTTAACAATCTAGCTGGGGCATTTGCCTTCCCTGATATGCCAGAGATGCCTCCCAATTACTGCATTAGGACCAGGGGAATCAATGGCAAACAACTTTCCCATGGGAAGCAGCATTTGACTTTGGGAATAAATACTTATTACTCTCTGATTGGATTTAAAGGGCCACATTTACGTCTAGGTAAATGAGCACAATTCCACACTGCTGAATGGAGTTGCACCCAATTGCTCCAGTGCTGAATCTGGCCCAGTGCCTGCCTGACTTGCTTTTCTGCACTGAGGAGAATGCTTGGCTTTTTTCCTGGAGTCCTTTGCTTTGTGGGATTTCTTATGCAGCTTCTACAACTGCTTGAAGCCGTGAGTCAAAGGTGTTGTATACAAAGCTGCTATTCTTTTTTCTTTTTCTCTTAAGAAAATACATGCTAGTAGCTGTGCTGTCTTTCTTGGGTTTCTGTATCCTCTTTTTGTGTTTCCAGATATTCCTCTTCAGGCTAAATTTCAATGTGCTAATGACTTTTTTTTGAACATGGTCACAAAACATTCAAGGGGAAATAATCTGTCATCTTGTCACACACCTTCTCTGAATCTTCCAGCTCACAGGCAGAAAATTCCCCTTCCTTCAAAAGGCCAAAGGAGCTGCCAAAAGGTATTAAATGTATTTCTTGGTGCTTTCCTAGACTTTCATTAATGTCTGGGTTTTCGTTTTGGTTTTTTTTTTCTTTTAAACAATACCCTTGACTGTGTAAACTAGGGTGACTTGTATAATGTCCTTTCTAATTAAGGCATTGCTAGATGCTTCACCTTCTATTGAAATAGAAGATGAACCTGAAAACAAAGGGCTTTTTCCAAAAAATAGCTCAATTCCATTTTTGCTTATAAATGCATAATTTGTTCAAATAGGGTAACTTTATTTGGGTCCCTAAAAAGGCACCAGTTTGCCAGTGCACTTTCACTCAGTCTGATTCATGGCTATGAGAAGCATGTACATGAACAGCTGTTCCCTGAAAGAGGTGAAAAGCAGGAAACCAATATTTAACCTAAAATGTTTGTTTTTTAAAAAACAAAAGCTAATGTTGTTTGGTTTGAGTGCCAAAATGTAGACCCATAAATCCCACAGTTAGATACCTAAATGCAAACAGCCTGACTCTCGTTCAGAGGTGCCTTGTATAGGGCTCCAGAGAGTCACCAGTCTTGCAGACTGTCTCAAGCATTCTTAGTGGGTTAGGTGAGACCGGTCACGTCAAGATGGTCTGCATGCATGCTGCCAGAACGCTGTCTGTGATGCTGTGCCTTTAACAACCTCATCGTTACACAAAAAAGACCGCAGGCTCCTGTTCTTACTAACAAAAGTGCGTCCAGGTTTATTGTCCACAAACAAGCCTAGATGCCAGCATCTGTGGTCAGCTGGTGCATAATGCTAACCAGGTTATTTGCCATCACGGTATAGGTGAGACAACCCCTAAGCCCAATGTAATGTATTAAGGGGCACTCAAAACAACTTCATGTTTATAGCATGCATGCCCTAAATCTCACCAATTACTGGAAAAAAAAAACCCTTTAGGTGATACCATCCATGTCCTGTTTCTCACCAATTGGTGCATCCTTCCCATCAGACAGGGACACGTGTCTGCCAGGTCATTCAAACCTTTGTTTTCATGTCCTGTACCAGTCTCTATTCAGTATCAGTTGTCCTTGCAAGGTGCCTATAAGGACTAGCAAGCTACTTGCAAGCCATACATGAACTGCCTAGATCCATTCCAGTAAGGCCTACTTCAGTCGATGCTGTTTCGAGGGCCTCTGTGTGATTTGTACATGCACTGATCAATGCTTGTATTAATCTGCACTCCAGTGAGGCCTATACATGGGAAAGTGTAAAGCTACAGGCCCCAAGCTCAGGGCCAAACTCTCTCAGTATTCATCTCCTGCATGCTGATTTTCTGAGTGTGTAGGCAAACACCTACATGTGATTCACAAGATAAACCCAGACATTTCAAAAAAAGGGTCCATAGTGTCAAAAACGTTCTGACTTGTTGAGGTTTTACTGAGTTATTTGCAATAGGTGAATTGATCTATTATTTTTCACCATCCAAAAACAAGTGAAAGTATGAGCTGGCATTTTTGGTTTTTTGGGTGTCTTAGGGGTGTTTGACTTGAAAAAGGCAGAGAACCATATAGACCGTGGCCAGGTCCAGATGGGAGTGCCCATGTGGTATTTGGCACCACTGACACGTCTGCAACGCCATATACTGCACATTCAGGTGTTCTCCATGCTGCAAGGGAGCAGTGCAGGGGGGATGACTCCTGGATATCCAGGGGTCCAAAAACCCTGTGTGAAAAAAAAAAAAAAAAATGTGGAGCGCTGCATGCAGGGGCAACATGCGCCGCTCGGAGCCTGGCTGGCCAGAGTCACACTGGAGCTGCTGGGCAGGCTCCGAGTGGCAGGATTGCTGCTGCTGCAGCCCCGGGAGGCCCCCAGGACCCCAGGTAAGGCTGCTGGGGCCAGCCCTCCTCTACCCCACCCAGGGTGCATGACACAGGCATTCCCAGGGGATAACTGCAGCGGCACAAGGTATCCAACTGCTAGTTGTCCCCAGGGAACCAAACATCTGCGCACATGTAGATGCAGCCCCTGGGGCTAACCTAGGGACAGGTGTGTCTTACACCTTTTAAAGGCGAGTCATTTTTGCAAAGCACTCTGAGGAAAGCACTTTGCTTGTGTGAGGAAAAATTACTTCACAATGAAAGCAGAGTGGCTGGCTCTGAACGAGGCTATGGAGACTCAAGCAGCCATCTCAGTTACACCTTGATGTGAATTGGTCTCTTTCCCTCTGCTGGCTGCTGTAAATGGATGCAAAACTGGACCACAACCTCATCATCCTTTGTAAATGAACCACCCAACATCAGACCTCCTTGCCCCAGACGCCTGTACACACTTGGTTGTGTCATGTGAAAGCAGGTTCCCTCTGTATTGGCACACACCTAATAAGCCGCAGACTCAGATTCTTATTCAGGCAACCGGAAGCCTCAAAGCTGCTGTCAAGTTATGCTTGAAAGTATCTCCCTGTGGCAATCTTGGGTCACTTTACCAAAGGGTGGATATTTGAAGTCAGCTTCAGGGAGAGAAGATTTTCCATTGTCCTCTCTGCGGGCAGGAAGGCAGAGGGCATAAGTGGCCATTTCTGCACTTTGCTTACTTGGAAAAGAAAGGGAGCCGAGTCCTCCTGAGTCCCTGGCCATAGTCTTTTTGATTCAGTTCAAACTCAGAATGATCTAAACCTTTGTTTTGCCTTGAGGATTGAAGCAAGCAGTACAGATTTCTTTTCCCTCAGTGTGCTAGCTGACCTGGCACAATTATGTTGCCTTAGGAAAGCTCTGGCAAAATAATATGGATTCTCATAATCCCTTACAGTCTCTGCTCTCTCTTTCTATGGCAATGCCCCCTATTTATTACAGTTTCCCCTTAGAACTAAGCCATTTTTAAACAATACAAGGCATGAAATCAGGTCTGTCTTACCGCTAACATAAGGAAAAAGAGTCACGCAATCAATTGCTTATCGTTTTCTTCCAGCCTACTGGCTTAGGTGTGAGCCCAGTGTTGGAAGAGGATATCATTCCCAGAACATCATCTGGGCCTAGTATCTGCACCACTTCAAAATGTGGAAAATGCTTACCTAGTAGCACACAGTTTCCTGCATATTGTGCACCCCACTGAACATAGCTGTAGAGTACTGTCCATTGGTAGACTGTTGCAGATGGCTTCACACAGGGATGCTTTATTGTAACAGACAAAAGTGCTCAGCAATTCAGTTTTGTCCTTCCCTACAAGTTTATGAATTTTTTAAATTAGACTAGGCAGGATTTATAGAGACTGGACATCTTGTGACAGCCATAACAGCTGCAGTGCAAATGATTTTACATCCCTTTAATCATTTCCTGGAGATGGTGAGGCACTAACCCTAACCCTGTATTATTAAAATCCCCAAGCTTATAATATAAAAACCCCTTTTTTACCTTGACAGTCCCTTTAGGATATCTGCAGATATCCTATCCGTAATGATTGCAAGATGGAAATCTGCATGTTCTGAGATTGCTTCAGTACTTTCTAAGCATGGCTGCATCCAATCACTTAATGGCACTTCATCACATATGCTGATAACAAGGGAACTGTTTTTCTTTTTTCCCATTGGGCCATGGAAACATTAAATACCACTTTTGTTTCCTGGAAGAGTACATGATTGCCACTCTCATCACACAGTGACCTAAGAAGCATCTCTCAGTCTCTCTCCCCTGTTCATCTAGCAGTAGAAACAAATGCCTAGAGAAAATGAGGGTAACCCCAGACTCTGGAGAAGTTCAGCCTCCTATCAGAAACCCCAAGAAGAAAAGGCCTAAATGCTCCTAAACTGGGCTGATTGCTCCTTATCCATGGTCCAGCATCATAGAATTGGAGAAAAATAGGGCTGGAAGAGATCTCAAGAGATTATTTAATACAGTCCCCTGTTTAAGACAGGATCACTCCTAACTAAACTATCCCAGTCAAGTGTTTGTCTAATCTGCTTTTAAAAGCTTCCAAGAATGGAAATTCTTCAATGCCTCTCGGTAATCTGTTCCAATGCTTAATTACTCTCATAGCCAGAAAGTTTTTCCCCATACCCAACCTAAATTTCACTTGTTGCAATCTGAAACCATTACTCTCTGCCCTGTCCCCTGCAGCCACAGACAGCAGTTTATCACCATACCCTTCAGGTAATTGGGGCCTGTTTTCAAATCTGCTCCCCATCTTCCCCGATCTTGTCTTCTCCAGACTAAATAATCCCAAACTTAATAACCTGTTAGTCTCTAAGGTGCCACCCTGTCCAACCTTCCACGTATCTTAACTGCCTCTCTAACTTTGTAAGTCATGTTTCCCCAACCTCTGAAAAATTGTGTTGCTCTCTGTTGGATTGTTTTTAATTTGTTCACATATTTTCTTGATGCTTGGTACCCAAAACTGGACATAGTACTCTAGTAAAGCCTCACCAGTGCTGAGTAGAGTAGAAGAATCACTTCTTTGACTTGCAGATAACACTCTTGTTAATGCATCCCAGCATGCTGTTTGCTCTTTTGTAAGAAAAGCACACTTCTGTCTCAAATTCAGTTTAGGGTCAGCTTCATGGAAGCTGTTTTGTCACCTGTGGGACAGACATTTCCCTGACAATTCAAGAATCCACATTGGTATCCGTGTGGTCAGCTTTTAACTGATGAGATGTTTCTCAAGAATCTCCCGTGCCCTTTTTTAACCATGTCCATACAGAGTCATGGGGAAAAGAGCTGCCCACACCTTCAGCCAGATGAAAACGAATGAAACTGCAGTGCTGCCATGTTGTTGTATGCTATCAGATAGATGACCTGGCCCAGGGCCACATCTGTAACTATCTCTGTAATATCAGGCAACCTCTTAGGCCAGCGAACATCATGACTATGAGATTAGTAACTGATTACATTCCCTGGTTCACTGAAATGAAAATTAAATCTCAAGAGGCAAATGTGTATGGCTGCTTCTCAGTTACAACAGTGAGCAGTGACTTTACAGAAAACAATCCAGGGATCTTCCTGCAAATAGGATTCTTTGTATTTGTTGGCACAAGCTTTCTGCACGAAAGCACTTTTGATACACCATGACATGGTGCAACAGCTGCTGCTCCAAACCCATGGGGCTTTGAAAATAGCTTTTCCCTCCTCTACGTATTTTAGAGTGAAATAGAATCCTATACAGAGTTCTTCCCCTTGAGATTTTACCAGACTCCTCACTGAAGCAGCTAGAGGGCAATAGGGAATTTGACCCCAAATCTTCAGACTAGGAACATAAAAGATCCCAGGGACTCAAATTCAGCTGAATTCCTAATTACAAACATTGCCAAATTATAAAGGTCAGTGGTACATCACCTCCAATATCCATCTGGACTCTATCATTCAAATAGTTTTCCATGGTACTAACATGAATGTTCAGAACATTTACCAGATATAAATCAACAAAGCTTTGTGGACTGTACTGGAATAATGCCCATTTGCACCATACATTTCAGTGAAATGACACCAATTTACATCAGATGAGAATTTGGTCCAAAGTTCAGAATAGAATTTGAATGCATGGGACCAGATGTTAAAATTGCTTACACTTTTGTAAATCTCCAACCTCCACTGGAGATATAAATAGTGTAATTAGTAGGGATGTAAACCAGTGTAATTTGGGAGTAGAATCCAGCCTTTGGTGGTAGTTTTCTTTAGTAACCATTAAATGAGAGTTGTATCTGCTTACTCTGAATTAGGTTTCTATGGAATACCAAACTATTGCAAATTACACTTCACATGCTTATGAAAAGGCAAAGCCAGTGATGATTTTGTGCCCTCCCCCCACTAGATTCACAGCTGGAGCATGCAAAAATCAGTATCTGTTAATACCATGGATTAAGCATAAAAGGAGTGTAATTTACATTAATTCTGTTATGTGGGAACCAAACTGTGTAAAGCAGAGTTCCACTGATTTAAATCAGCTGAAGAACTGACCACAACTGGTTCAGGCTGCGCTATTCTGTTGCTCAAAAGAAAAAAAAAGCAGAATTAATCTGCAACTGAAATCTGGTTTTGGGACAATTTATGCCTGATATGTAACTTCATCACTGCTAGAGTTGACCCAGAAAGTCCAGTCCCTGCCCCTCCCCATAAAATAATTTTATAGGCTTTCAACTCTGTTTATGTCAATGTAGCTACTACTCCTGATTTAACCCAGTGTTTGGGTGAGTGAAGAGTCGTGTTCATGGGATTTGGAGGGAGAGTTCTGCCTTTGGCTCTGATAAGCTTTAGTAGATTTGGTGAGGGAAAACCTGGAGTTTCCACCCTATTTCATCCTCTAACACTCTGCTTAGACACGTGTTTTCCATTAACACCATTGATTTGCTCAGTGAAAAGACACACTTTTATAAAGACCCTGATTCAGCAAGGCATGTAATGTGCTTTAAAATAATATAAATGGGACTCACACATATGCCTAAATGTTCTGCTGTAGATTTCTGCCTATGTGTCTACAGGCTAGCTCCTGATTGATCCAACAAGCATTTAAACAGGACTGTGACAGGGTTGAGGTGTGCATTTTCTAAAGTGCAATCCAGAATGGCTCTGCTCCTACCGCCACAAAATTCACTTAGTCTTTCATTACAGAAGAAAAAGTTTCCAAGGCATCTAAGCTAAGTACAGACAGTCAAAAAGCCAGAGGCTGAATTGATTCAATCTTTGCAGACCAGTCTAAACTGCTTAGACTGAACTGAGAAGAAAGTAAACAGACAGAAGCAAGTGGCCCAGTGCTGTTAGCTGTTTTCTCTCCAACTAAAAACAGACCTCTGATTTCTCCCAGGATGAAGCCTTTTCTCCTGCGATTCTAGGCTGAAAGCAGATCACCAGATTAGTGATGTACTGATTGGTCTAGGATGCATCAAAACAGATGGCCATAGTGTTTATACACAAGGTTTAAATGGCAGTTAACTCAAATTGAGTTAATTGTTCTGATTGAGGCAAAGTGTTTATTCCAATACTTCACAAGTATTTCATGTGGGACACTGGGCTTGTCCTCCTATAATGTCTGGGCTTCACTGTGGGATGCAGTGTCTGTTTTTAGCTCTACCGACCTACAAGCCCATTGTTCCACTTGAAGTATCTGTGAAATACCTGAGAAGTACTGAGATAACACTTTTCCCTCAAGACAATGTGGGGGGGGCTGCTAATTGTTGTTAATGGCCATTTAGGTTCAGTATGTAAAAGACTGCCCCAGGCCTGTTTTGATGCTAAAGCCTAGACCCAGGATAAATTCATTTGTTTTTAGCTTGTTGTTCTTCCTCCCAGGGGTTCCTTGGGGCTGAAGTAACAACAGCTTCACCTGTCAGTCTTCCCTAGGTTTGACTGATATGTAACACTATAGTAGTATACATGTCCCCTCTGTCAGGTTTGCAAAGGGTTGACCAATTAGTTGTATTGAGCAGAGAAGAGGGATTATTTTGCAGTAGTAACAGTTATAACAGGCTTCTAAAAAGAGGAATAATTAAGCTGTTTGCTGAAAAAAATCCCCTAGCAATTGAAGCTGTTAAAAGTTTAGAATTCATCTGTTTAGAGGTCACCATCACCAAGGCGCTTTCACAAGAGGCTTTAAAATGGCAATAGAATAACATTTTTTAAGCAGTTGGTTTCATGCAGTTTTAGGAAGAATGACCCAAGAATTTCTTTCCTGTCCTGCCACAGTGCAGCCTGGGAAAGGATTTGCAGTAAGTAAGATATCATGAACAATTATTTTGGTGTATTGTTACATTGGTAAAAAGTGGTGTTAGGATGAATTTGTCATGCCTTCCATATGGAAGCAACATGTAGTCGTTAAAGGATCAATTTGCAGTAGACATTAGAAGGGCTTCTGCAGTGGTAAAGCTCTAGAAGATGTGATCTTTATACTTCTAAAATTAATAATGATTGTTTTTTGGCCTGGTAAATGCTAATGACGAGTCTGCAGAGCATAGAATGACTAATTCTCACTGTCCAGCTTAGGACTGGGTTGCGGCTGTGGACTCTTGTGATTTTATATGAATGGCCATTAAATAAAAATAACAGGTTAATAATAATAAAAGAAGCACTTCTGCTCTCTGCATAAGTAACAAGATCTTTACACGTGATATTTTTTATTAGATCAATTGTGTGGTTTGGATAAAGTTAGACAAGCTTTCAAATGCAAGGCATTCTGCAGCAGGTCTGAGCTGATGAAGAATGCCTTGTATTTGAAAGCTTGTCTAGCTTTGTTCCAACCATGCAGTTGGTTCAGTAAAAGATACCACCCACAAAGATTTTTGCATCTCGCTTAATTCCTGGACTATCATGGCTACAACATCACACCTATGCTTGTTAAATACTGAAGTAATGACTAATTCATTAAGGGAATTACTGGTTTTTAACAGGACAGCATTTCAGTGACTCAGTGGAAATGATGCAAAAATTGTGTTATTCAGTTGCCAGCTCACAGCCTCATTTTTTCAGTGCTTTTAAGTAGCATACCAGGGTCTTGCGAAAAAAGTAGCAGGCTTCTTGTGCTAGCTGGATGGTAAAGTACATAGCTGCAACACTTATTGCCATGTTACCCCTAGTTCCACTACTCAGACATTCAATTAAATTTATATATGTTTTGTAAAGTCAAACTCTCTGGGCATGTCTATATTAATGCACTATTGTTATGGCACATTAAGTTTAGTGTCTGTAATAACAATAACTAAACGTGCAGTAGCACCAACCAGCGCACTGTCTTTTAGTGATGCTAATGTGCAGTAGACTAATTCTATTGCACATTAGCACAGTTTTTGCTGTGATGTGCTAATGCATGTTAGAATTGGTCTACTGTGAATTTAGCATCTTGTGTAGATATGCCCACTGGTGAAAAAATATTCTGGCATAAGAAGCATGTCCTATATAGTGCTAAATCATTTAGGAACTAGTTACTACACAGGTCTGATATAAAATGTATTGGTCATATCAGTCAATTTGTTGTAAAGTAGCAATCCCCAAGATTTCTGCCTGGAAACTGATAAGATGGTTCCATAGGTCTAAAACACTGCTCAGGGGAATACTAAATTTTTCAATGTGCTCAGAGCAAGGGCAGTTGTCAAAAATAATTAGGACAAGCATGCAAAGCGTTATGCATGAGCCAAGTTCATTTGCAAAGGAATTAGAAAACTTCTCATACAGATACTATATATTTCTTAGGATATTTACAATTTTAGCTCTCCTCCTTTTTATCGCAAGTCTTACCTTACCATTAAGTTTCTAAAAGAATCACACATTTCTGTACAATTCAATAATACAGTGTAATAATTTTAGAGAGTGAATCTAAAATTTATTTAATGCTTAAATAAATTTCTGTGTTATTTGAATAGATACTTACAACTTTGTACCTGTCACTGGCTGAAAAGACTGATATTATAGGAGATGAAAAGATAAAAATAAAATGGAGAAAAATACTGAATCAGATAGTTAATCTCTTTTATATGTACTACATTAAACTTAATAAAATTATGCATAGGAATTTCAAAACTGTTTACTTCCTTCTAACCTTAGTTTTTTACTATTTGAAAACAATCTTAGCTCTTTTTTCCTGACATTTATGAGGTTCCAATAATCATACTATTGAGTCATCAGTTAAAACATCTCCTTCCTATTAAATAACAGTGGCATAGCTCTGATAAGAGGGAAAGAATAGTAATTGAAAACACTGAGAATCATTAAAATCCCAAGGGTGACATTACTGTTGTTTTCATAAAAATTGTTTTTTTTCCCCTTATAAGAGGTAAAGGCACCCAAAGTGTGACATCAGTGAAAACTTAGTCACAGTTTTTGTCCCGTTGAAAACTTCCATTGACTTCAAGGGGACCAGTGTTAGCCCTGAAAAAGTTGAAACCAAAGGGAGAGACAGATGAATTTTGGGCAGGGGGGAAATCACAGTGTTGTTATAAAAACAGGCAAAACAGAACTTACCTTTAATGAAGGATACGAACAGAGATGCCCAGAGATACAAGCCAGAGTAAGCAAATCCCAAACACTTCTCAGTAAGCATTGTCAAGAGGGAAACAGTACCACTTCTAAGCAGAAGGCAAACCTGAACTAAGTCGTTGCAACAATGCCAAATGATTGATGGATTCAATGATTAAAAGTAATAATAAGCCATCCAAGCAATTTCTCACAAAGAGAAAAAAGTACATTTGACCAGGTATGTCCCTCTGGTCTCAGCAAGCCAAATTATTTCAATCCTGGGTAAGGAAATCCAAGTGCACTCCAGTGGTTTGCTATTTTTTTTTCTTCCCAGGCACCATGCACCTTTTCTCACGCAGAAATAAATGCCAGAAAGAGACAGCACCAGAGCTATGTGTGTTTGGAAAGGGGAGGGGGAGAAAATGGCCAGTGCTGCCTGGGAGATATTTTGTACATCCCCACTGTCTGTAACTAACTCAGAGACAGCATGTCTGCCTTGCTTCCTATAGTAATACTAGAGTGCCTGTAGAGCTGCTTTACAGGCAAGGCTAGCTTCTGCTCCCTTTACCTGCCAATGTGAGTTCTAGCAGGGAACTATAGCATGCCACTGTCTGTAATTAAATGCATCCCCCCTCTCATTATGTGGCAGCTGAGGTGCTAGCAACACAGAAACTAGGATGCTGAAGACCTTGAGGAGTCTCCCACTCTCTTAAATATGTACCTTTGCATGTCAATACAGCCTTCCAGTCAAATATCTGTCCTAGGAGGCTCCACCTCCAAGCCCCCCAGGCTTGCTTTCAACCAGAAGATTTTGCATGCATGCCACAGACACCCCAGAGACTGATCCCCTTCATCATTCTGCTTTTATTTTTTTTTACAACCATACACATTCAATCAAATTCTAGGACCTGAATAAATTAAATGAAAGCCCCCTTTACTGATGTCTTCTCTCTGCCCTGTCTTCCCCGTCTCTTTCTTTTTCTTCAGGGATACAGACAGTCAAGATATATTTTAACCCCCTAGGTTCACGTTCCTACATGCAGGCAGCACAGATGCTTCGCAAAC
Source organism: Crocodylus siamensis (assembly GCF_052110815.1). Lineage (NCBI taxonomy): Eukaryota > Metazoa > Chordata > Crocodylia > Crocodylidae > Crocodylus > Crocodylus siamensis. Next base: position 108,984,971 of record NC_143397.1, on the reverse strand, counting down.
TCAGTGTTCTGTGCTGTGATCTCAGCAAAAAACACACAGAAACCTTGGGTACCCTCCAGCCCTAGTCCAGCTGCTGTTTCTTTTCTGACCAGGATTGGTATAATTAGTTTTTCATAGTCATCATCATTACTCGGTTCTCTTGGGCCACCCATTCCTATGAAATAACTTCTTGTGCTTCAGAGGTCAGTAAAAATGCAGGACTTCAGATTGAAGTGGCTTCCATTTTCCTACAGATCCCCTTGCTTACCTGGGAGGCATTCGTGTCATCTCATGTTTAGTAATTTTATGTCATCATCTTCTTTTCTAATGACTTCCTAAAGAAACTCCTGCTGTCATCGCGTGTCCCCAACCAGGAGGCACTGGTGCTCAGTGCTGCGACTCAGAGGAAAGCCTGTTAGCTGTGGTGTGACTGGTTCACAACCACAGTCCAGCCAGAGCACCAGAACACGTTTCATAGTTTCCTCCAAGGCCCTTCAGAAATTCAACCTGGTGTCAACCTGGAAGGCTTTCCTTGGTAATGGGATCCAGGGAAGATCAAGAGACTCAGTTCAAATTCAAGATGAAGGGTGCTTACACAAGTGATTGAAAGGTGCTTTGGATCCTGCTGTAACTTTTGCGCTTTACACAATGCACTTAAAGTTACAGCGTGATCAAAATTAAGCGATGCTTGGCATTTGATGATGGGGGCTCAGAGCCTCCATGCACTGGCCGAAGCCAAGCGGCAGGGGCACTGTTGCCTCTATGCACTGGCCAAGACCAGGAGCGTGATGACAGCAGCCCTGCCTGGCTGTGGTGTTAGGAGCTGGGGAGGGGGAATCTGAGCCCCTCTGCCTTGTGGGCCTCGGCCAGGCCAGGATCCCCATCCCCAGCTCCCAGCATCAGCGTGTTGCCAGGATTACCTTCCTCCAGCCCCCCCCTCTTCCCCTCCCTTTCCCAGCTGCACAGGGAGGAGACTCTGTGGCAGCTTCAGGGGCATGGGACTGGGCTGTCTGCATGAGCACCCATCCAGCCTCACAAAGGCACATGAGATGCGAGCAGAATCACCCAAAATTAACCCTCACAGGGAACCTATACACAATTCCCTTAAGGTGCTCTGTCCTGGAGTGCCTTCAACTAATAGCTGATTAAATGAGGGTTACTTTTTCATGCAATAAACCATTTTAAAAGTTCTCTGCAGCTGTGGACATTTGTTATGTTACGGCTGTAGAGCTCCTTCAGGGGCCATATCATGTGAAAAATATAACTTCTGTAAGCACCCTAAGTCCAGGAAGATGGGGCCTTCTGTCATACCCTGGCTAAAAACAAAGCGAGAGTCCCATTGAATAACCAGCTATGAGTCAATCAAATAACCAGCTATTAGTTGCTAAAGCGATGCTGTCACTAGAAGTCTCATGCAGTCCATAGATGTGCAAAGAGGGGAAGAGCAAGGGTGGGTATCCTTTTTCTGGAAATGGCATTGGTGAGACCACTAGTAGAAAGCTGTGTTTAATCCTACTCTCTGTGCTTACTGCCTACATTGGGGAGTGTCATTGGTGAGAGAGAACATATGGCCCAGAAAGCCCTGTGGTCCAGCCATCTCTGTCTGGTAGCTTGTCCTTTGGGGGCCACTGTTGCTTGGACATAACTTAGATGAACCCTGAAGCCTCTTTATGTTACATCAAAGGCCAAATGACTCCCTGGTTGGTCACAGCATCTGTGAATTGCAGTGAGTGCTGTAGCAGCTTTTCCATCCTTGCTGGGCAGAACAGAACACTGAAGCCGCCTAGTGTGTGCTGAGAACCTAGTCTTACAATTCAAAGCAGGGAAATAGTAGAGAATTGTAAGCGGTCTCCTTACAAAGCCCAGCTCCAGCCTGGATAAAGCATTAGGTGATAAAAGGACACCTCTTACATGTGATAGTGTGTTACAGGAAGATGTTGCTAATAGAGTTGGTCTCCCCCATAACCTTGCAAGATCAGACATATCCGACCTTGCTTTTCCTATCTAATATTTTTAATGGCTACTATTGTAACTGCAGTACATGAGAAAAGAAGTGCTGCAGAGAGAGAGAGAGCAGCTGCTTTTGATAGTGTTCTGGGACTTCAGACCACTTGTACAGTCATCATAATTAAAGATTGTTGTTCTCATTTTCTATAGAGACATTCTGGCAATTAAATCTACTTAGAGAATAATTACTTTTTTCTTTTATAAAATGATTAGGGTTTTTTGTTTTGGTTTTTTTTTTTTTTTTTGGTTGCTGTTATTGTTTCTAAACTGTGAAGTGGAGTAAAAGCATTCCAGAAAGTTACAGCGTCTAGCTACAGTATTCTTTTACTCAGACCATTGACCAGAGGGTTCTGGTAATAAGTGAGTCTCCAACTACCTGCATCTCTTAATCAAAGCATCAAAATGATATCCTACAAAAAAAGACAGCAAGGAAGGAGACTGAGCTAACCACCTCCCCCAAACTTATTGGCATGTCTCATGCCCCTGGCCCATGAGTCCCAGAGTAAATAATGGAAGAGATTAGAGAGGGATCCCTTGGGGGGAAGGTTGGGAGGAGGAATGGGAGAGAGTGATTTGCTTTACAGAGGGTGTGTCTACATGTGTAATTAATGTGCCTGAATTTTCTGCACAAAAAAAATCAGGTTTATTAAACTGTGGCCCCGCATGCATCTGAACATGCACCCATCAAGGGGAAATTTTCTCCAATGGGAGCAGTTCAGTCTAGGGCTGCTCCTGCCCTGCTCTGATCCCCTGCAGCAGCCAGGGAAAGCTCCATGCTAGGGGCACAGGGGCTGATCCCTATCTCTGTGGGGCAGGGAAGAACTGTCCATACTGCCAGGCATATGCCTTCCAGCCATGTGAAGATCAAGGCCTCTCCCCACCCCCTGTGGCTCTGCTGCCTAGGCTGACTGGGAGCAATTTGATCTTGGTCACCATCTACAAGTACGCTTCAGCACATTAATTTAACGCACCAATTTCTAGTATCTGTATTTACTAGAAAATGGTGCGTTATACTAATCTACTGCATAGTAATTGCTGTGCACATGTAGACAGTGACACTTTACTGTGCATTAGATTAATCTAACAGACTTGGTCTGTTATCACGGGGAAAAAATTGCTATATTTCTTAGGGTTGTTTTTTTTTTTTAGTGCTGGTGCTGAACATTTGGAGGTTTAAGTGTGTGTGTTTCTGATGGGGAAAACCAATACTTGGGGCCCCTTGGCTTTGGTGTGTAGTAGTTATCAGTGTTTTAATTTACCATGACTTGCTGCCAATTTGTTCTAGTCTGAGACTTCAGATAGATACAGTGTAAATAATTGCACTAATTGGGGAAAAATATACGCAAGGAGTTTTAAAATGATGAAAAGTACTTGAAAGCATACCTGACATTAGAAAATGCCCTTGTGGGGCACTTGCAGCTCTCTGCCCAGCGTATGTTATTTACCCTTCCCGATTCTTCCCCCTAGCCTCCTTATTTGACTTGTCTGGTTATAGCCCTGCAAGCATTTTCAATTATTATTGCTTTGCAGTGCTGTAAAATTTGTCCTTATATAGCTGAAAACAATAATAAAAGTGTCTTGCTTAAATAAAACAGTTGACAGTGGAAAATAGAATGAACAACAGACGTTTCTACGCTTGGGACAGAGAATCGTAGAAAAGGCAGTCTGTCAGTCTACAAGAGACCTTCAGACAGGGTTTGAATTATACACCAACTCTTGGGGGCGGTCTGCTGCAGTGGCAGCTGGAAGCCAGAAGAAGCTGCCACCGCTGCCACCTGAGCTGCTTAGAAAGGCACAGGGTCAGCCGAGGGCTCTTATCTCTTATGGGGGGGGCTTTCAGCTCCTATGGGGGGTTCAGCATCCCCCATATTGCGAACCCTGCCTTCAGAGGTCATCTAGTCCAGCCTTATTCTTGAAGCAGGGTCATCCCTATCCACGCCATCCCATACAAGTCATTTTCTAATTTATTTCTAAAACCATGCAATCAAACCTGTTGGCACAAAACACCAAGAACACCCTAACCTGCCACAGGTAAAACATAGGGATGAGAGCTGGCAGTATCTCTGCAAGGTTTATTAAAATGCACTTGAGAGATCCAAGCAAGAGGGCCATTCTCCCTGCTATTAAAGAAGGCACCCCCCCCTACAGTCCATACCAGTCTGACCATGGGATAAAATGCCTTCCTGATCCCAAATGTGGCAGTCAGTCTGACCCTTAACACAGGGGCAAAATCCTCCAGCCAGGAACTCCTGGGTTTTAGTCCCAGTAGGACCACTGGCACACCCTGGTCAAAATCTTCAGGTTTGCCTACAGCCAAAACCCAATGCTTTTGAGGCAGGCACAACCCCCCAAAAATAAACAACACACCTCCCCCCTTGATAGCTGTACAAAAAGAAGAGGGAAAAATTCCTTCCCAGCTCCATGGGGCAACTAGCATGTTGTGGGGTGTCCACTGGGACAGAATAACTACTGAATTTTCTAGGAAATGTGACTTTGAAGAGAGACTTTCTCTATGGGTTGAATTCATTATCTTTTCCTAAAACTGGAAAAATTGGGTAGTGATGTAACTCTGAGACATCCTCATTAAAATGCCATAATCCTAACAGGCCACTTTATGCTCTGCTTCCCATATTACGCATGCAATGAATATTGCATATTGTGTGACAATACCCAAGTGGAAGATTACCTTCCAGCTTTCCAAGGCTAGGATTGCTTCAGTTGACCAGTAAACTTTTCCAGGTCTTGGCTCTGGACCAGAAAAAAATGCTTTTAGATCAGGAAAAAATATATTTGGTCCCCACCCCCACCCAGGTTTTCCTGAAAAGGTCTATATTAGCCCTAGGAAAAAAAGCCTGAGCCTAATTTGAATGTAGATATATGGATATGTAATTCCATATATCCACTAGAATTCCAGATACAAACTTTGCTCTGAGTTGCACCATTCTGAGTCTACATCAAGGCAGCAGAGTGCTCTGAATTTTATACTAGTAATAAACCAGTTTGGCATATGCTCCACTCTACAAAATAGTAAATTCTCCAGGGTGTGAAAGTCTTGATGCAATTTGGGAAGGGTGTAAGGTGCAGCTGAAATCAATGTAACCAGCACCTCTGCTGCAGAAAAAGTACAAAGAAAGGATGCAGAGATGTGCATTCCTAGCTTCGTGTGCTGCAGTCCCAGCTCCTTCTCCCAAGTGACTGTATGTCCTGTACCCAACGACAAGTTATCCAGAGGACAGAGCATCCAAGATGAAGTTTCACAGCTTAACTAGATGTGCCCCAGTGGCAACATTATACTGATAAACACAGCACAATGGAAAATACTGCTGATTGCTTTCCACAGCAAAGTAGTAACAGCACTCAGCAAAGGCTTGGCTCCTGTCCTGCCAGCTAAGGGAGACTTATTACTTCCTCTCTACTGATAAAACTGAGACATGGGCAGATAAAGAGATGTAGCCATGTTGTGTAAGTTTCACCAGCAGAGCCCCTTAAAGGCATGAGACTTACTGGACCTGGTATAGAGCTGTCATGTAAGAATGTGGAGGAGCATACATTATGGGATGGTGAGTAGGTATAAACCTGGACTCGAGACTAAAGTCCCTACCTGAATGCAACATACCTATTGTGAGGGCTGCAACCAGGTTAGATCCCCTTTACGATCATTTTATCTACCTCAGTGTGGTTTGAATTAGCCAGTTTCTTGAAATCCATTCTAAGCTTAGTGTTTGTTTACCCTTTGTGAATTTGTCAGGAAATAATCTGAATCAAGCCAGGAACTGTAAAGCAGAAATTTCATTTTAGTCATTTTCAGGGAAACTATAACTGTTTCTGGCACTGAGAACCTGAGCTTATTCATACAGGAAAGCCTCTACTATACACAGATGCACAAAGCAGAGGCCATTGCTATAGACCACAGAGAAACTACAAGCCAGGAACTCCCATCCAAGCAGAAAGAAAAAATATAGCATGGGAAAAGAGAGCAGTAGAACAGAAGGGATGTTGGGAGGCCCAAGTTACTTAGAATGTGTATCCTTCTGAGTGCTTATAAGACCCTCATCAGCAATGAGGCTCAGGTTAGGTCTGTACATCCCCAAAATAGCACCAAGGAGCACTGGACTAAAGTTCACCATACCACTTCCCTATGGATGGGCTAGGATTAGAAGTTATACATAAACTGGTTTAAGTGATCAGAAATTGGTTTAAACCTGTAACAGAACAAAATGGTTGAAACTGGTTTACGATAAGCCTAGTTGAAAGTAGTATCAGATTTAACTGATTTGGGTCAAACCAGTTTATGAAACTTCTGTCCCAGACCCCTTCCTGGTTCAAGTTGAATCGCAGTCCTCCAGCATCCCAGCATGGTTTTCAGCCCTGGGTTGGGCAGTGCTGTCTGCTCCAGAGACCAGGGCTGGTCCCGCCCCTCTGCTCCCTAGTTGGAGCAGTGACGGCTGGCTGACAAGGGAGGGGATCAAGCCCAGCTGGGGACACAACCCAGTCTGCAGTGGAGAACTGCCCCCCCCCCCCCCGGCAAACCACGGCTGGGGGCTGGGGCCAGGGGGGGAGGTTAAACACCCCTTCTGCTGCTCAAGCTTACTGCTGCCTGCGACTGTGGACTAAAAATCCTAGAGGCACCTGGAAGAGGAAGAAGTGATGAGCAACCCTGCAGAGTCCTGTCAGTGTAATTCTGGACTGCAAATCGCAGAGACCTCAGGGGGCAGCAGGAATAGGAAGTGAACACACAGCCAGAGACTGGTGTTCTAGCATCCCCTGGCTTCTGGCCTGAGCCACTGCAGGCATATGCTTGCTATTCTTGAATCAAAGGTAAGTGTCTGTTCACTTGTTTCTGTGGTCATACAAAGGTAGCTATGCTATCCCAGTTTGGAAAGTACTGGACATGGAGTGAATGAGGTAAACCTCAGTACAGTGTTCCCTGGCATTGTAGTGCAGCAATCTAGGCATACCTTTATAGATTCATAGATAGATTCATAGATTGTTAGGGGCTAGAAGGGACCTTGTAGATCATCAGGTTCAGTCCCCCTGCACTAGGCAAGAAAAGTCAACTGGGGACAAGTGACCCCAGTGAGGTGACTGTTCAGTCTCCTTTTGAAGATTTCCAAGGTAGGTGACTGCACCACCACCTGAGGGAGTTTATTCCACAGTCTGGACACCCTATTCCTCAGTTTTGCATGAGATGCAACGGTTAATGCATGCCAGCATGTTGTTTGCCCTGCTAACCACAGCTTCATACTGCCAGCTCATGTTCATGCGATGGTCGATCACTACCCCTAGGTCCCTTTTGGCCATGGTGCAAGTCAAATTGTCTCCACCAAGCCTGTTTGTAGTTGGGGATTGTTTGTCCCCAGATGAAGCAACTTACACATCTGAGTGTTGAACTTCATCTGGTTCCTGTCTGCCCAACCCTCCAGCCTGTTCAGGTCTGCCTATATCTGTAAGTTATCTTCTGGCATGACCACACTGCCCCATAACTTGGTGTCATCCACAAACAAAAACAGCAAATTTTCACCCCTACATCCAAATCATTGATAAAGATGTTGAAAGGGATGCCACTGGCTGCTTATTGCCAGGACGACACAGCTCTGTTCATGAGAACACTCTGGGTCCTACCGTGCAGCCAGTTTTCCACCCGCTGAACTGTTGAGCAGTTAAGCCCACAATCTTCCAATCTTTCCCCAAGGATATTGTGGGATATTAGATCAAAAGACTTTCGGAAGTCTAAGTATATAACGTTGACTTTCACTCCTGTGTCCAGGTGACGAGAGACCTGTTCATAGAAGGAGATGAGATTGGTAAGACAAGACCTGCCTGCGACAAAGCCATGCTGGCTGTTGTTCAGAATCTTACCCTCAATGAGTGTATCGTACATAGATTCTTTAATGAGTTTTTCTAGGATTTTTCCTGGGATGGAGGTTATGGTAATTGGCCTATAGTGGCCTGGGTCCACTCTCTTCCCCTTCTTGAAGATGGGTACAATGTTGGCCCTCTTCCAGTCCTCAGACATTTCCCCTGTGTGCCACGATTTCTGAAAGAGTTTTGCCAGGAGTTCTGCAATGACCTCAGCAAGCTCCATCAGCACTCTCGGGTGAAGTCCATCTGGTCCTGCTGGCTTATAAATGTCTAGCTTTTCTAATTGGTTTTGCATCAGCTCAGCATCCACGGTTGGAAGGCTATGATTCCCACTATGCTCCCTGTGATCCTTATCTTGCTTGTCTTTCTCCTTGGTCTGGTGAAATACTGAAGCAAAGTGGGCATTCAGGAGTTCAGTTTTTTCTTGAGTGTCCATTTCCAGTTGTCCCGAGGTGTTAACCACGGGCCCCACACTTCCATTGTTTTTCTTTTGCTCCCTACATACCTAAAGAAGGACTTCTTATTGTCCTTGACTCCCTTGGCTAACTTAAACTCAGTCACTGCCTTAGTTTTCCTAATTACTTCCCTACAAGTACAGACCACTGTTGTATAGTCCTCAGGACTGTTCCTAGCTTCTGCTGTGTGTACACCTCTTTTTTTCTTTTTCAAGAGGACCACCACATCCCTATTGAGCCAGGAGGGCTTGCCAGCCCTTCTGCTACCTTTTCTCTTCATGGGAACAGTTTTCTGTTGTGCTTCAAGGATCGTGTCCTTAAGGAATAACCACTCTTCATGCACTCCATTTGCCTTCCATCCCTGGTCCCACAACACCTCCTGTACTAATGCCCTGAAACTGTTGAAGTCAGCATTTCTGAAGTCCAGGACTTCAATCCTGCTTGTGACCAAAGTCATTGATGGTATTTTCCTCACAAAGTATTATCCTTCTTTTCACAGATGGGGAACTGGAATACAAGGGAAGTTAAAAGTGAATTGTCACCTGGGAAATCTGTTACTGAGCCAGGAACTGAACACAACTGTCTCCTAAACTTTGGTGTAATCTTCTATCCACTATATCACCCTCCCCTAGTAACTGAGAAATCAGAGGAAGGAAGCAATAATAAGGAAGGGAAAAGACAGCAAATATTGAATCAGACTTCTCTGCATCAGACAAACCCAAAAAGCACACATCACATCAGATGACTAGCCTATCTCCCACAACAAGAGAACAAGTGCGTGAACCACTTGGCTCATAATAGAAGTCAATGTTAGATGAGCTTATTTATTATTTAAATATATGTTGTATATTAGTCACAGTTGTTTCCGTTAGCTCTTTTTCTTTTTTTTTTCTTTACATTCCCAAATACTTCCTAGGGCTTTTTTTTTAATAAACAATATTTGACTTACATTTAAAAAACACTTCTGAACAAGGATCCTAGAGAGCATTTTGTGATTTTTTTTCTCCATTTTAAGTGAGAAGAACGTTTGTAGAAGACCATGAAACTAGATTAGCCTAAATGAAACAGCCTTAAACTGCTTTAATTTGTCTGCTATACACTCATCTTAAAAGTACTTGGTTTATGTGAATTATTCGGGGATTTCAGTTGCTAATGTTTTGACTGTGTCTTTAACTGTCTGTTTTATTCTATACTTTTGCTGATGACGATGTAGAAGAGGGAAGTAAGTGGAGATCATTTCAAAAGTCCCTTGAAAACAGAGAAATGCAGATTAATATTTGCAAAATGGAAAAGATCAAAGGGCTAAACTTCCACAGCTCTTGTTCCATGAAGTTTATTAGGCTGCCAACCTTCACATTTTCATTGCAAATCCCAGGACAGCAGAATTTTTCTTAAAGCTCCAATGATAGGATTCACATGAGCTTTTTTGCAAGACTCTCAGCTTTCCTTTAAAAAGAAGAAAAAAGTAAATTTCTGGTCCTTGTAGCTGAGGAGTTAGGTTTGAAAATGTGAACCACAAAAGCTCAAAAATCAAAGGGCAAATAGAAGGGAAGCTTCCCCCCTCCCGCCTCCCATATTGCATTTCTAGCTGCAATGAAAAGGGGTGTGAATGTGTGTGCACATGTGTGGGTAGGCACTTAAAGGACTACTTGCCTAATACTGATGCAAGCAATTGCTCAGAATGTAGCCCACAATCCAATGAAACATGTTTTTGTGCCTGCTGTTTTGATTTTGTTTCTGTGACAGACTTACCTGATGGAGCGCCAATGTGTCCAGGGGCTTGAGAATCCTCAATTCTGATTGGTGGAGCAAATCCAGCAATCAGAAACAAGCTGGGGGAAAGCGGGCACTGCTCCTTTCCCAAAGGGAGAGGGAGAGGAGCTCCCCCACTGGACTGTGGACTGTAGCGCAGCAGGTCCGCCGGACTTCAGGGGCAGAACCCCAAAACATATAAAACTGGATGCCAACAGGCGTTGGTGCGTTGCTGCTTTAGCAGGCTGGACATAAAAATGTTGACACCAATGCCCTGTCTTGGATAACTCCTGCTCAGGCCCAAGAAGTGCTACAGCCAGAAGCCATTTGAGCTTTCTGTGATCTCCACATGAGAAGCCCATCAGGAGGGGGATTTGATAGAGCTTGCTTGGCTGAAGTGCTGGGGGTGCCTCCCAAAGGAAGTCCCCAGGCCTGGAGCCATTACACCATGTTGACTCCTTTGGCACTACCCCAAATTACAGCAGTCGAGTGGTGAGCCAGCCAGAAGTGTGATCCTGATAGCCGAGACGTACTGCAGGCTCGGAGGGGAGGGACTGTTATGCCCCCTCTTGACCAAGCGGGCACTCCAGCAGGCTGGCTCCTGCTGAGCGAGTGGAGAAAGCTGCAACTAATAAATGGCATGCTGCATCAGGTAGTACAAGGTCCTGAAGGACAAAAGATGCTGCAGCTGGCCCTAGCTCTGCAGGCTCTTCCTGGCTATATGGGAATAGACCAGACTGTAGTTTTAGCACAAGAGAGATTTTTCTGGCCTCATATGGATAAGGACATTAAAACCAAATGCCAGACCTGCGAGTACTGTGTGAAGCAGAAGATCCTGCCATCACATACTGCTTACCTACATAATATTCAGAGCTCACAGCCACTTGAGCTAGTCTACATGGACTTTCTTACCTTAGAGGGAGATGGAAATCAAAAGAGCAATGCCCCGGTTATAACAGACACACCCATGGGTGTACCTGGACTACATTTTTTAAAAAAATGTCATCACATTGTCCCTCCCCATTTCTCTCTCTCTTAATGGTAAGTGTTGTAGTATCATGTGCAGCTGTCCCATCTAGTCTTTGTCTTTGTGTCTTGACCTTCTCTAAACACGTGCAAGACAAGATCTGCTAAGAAGTTTCTCTTCTGAGCTTGTATATCACTTCCAAATTGCACCCTCTTTGCTTTAAGGTCATGCAGTGTAGTAAGTTTCTGTAGTACAGAAGCTGAAGTTTGGTCAAGAATATCTTCCAGAGCTTTGCAAGAGGCAAATATAAGGCCCTTGCAACCCCCATCTCTGCCAGCAGCTGGTGGTTCTCCCCTGTGTGCAACTCCTGGGCCTGCAGAGCAAGGACAGAGAGGTTCTTTGTGAGAGTTTGTAACATTTCAGATATAACATACACTGCACTGAGGGGTTGTACACTGCTAATCCTCAGTTTGTGAGTCATGCATGCACGGGTGCCCAGGGACCATGGTAAGATGGTTGGGTGGGCTCTTCCACAGGTGGCTGCTGGCCAAGTCCTCCCTCCCCACTTCCAAAGAGGAGACAGGCAGACTGCTTGCCACTTAGAATCAGGATTATGGAAAATTAGGGTTGGGAGGGACCTCAGGAGGTCATTTAGCTCAGCATTTCTCACCCTGTGGGTTGCAATCCAAAAGTGGGTCACAAGACTACATGAAAGGGTTGTGAACAAACTTTAAAAATGGATTCTCCTTTAAAGGAGAAAAATGTGGGAAACCATGGCTTTTCCCTTGCAGGCTGGCAGAGTTTCCCCTCCCTACCCCCTCCTCCCCCCATCCCACACACCCAGCCCCTGCCCCACACAGTGGGGAGCTGGGGGCTGGGGACAGTGGGTCAGGCGTGACGGGCACTGGGTTGAGACTGACCATTAATGTTTACAGATGGGTCCTGGTACAAAAAAGGTTGAGAACCACTGATCTAGTTCCATCCCTGCTCAAAGTTGGACCATCTCCAACTATATCATTCCAGCCAAGGCTTTGTCAAGCCTGGCCTTGCCACAGGCAGCCTGACTTCACCATCCCCTATCCAGGCTGGGCCAGGGCTGGCTCCTCACATCAGCTGCTATGGCAGCTTGGGAACAAAACCCCCCCCGCTTCTCTTCCCTACAGTCCAGGCAGTTTGCTCCCATGCTGCCAGGCCTACAGTGCCTAGGTTCTGGGTGTGAGGGGCTCCTCCCTAGCTAGGACATGGAGTTGATGATGTCCTCCACCCCCACTGTAGCAACTGAATTCAGAGAGGCACCATGGGCCAGGGCCCCCACTGCATGTGGTTTGTACTTCAAGCATGTCCCTGGTCTCAGATTCATCCGGGTGCACTGCAACGGACTGTTTGAATACACTGAGGAGTGCCTGGCCCACTATGCCCTGCTATTTCTGCCTTTGCTATGAGTACCTGACCCCCATGGGCCAGGAGATTACTGCTTCCATCAGTGAGTTTCTCTGCATGTGACAGGCCCCTGGCTACCTAGTTGGGAGGATGCTGGTTCCTCAATAAAGTCCTGAACTGCCTCCTTCCTCCCTGCATGTTGTATGGGGGGAGGGGAGGGGACTCTGGCAGGTAGAGGGGGGAGTTTGGCCAACATGTGTGGGAAGGGGGAGGGGGAGGCCCCCCCCGACCCTCCCCACCCCCATGCGGGGCCCCTGACTCCAGGCATGCAGCCTGGGGGTGGGGAGTGAGCTGGTGTGGCCATGGGTATCTGCAGTGCCCCCTTCCCCCTCCAGCCCTCCTCCCTGTGTGGGGCTTACCGGACACATGTGGCAGCCATTCCCAGCGGTGGGACTTAATCCCTGGCTGGGGTGACATGGTTTGACTGCCTGCAGTGTCCTGGGGTGCTGAGGCATGGCGCCTGGCCACTGGGCATTGACCCCTCCAGGAAGGAGCTGGAGCTGCTTTCTTCTAGGGCCATTTGTGGCCAGTCTTCTTGGTTTGGGGGTGCACTGTCACAGTTGACAGGGCAGGTAGTGGCCCAGGCTGCCTGAGCTGGCAGGTGAGGCCACAGCTGGGAAACACACCAGGACCTGGCACTGGTGACCTGAGGAGCCCTTATTCAGTGAGTCCTGCTCCTCGCTGGGACATGACGCAGGCTACAGCAGCCTACCCATGCTGGAATACATGTGGCTGGGTCACCATGGTCCCTTAGACCCAGGATCTGGGCCAGTTGCTGCATGAAGGGGATGGACCTGCAGGCAGCCCCAGAGCGATGATTGCGGTCCACCACTCAAACCCACTGGGCCTGCAGGGCCTTGACCTTCACTCAACACTAGCAGCCTAAGCAGTGCTACCTCATATTAGTTAATGTACTGTTTATCTAGTACCTGTATGTGTTGGTAATAGAAAATGGTACATTAGACTAATTTAATGTGCAGTAAATGGTGTGCATTTAGATGGTGACACCCTACTTCATATTAGATTAGTCTAATGCACAGAAAAGCATTTCATGTAGACACACTCACTGGGCATTACAAATGCAATTAATGCACCTGAATTTTCTGCGCAGAAAATTCAGGTGCAATAAAGGACTCATGGGCATGCATCTAAATGTGTGCTCATCGGGAGCAAATTTGCTCCTGACAGGAACAGTTCCATCTAGTGCTGCTTCTGCCCTGCTCTGCCCCCCTGAAGCATCCAGGGGGAGTGTCAAGCTCCCCCAGGAGCCAGCCTGAGGCTGGCAGGGAGCATGGGGCCCCTCTACAGGGCCGGGAGAGCTATCCTAGCTCCAGATGGCTGGGAGGCAGCTGCCCAGCAGTAGGGACATCTCTCCCCACCCCCTGTGGCCCCCTGCTGCCTAACAATTTGATTCCAGGCAGCATCTATATATGCAGTTTGGCACATTAGTTTAATGCACCAATTTCTCATATCTACAGGTATTAGAAAAGAACGCATTAGACTAATTCTACAGGTATTAGAAAAGAACGCATTAGACTAATCTACTGTGTAGTAATTGCTGTGCACAGGAAGATAGTCTAATATAAAATGCAGTGAAATGTCACTAACGCACAGTAAAGCATCTCACGTGGACTCACCTACTGAGTTATCACTGAGGTGCTGTGATTTCAGCTAATCTCAGTAGAAATCTCAGTAGAAATGTTGCTGCATCACTCACCCTGTGCCTTTTTGTGAGGTTGGTGCTTTTGACTGCTTTATCTTTTTCACTTGCCTGCATCAGGACAATACCTCCTTTTCTGTGAGGAGACTAATATAACACACTTGCTGTACACTGATTTTGCATCTTCCTATGTTACATTGTAGGTTGCACTCTCTGCTGTTAGTGCTATCAATTTTTATTGTGCTCCCCACCAGTGCTGGCATATTATAGATTATCACAGGTGATGACTTCAACACCTGTCATTCTGTCTAGCAGTCCATTCCCCATTTCTCACCTGTCCCTTGTGCAGATGATATCCCAATGGCCCTGCTTTTGAAGCATTGGTGACACATAGGGGGTGCATGCAGGTGTAAGTGCACCCTCTGAGTGTGGCAGTGCACCCGCCCCTATGAAAACGTACTGCCAACAGTGGCGGCGGTGCCTGTGGGTGGTCACCACTCGCCAACCCCCCTCACTACCGATACCAAAAGCAGCATCTGCGGGCAGTCAGCAATTCCTGGTTGGCGCTCACCACCAGCCCCCCCACCAACAGCACTGGCAGCATCTGTGGGATCTTTCCACTTACCGCCACCGCACTCCTGCTGCCATGAGGATCGCTGTGCACCCCCAGCCACTGGAGACATGTGTCATTCATGTTTTGAAGGGCCATTTTCTAAACCAAGTGCCCAAAGTGCTTACAGTTGCTCCTGTCTTGGTTCAGTATGTTCTGCCTACATCTGGATTGCGTGTTACATACAAGGTCTCTGCATCAAATGCCTTCAGTGTAAGCGAGGTCATCCAGGATGGCTAGGCTACAACTTTCCTGTATTATTGCCTTTAGTTCTTTAGGGTCTATGCCAGTGGTCTCCAACCTTTTTATGGTGAAGATCACCTTTTGGAAGTAAAGGGCACCCTAGGATCCACTGTGCCCCACCCTGCCCCCAGCGCTGTGGCCCTGCCCCCCACCTAGCCCCCTGACACGTCCCCTCCCCCTCCCCCACATGATGTGCCCCTGGACCATATATTGTCCCAGACCTGGCTGGGCCAGGCTGGGCCGGGGCCCAATCCTACTTCTATGCTGCAGCTGCACTGAGTCACAGTCGCCCACCTGGTGGCCAGATGAATGTAGTGTCAGGCCCTGACCCAACCAGGTCTGGGACTCTTCATGAGCCGCACCAGCCCAGTGGCCAAATGAATGTGGTTTCAGGCCCTGGCCTGGCTGGGTCTGGGACTCTCCACATCCAGGGGTGCATGGGGGATGGTTCCTGCCACTGGGTGCAGCCTGGTGGAGGCCCTGGAGGCCTGTGCCCGGTGGCATGAGTCTGCCCCCAAAACCCCTGGGCTGCGAAGACTTCTAGGCCTGGCCAGGCCAGGGCCAGACGCCATTTTCCTCTGGCTTCTGGGCAGGCATGGCAGTTTCACAGAAGTGGAGTTGGGCCCCAGGTCCGGGACTCTTCATAGCCCAGGGACACATTGGAGGGGCTCAGGGGCCTATGCACCCCCCCAACCTGTGCTCCAAGCACAGCAGACAGACAGCAGCAGCCACCTCATCCCAAGCACAGGTGACAGGGACATGGACCCCCGGGGCCTTCACTGGGCTGCAGTGGGAGCCCCTCCCCCACATGTGCCCCTGAGCCATGGAGAGTTCCAGACCTGAGCAGGCTGAAGCCCAATGCCACATTCCTCTGGTCACTGTGTGGGCACAGCTCAGCAGAAGTGGGATCAGCCCTGGCCTGGCTGGGTCTGGGAAGAACTAGTCATTCAGCGGCACGTGGGGAGGACTCCCAGCACTGGGCTCAGCCCAGCAGAGGCCACGAGTGCCCATGTCCGTCCGTCCCCCCGCACTGTGCTCAGGATGAGGCAGGTGCTGCTGTGGGCTGCCCACTCTGCCCCAAGCACAGGTGGCAGGGGAGGCACAGGTCCCTGAGGCCTCCACTGGGCTGTGCCCAGCAGCAGAAGCACCCCCCACTCACCCTCCCCCACATGCCCCTGGACTACCACATCTTCCCAGACCCGTCTGGGCCAGGGCCGCCCCCACATAAGTCTAGTGTGGCCATTGAGGTACCTCAAGAATAGAAGACAGTTGCATCCCCACCACCATGAACATTGCATGCCTCCTGAGCCTGGAAGGGCACAGCGAGCTCCTGCAGGTGGCAGCAGTGGTGTTAGTGGTGGCGGTGTGGCAGCAATGAGCGAGGAGCTCCTGCAGGCAGCTGTGGCAGTGTCAGCAGCAGGGGCAAGGCAAGTGGGGAGGTCCTGCAGGCAGCCACGGTGTCAGCAGCAGGGGGAGGGGGATGCCGAGTGGTGAAAAATAGAGGACATAAAGGCATCTGGTTTCGTATTAATAGAGGATAGAGGACATAGGACCAGAAAAACAGACTGTCCTCTATAAAACTGGATGAATGGCCACCCTACGCGAGTCCCTGCTGCTGAGCTGAGCCATGCCCACATGTGGCTAGCTGCAGCAGGATTTGAGGCACAGCAGCAGCTGCCTTTGCCTCCTCTGCCCCTGCAGAGATGGGGAGGGAGCCCCCTTGCACCCCTGGAGGAGCCCCTGGGCTCTAATCATCCCACCATGTAGCCAGGCTGGGGCCCTACTTACCTTCCCCTGCTCCTGGCTGCGCCCCATGGTCAGTCACTCACCGCCCCCACCTCTTCCCTCCCCCACCTCTTCCCTCCCCAGATTGACCTGCTGGGGCTGGGGATGGTGGGTGTGCACATGTGCGTGTACCCAGCTGCCCCCCCATCCCAGGATTTGCCCAAAGAGGTTCCGGGATCTACCTATCAATCAGGATCCCCGTGTTGGTGACCACTGGTCTATGCATATCCAGATTGCATTGGTAAATTGTTTCTCTTTCTGCAGTTTCAAGCTAAGCCATTCCAATGATTCCTCCTCTACCTTTTCATTTTATCCAGTCAGTCATGCCGTGGAGTTCCTTGTCCACTCTAGGTCTGAAAGGCAGGTTTCACAACATATTCTATATGCATTTGCAGATAGCCTGATGTGGTAGCTGTCTTCTTTTTCTTGTGTTATGTTTCTTGTGGTATGTTAACTTTTTATAGATTCAGATCTTTATCTCTTTAATGACTTTAAGGCTTTCAATCCTAGCACTGTTTTTTTGCTGATACATTTATTACATAGATTTTGAGCTTTTTCACTAGTACTTGCACTTACATTTCCCCACTCTGTGGAATAAAAACCCTCCAGATCCTACAAGTCTCAATGATTCAGGCAATATTAGTGTCATGATATAAAATAGTCTTTCTCTTTGTTCTCCTTCAGGGAATGCAGTTCACTTATGCCCCAGTGTCCATTTTGAATTTTATGGGCTTTTCTTCAGAACTGTTCAAGGCAGCTACATGTGCCACATCCTTTTCCTTATTCTGCTTTGAGTGGCATTGCTACAGAACTGTTCTCCTTGGAAGTGCTCTCCAGTTCCATGCTCTATGCTTTTCTTTTGGTTTATCATGGGACTTTGTGCAGGCCTGCCCTACTGCTGGAGATTCCTTCTGTTATGCAAGATGCAGTCCTTGGACAGCAGACCCACTGTCTCTATGTATTTCCTACATCCGCGTGTGTTAATGCAGTCTATGGCTGGTCCCTACTGTTGTACATTTATCTTTCTGTTTTAAGTATGTCTGACTATGGGTCTTACTTCTCTGTTTAATCACCTCCACCTTTTGACTGCTGATAGCAAGCACTTTCATCTGTTCTTTCTATTGATCACATGCACTGGCTATTTTAATTGCTTTTTATAATGTTAAATGATCCCCATTAGCATTTTTCTTTAGCTGCTTTTGAGTTTGATCCCATTAAGATTCTCTCCTTCAGTATGCCAGCTCCATCAGTGAAAGCATTGTCTTTTTTCAGCTGTACTATGGTACCCACTCATCAGTTGTTTTATTAGGTCCCTAATTGCGCTCAGTAGAAAACTGTCTCTGTGTAGAAGTGCCGTTTTTCTTTTCTATTTTTAATAGCTCAATCAGCCTGTTTGGGCATTTCTTATCTACTTTAATGAGCTTCCCACAAGACTCCTGCTCAATGTAGATACCCCTGTCTTTATGTCTTGTACCTTTTAGAAAATGAGAGGTTTCTGGCCTGCCACTTTTCTGCCTTCCATCCTCCAATAATTACTATCCATTGCAAAGCTTGCAAATCAGTAAGCAATCATGAAGTCCTTGACTTCAGGAAAGATGACTTTGACAAGCTCAGGAGGCTTTTTTGTCGAGGCTCTAAGGGACCATGACTTGACAAGAAGAGGCGTTCAAGAGAAGTGGTTGCTCCTCAAGGGAGCGATCTTGACAGCACAAGGGATGGCCATCCCATCTCAGAGGAAGGGTAGCAAAAGGGTGCAGCAACCCCCTTGGCTCATCAGGGAACTTGAGGACCCCTTACACCTCAAAAGAGAGACTTATAAAGGATGGAAGGTTGGAATTACCACCAAGGAGGAGTACTCAGCACTGGTCCATACCTGCAGGGAGTGGGTCAGGAAAGCCAAGGCTGCAACCAAGCTCCATCTGGCTTCACATATCAAGGATAACAAAAAGTCCTTTTTCAGCTATGTAGGGAGTCAGAAAAAAAGCAAGGGTAACATTGAACCCCTGCTGAACCAAACAGGACAGCTGATAACCGACACCCAGGAAAAGACCAACCTGCTTAATGGGTACTTCGCATCGGTCTTTCATCAGTCCAATGGGACTGCCCTGCCTATCAAGACATGGGATGGCCAGGGTGAGGCCTTATTTATACCCAGCATCAGTGTTGATCTAGTAAAGGATCACCTTGAGAGGCTGGACACCTTCAAGTCAGCTGGTCCTGACGGATTACACCCTAGGGTACTCAAGATGCTGGCAGATGTCACAGCTCAACCATTGGCAAAACTATTTGAAAATTTGTGGTGCTCAGGTGAAGTACCTGAAGACTGGAAGAAGGCCAATGTCGTACGTATCTTTAAGAAAGGGCAGAAAGTTGATCCTGGGAACTACAGGCCAATCAGCTTGACCTCAATACCTGGTAAGATTCTGGAGAAAATTATCAAGGAGACCCTTCTGGACAAGCTGGCTGAGGGCAACATCCTGAGCAATAGCCAATACGGGTTTGTCACAGGTAGGTCTTGCCTGACCAATCTCATCTCCTTCTATGACTGGTGATGTATCACCTGGACAAGGGAGAAGAGATTGATGTCATATACCTGGACTTTAAAAAAGCCTTTGATCTGGTGTCCCATGACCTCCTCATGGAAAAATAGGCCAACTGTGTCTTCGGCTACATCACAGTCCAATGGCTCGGAAATTGGCTCCGAGGTTGGACCCAGAGAGTAGTGGTCAATGGCGGCAAGTCATTATGGCGCTCTGTAACCAGTGGCATCCCCCAAGGCTCTGTCCTTGAAGTGGTTCTCTTCAACATCTTTATCAACAATGTGGACATTGGTGTCAGAAGCGCACTGCCTAAGTTTGCCACTAAATTTTGGGGCACAGCATCCACACCTGAGGACAGGCTAATGGTTTTTCGGTCCCCAGGTCAACCCCATGTATTCCTATGGCGTTTTTCGGTCCCCAGGTCAACCCCATGTTGAGAATAGGCCCTATGAAGATAGGCTGAGAGCCATGGAACTCTTCAGTCTGGAAAAGCACAGGCTCAGGGGAGACCTGGTGGCTACCTATAAGTACACAAGGGGTGTTCATCAGGTTCTGGGAGAATGTCTGTTCACCAGAGCACCCCAAGGAAAAGCAAGGACCAATGGTCATAAACTCCTACAAGACCATTTTATGTCCTAGCCCCCAAGACCTGGAATAGACTCCCTCCAGATGTGGTGCAGGCACCTACTCTGGACTCATTCAAGAAATGCTTGGATGCTTATCTTGCTGGGGTCCCTTGACCCTAGCTGACTTCCTGCCCCTGGGACAAGGGGCTAGACATGATGATCTTCGAGGTCCCTTCTAGCCCTAATGTCTATGAAATTAAATCAATTTGAAATACCTATATTTTAAAACTTTTATTAAAACAGAAAATCAGAGCTCCCCTGCCCGCTTTGCTCAACAAGATGTGGGTCCAGCTGTGGCTGTACTCCCCGCTTCTCCTCCTCCCCACTACTTTGTAGCACTGAGCAGCCCCGAGTGATATACCAATGCCCTGTCCCTGCCCCTGCCCATTTAACCTTATTTATTATAATTATTGAGGCACTGGTAGGCTTCCAAATTGCTTTAAAATTGTAAATAAATCAATAAAACATTGTGTTAAACTGACAACAATATATATATAGTGGCATTTCAATTTAATCATGGAAAAATAAGGGTTCAGGGTTTTTTAATCAGTGAATTCAGGTTTTTTATCAGGCAATTTGCAATTTTTAAAGAGAAAAGGAAAACCTGGTACTTACTGTAGTGTTGGAGCAGACATTGCATAAAGCAGGAGTGCAGTCAATCATCTGAGTGCAACTTCAGCATTGACTTAATGCTTTTGTTTCTCATTGCATTTCTGAGGCGATAACACTTGTTATTTACTGTAACAGTTAGAAATGTGCCCCCCCACACCATTCCCCAAACAGATGTCCTCTTTTTTGGAACTAGAAATATGGCAAACCTATTAGAGGTAATATTTTGAATGGCACTTAACAGATTTAGGGTGAACAGGAACTGACCATGCAGAACCCTGGACACTGAACATTGCAACCCAGCTTCAAAAGAACCCTGTGCATGTGCTTAAAATGCCCCAAAGGATATGCAGAACAATAGGAATTTCCCTAGTCAGAGTCTATCCATGATTAGAACTTGTAATAACTGTCACAACCTGTACTGAGGAGCTTGTGGTCAATAATAGGCAGAACAGCATCACTGATCACATGCCTCATTATGATCTGAAGAGCCAGGCCTTTTGTTACTGCCTCACTTGCTTCATTACACTGAGCATATGTTTTCATGCTCTAGGGAACCAATTCTGGAGCCAAGGGATATGCTCAGAGAATTACACAATCTTCCTGTTACGTAAAGACATGTGATCATCATGCGAAACACTGCCGTTTTACCTTTTGTGGGAAGAACATAACCAATTAAAACTTCAAATGAGAAACTGGGTTTAAGAGCCAAGTGGCCTTGCAATGTTATCTAGTCCTAAACCAATGACATCCCAAGTTGTTGCCTATCCAGTTCATATTTTGAGCCCTTCTTTTGCAAAATGCAGAACTCTTTGCATAACATGCCTCCTCAGCAAAATGCACAGGTCTTTGCATAACTTTAAGCCAGTGCTAAAAGAAGACTGTGTGTTGGGTCCCTTCTGGGATAAATCTGAAAATTCAGGTAAACAGCTGCTTTGGATTGAAGCTGTTAGTCACCAGTGAAAGTTCAGACAGCGCCAGATGAAGAAACCTGCCACTGCCTTTCAGAAAACTATTGCATTGATGAGCCTGTTAGGCGTTGGCCTGAGAAAGCAGCAGCATCTGATGACAGCCTACATTGAGACAGAAAACAAATTGTATGTTTGAAACAGAGACAAAATAGCTCCAATCTGCATAGATTAACACAAAAAAGCCATTTCTAACTACAAACAACTAACTGTCAGACAGTTCATCATTCTGATAAACAGATCAACTCCAAACTGAGCAACAAATAAAACTAAGTAATCTGTTTTGCTCACATAGGATTTGCTAAGAAGTTACTCTTAAAACAAGAGCACAGAAGGAAGAAAAACTCAAAGAGCTCAGGACTTGATCAAAAATACAAATCAAACATTGACCCTGGCTTAAAAAAAATAAGGGAAAGAAATCTCTCTTAAGTTCTACTAAAGAAATAAGTACACAAGCACACTCCATCAGGAGAATACTCCCATGACAAATCATGGAGTATCAATACATAGATGTCCTTCTGACATTTGTTATCTCAGGCAGTGAGACAGTTAAGAGTGCATGCACAAAAAGCAAGCCGTTCCTGAAAGAAGTACTCAAAAATCAAAAGGGACATGAAGATTACTGTTATGAAAGACACAGTATGAGGCATCAGTCCTGTTATATATCTATTACTACTGTGGGAGCTGACAAAAATGAAATGTGAAAAGCCTGCTGGAAAGAGAACATACAAACATCAATGTTTCACAAATGCACCCAAAAAATGAAATGTGCCATGAGAATTTGTTGCCTTGAAAAGAAGACCAAAAAAGATTCTCCAGAATCCTTCCTTGAGGTATGGCAATTGCTTCCCAGACAATCAAATACCACTGTAAGGGGTGTTAGATGAAAGGCTAGACAAACAGCCTGGATGGACACAAAAACAGGAGAAGGCATTCAGGCAGGGAAGTGAGCAGTAAAACTGATGAGCAAAACAGGGATGGACAGCCCACATATGGAGCTTGTTTATGACAGGAGCATCACAGGCAAAACAAGGACACAGGGAACAAACAACAAGGAGAAGCAATTCCACAGGGAATATAGGCACATAGGTGACTCGTGCCTCCCGAGTCTGGGGGGGCACCAGCAAGGCATGACTGGGGCGGCATCCCCCAGCAGCCAGCCAGCAACTGGGGGGTAGGGTTCCCCAGCGGCCAGTTGCCAAATGCACTGGAGGCACAACAGCAGCAGAAGTGCCAGCACTTCTGCCACCAGCACTTCCACTGCCAACATGCCTCTGGCAAAGCCAATTTCAGGGGGGGCCCTTATGCTCTCCATGTCCCCCTACCAGCCAGGGGCTATCGGGGGGGGGGCACATGCCCCCCCATGCTTCCCCTACACATCATGTGTGGCACAGCACACAGGTGGCACATTCTTCCCCAGCTGGGAATAATCTGGGTACACTGAAGCCTCTGTTTTCAATCTTGAAGCAAAAGTTTTAGAATACCAACACTAGCATTGGCCATGGTGTTTGTTAACTCACATGAGTTGGCACTCATATAACTTGAGTCTCAACACAGCTAAAACCTCCTCTCTAGACTGTGGGGGAAGGGAGGGGAGGAAGGATCTGGTTTTGGCACTAAACGTTCAGAAATAAAAGGGTCTGACTAGTGACTACCCTCTGTAAGGGAAGCTGTGGGGCTGAGTCTTGTTGCATTTGAAAACCTGAATGCTACGATGGCCTGTGCTCTCTCATCTCTTGCAGAACCTTCCATTTGTTTTCCTGAATCCAGAATAAAAAGTCACCTAGACTGAGAAGGTAAATGTTTTTGTCCTCATTGTGTGCAAGAGAAAATCCTGACAGGGATGATGCCATGTAGTCATGGCTACTGCATTTCTACATTCTCTCCAGGAGATGAGCTGCAACACGGTCCCCTAGGGGATGATCCAGCCCAAAGATATTTATTAAAGTCAAATCCTGCTTGCCTCTCTCACAGATGTCGTCCCACAGACTGTACTGGGACTGCTTGCATTAGGCAAGCAGGATTTGGCTCTTTTGATGCATGTTGCAGGAAGTCAGCAGCTTGCAGAGTGCACTGGTGAAAGGTAAAATGGAAGGCTTTTAAAAATTTAAGATGAGCCTTTAATCAGATTTATGAGCAAATATCAAAGCAGCTGACTCTACAGAGATGTACAGATTGTGTACAATGGGAGCAGAAGCTTGTAACATGTTGTGGGAGGTACTCAGTATTTCACAGAATGAGGGCTGCGGGGAGTAAAAGCAGAGGAGTGGGGAGTAACATATAGCAACTTTATTATAATTGCATTATATTGTTGTCCCTTACTTTACTTTTGTCTTTCATTTTTATTCCTGTATCCATTTACCTGTCTCCCTTATAATAAAATCCTTGTTCTTTAGAGCTTGTGTAGTTCCCTAGGATATTATAAAACTTTATTTCGTGGGATTGTAACCATATTGCCTTTTCTTTCTGCTTTAAACTTTTTTCCACTGTAGGTGTACAGTTCTTGGTTTCTTACATTTTTTTCCCATTTTTAATTCCACCAGAAATATCCAGTATCACTACCAAATATCCACACTTTTGTCTTCTAAATGCCTTACTTCGTCCTGCTTCTGATATATAATATAATAGCATCAGCCTCCGTAAGTAGAGATCATAGACCAGATTCTATTCCACCTCTCAGACATGTAAGTAAATTTAGGCATATTAATTCTTGGCTCCAGAATTTGTTCCACTCTGCCCACATCCCTGAAAAACAGTTAATACAAAAGGTAGGCGAGCTGCTTTTTTGTGACCAAGTCTTAAGACTCAAATTATTACAAAAGTAGATGTATCAATGAATTTTCATTAAATGAACAGAGTGGAATTGAATCACAAGTTTAAGCACTTAAGTCTATGTAGATCCCTAAAAAGTTGGAATAGAATCCAGGCCTGTCTTTGAGGTAATGAAATCTATTTCCCAAGTCCAAAAGTGAACCTGTTTAAGTCCTTGTGACAGGGGGCCACCCCAGGGCAGGTCAAATCATTGGCCTACCTGATTCACCTGCCATGCTTTTGATGTAATTAAATAAGGTGTTTCTAAGGCAGGAGCTGCCTATTTAATGCCTGATGCCAAGGGTGTAATATGCGGCTCTGACCTCCCCTTTACCATGTCCCATGCCTCACAGATGGCATCTGAAGTACTCCTAACTCCCCCAGCCTCATTGCTGGGCTGCACTCAGCCTCTAGGCCAAACTCAGCCTCAGGTGTCTGGAGATTTACCTTGGCTACATGCCCCATCACCAGGGCTCACTGTATCGAACTACTGGGGCCAGCCTATGCTCAGTCCTTCAGGCCCCTCACACAGACCTTACTCTACATGCACCTGTGCAGTCCTTTCAGCCTGCAGTTGGATTCCAACTGTTTCAGAAAGGATTACAAAATTTTGAAATGTGGAGATGTTCCAATGAAATATTCCAATTGAGAATTAAATATTTTGTTCAAAATTTTATTTTGAGAAGAATTTCAGGATTTTTTAAAAATTGGAACAAAGCTACGTTTCAAAATTCCTAACTACTTTGAGAAATAGAGTTTCTATCCTTCATCCATTTCTCATCCAATGACAGCCTTGTTTTTAAAAAATGTTTTGGTGCTGATTGTCTGCGCTGCTTAGCAGGTCACATAGTAAGTTCAAGATAAAATCTGTTTGACATTTGAGATGGGCCACGGGTTTTGAAAGGGCAAAAGATGTTCGGAGGACTTGGGATTCCCTTTCCTCACCAATCTGGTAATGATTTGGCCCAGCGGTTTTGAAGGAGTAAAAGATGATTGGAGGACTTGGGATTCCCTTTCTGCACCAATCAGGCCCTAGAGACTCACCCCACCCCACCCCACCCCACCCCACCCCCCGTGTCCTGACTGGCCCCTCGGGTCACCTGGAGGGGAATAAAAGGGGCAGCGTGGGTTGACTTAGGGGAGAGACCAGTGAGGGACAACAAGGAAGGAGCTTCACAGAGCTGGCAAGAGCTGAGCCAGCGGGGCAGGAGCAGTGCCCCAGAAGAGCCTAAAAGAGCAGGACCTGCAGGCAGAGTGGGACCCTCAGCAGCACAGTGCGCAGCCAGCAGGAAAGGCTCCCCTCTGCTTCAACAAGGATCTGAGCAGTGACCTGAGAGGTTCCCAGCTTTGCTTCCAGCTCCTCCAATCAGAGGCCAGGCAGCTCAATGTGAGGCCAGACTCCGGGAAGGTCAAGATCCCTAGCAGGCTGAAAGAGTGCCACTGGTGGTAGCTGTGTGGCAGTATTCCTGCCTACCATGTGGGAGATCTGGGTTCAGATTTTAGTTGAGGTGACTTGGGGTGGGTGAACTAACAAGAAGCAAATCTTCTTGCAGTGGAAAGGGGCCATTTCTCCCCCTCCAAATACCAAGGCCCTATATTTCCTTGACATTTTGCATTTCGTGCCTTTTTTATATTTCATCCACCCGTATTGTTTGTTCTGCTGTTTGAGTTTTATATTTTGTTGACCCTGTTTTTTGTCAATGATTGTGTCTAACCTATGTTGAATCTGCCCCCCTGGGGCACTGTAGTGTCCACTATACCCTCTGATTTATGCCTGTTATGTTCCCAGTATTAAAAGGTATATGGCTAATTCCCCATTGGTGGTCTGGCTCTGCTCTATAGAGGGAGGAAAGTCCCTACACCTCCCACAGCGCTTGTGCACCTGCTTTGATCCCTTCAGTTGGACAGGGGGTACCTCTTGGAGTACCGCCCAGTTTACACATTGTTTAGTGAGGAAATTAGGCAGAAGGTGGTCCAAGCTTAGCTTTGATCAGGAACTGAGCTTCATGTGTAGAGTTACTGCAGAGGCTCCTAATTTAGAGATTAATGATTAGGATTCCAAGAAATTTGGTTCCTGGGACTTCAATGTTACTTTGTATGCTTGCCATCATATTCATGAGCAGATGTAGTCTATCTACAGAAATTAGGTAAGTGATTTACAACTGTAGCAAATAACTGACCCATCACTGCATTTGTCATGACTGCTGCGCATAGGCAATCAGACATTTCAGTTAGGAATTGCAGAATTCTACTGCCATCCTCTGGTCATGTGTAGACCAAACTTTCCTATAAATCTCCTTCCACATGCACAGAAGCACTTAAATGAAAATCTTCAAAGGGAAGAAATCAATACTGTTGCTTGGTGGTTCTGGACAGTCACAAAGATGTCACAGCAGCATGACACTCAGAGAAGTTGATCTGTAACATGTTCAAGCATTTTTTCATAGTTTTATAGTTTGTAGGGTCGGAAGGGACCTGAGCAGATCATCAAGTCTGACCCCTGCCATGGCAGGAAAGAGTACTGGGGTCAAACGACCCCAGCAAGGTGATTAACAAGCCTTGTCTTAAAGACCCCCAGGGTTGGAGCCAGCACCATTTCGCTTGGAAGTTTGTTCGAGATCCTAGCCACCCTGACAGTGAAGTAGCACCTCCTGATGTCTAATCTGAATTTACCCTCTGTCAGCTTGTGACCGTTATTTCTAGTCACTCCTGATAGTGCTCGGGGAAACAGGGACTCCCCCAGTGCCTGCTGGTCCCCCCTGACTAGTTTGTAACAGGCCACTAGATCCCCCTCAGCCTTCTCTTGTGGAGGCTGAACAGGTTCAGGTCCCGTAGCCTGTCCTCGTAGGGCCTGCTCTGCTGCCCCCTGATCATGCACGTGGCGCTCCTCTGGACCCTCTCCATGTTGTCCACGTCCCTCTTGAATTGTGGCGCCCAGAACTGGACGCAGTACTCCAGCTGTGGCCTGACCAGTGCCGCATAGAGGGGGAGTATAACCTCCTTGGACCTGCTCGAGATGCATCTGTGGATGCATGACAAGGTACAGTTGGCCTTCCTAACTGCATCCCCACACTGCCGGCCCATGTTCACCTTGGCATCAATGATGACTCCAAGATCCTTTTCTGCCTCTGCACTGACAAGAAGGGATTTCCCCAGTCTGTAGCTATGGTGCTGGTTCTTCCTCCCCAGGTGCATCACCTTGCACTTGTCTGTGTTGAATCCCATCCTATTCTCGTCCGCCCACCCCTGTAACCTGTCTAGGACCAATTGCAGCCTATTCCTTCCTTCTAGCATGCCCACATCCCCCCACATCTTAGTGTCATCAGCAAATTTGAACAGGGTGCTTTTTACCCCCTCGTCCAAGTCACTGACAAAGATGTTGAACAGTGCGGGCCCGAGGACCGAGCCCTGAGAAACCCCACTGCCCACGTCCCTCCAGGTTGAAAATGACCCGGTCCACCACCACTCTCTGGGTGCGGCCCTCCAGCCAGTTGGCGACCCAATTGACTGTGTGGGTGTTGACACCACAGTCCCCCAGTTTTTTAATGAGAACAGGGTGAGAGACAGTGTCGAAAGCCTTCCAAAAGTCCAGAAAGACTATGTCCACTGCGACACCTGCATCTAAGGATTTGGTGACCTGCTCGTAGAAGGCCACCAGGTTGGTCTGACAGGACCTGCCTCTAATGAACCCGTGTTGGTTGCCCCTAAGCATAATCTCCCCTCCTGGCCCCTCGTGGACATGTGCCAGAATAATTCTCTCAGAAAGCTTACCCAGGATTGAGGTAAGACTAACTGGCCTATAGTTTCCCGGGTTCTCCTTCCTCCCTTTTTTGAAGATGGGAACCACATTGGCTCTCTTCCACTCCTCTGGCACCACACCAGAGCACCACGAGTGGTCATAAAGCCGTGCCAGGGGTCCCGCAATGACCTCAGCTAATTCCCTCAGCACTCTGGGGTGGAGATCGTCCGAACTAGCTGATTTAAATACATCCAGTCCCTCCAGAAGTTCCCTGACTTTTGGGTCCTCCCTGACCCTTGGCCTAGGTGCGCCTCCCCTGGGGCCTGAGGGGGGCCTGGTAGGGGGCCTGATCTGGTCCCTGCTCAGAAAAATGGAGGCAAAGAAGTCATTAAGTAGGTTATCTTTGTCGTAGCTGTGACGACCAAATTTCCTAGCGTGTCTTGCAGGGGCCCCACATTACCTGGTACTTTCTTTGTGCCCCCTATGTATTTAAAAAAGGACTTCTTGTTGTCCTTTAGCCGGGAAGCTAGTCCCAGTTCCATCTCCTCCTTGGCCTTCCTGACCACCCCCCTACATCCTCAAGCAAACACAGTATAGTCCTCCCTGGTGATGGCCCCTCCCTTTCATTGGGTGTACGCCTCCCTTTTAGCTAGAAGACATTCCTGGATGCTTTTGGTGAGCCATGGGGACTTTTGCGCCCTCTTGCTCCTTTTGATCCATGTTGGGATTACCTCCCTTTGGGCTTGCAGGAAGTGTCCTTACTGATTCTTAGTTTTGGATGAGAGATTCCAAATGCACATGAATAGAGAGAGTTGCCAAGGGGTTAGAATAGGGGATTAGCCATCAGATATTCCAAGTTTTATTCCTTCCTTAGCCACTGGCTTATTCCTGGTTTATAATCCTAGACATGTCATTTATTCTTTCTGTGCCTCAGTTTACCAGGGTATAAAACAGCTGTTGTGATTTGTCTATTTTGTAGGTAACATAGAAAAAGTTGGCATTTTTAGACTCATTTAAAGATGACCTGGAAGTAGAGCTGGTCAGAAATGGGAGTTTTTGTGCTACTGGACATTTCACCACTTCAGAATTCCTGCTATCTCAAACTGGGACTAAAACTGAAATGTCAAGAATGGAAATTCAAGAATAGTTTGATTCAGAAACATTGACAAGATTGTTTTTATTTTTATAAGACAAAATAATTTGACAGGTTGCAACGGTGGGCGGATGAGAATAGGATGGGGTTTAACACTGATAAGTGCAAGGTGTTGCACATGGGGAGGAAGAACCGGCACCACACTTACAGGTTGGGGAACTCCCCTCTTGCCAGCACGGAGACGGAAAAGGATCTTGGAGTCGTCATTGACTCCACGATGAACATGGGCCGGCAGTGTGGGGAGGCAGTCAAGAAGGCCAACCGTACCCTGTCATGCATCCACAGATGCATCTCGAGCAGGTCCAGGGAGGTGATCCTCCCCCTCTATGCGGCACTGGTCAGGCCGCAGCTGGAGTACTGCGTCCAGTTCTGGGCGCCACACTTCAAGAGGGACGTGGACAATATGGAAAGAGTTCAGAGGAGGGCCACTCGTATGATCAGGGGTCAGCAGGGCAGGCCTTATGAGGAGAGGCTATGGGACCTGAACCTGTTTAGCCTCCACAAGAGAAGGTTAAGGGGGGACCTTGTGGCCTGCTACAAACTGGTCAGGGGGGATCAGCAGGTATTGGGGGAGTCCCTGTTCCCCTGTGCGCTGCCAGGAGTGACCAGGAATAACGGTCACAAACTGGCGGAGGGTAAGTTTAGATTAGATATTAGGAGACGCTACTTCACAGTCAGGGCGGCTAGGGCCTGGAACCAGCTTCCAGGGGAAGTGGTGCAGGCTCCTAGCCTGGGGATTTTTAAAAGGAAGTTAGATGAGCACCTTGCCGGGGTCATCTGACCCCGGTGCTCTTTCCTGCTAAGGCAGGGGGTCGGACTAGATGATCTACCTAGGTCCCTTCCGACTCTAGCTACTATGAAACTATGAATGTCAAAATTAAAAAATACAGTATTAACTATAAACATAAAATACTATTTTTTAAAGATTAAGTCAAAACAAAACGATAAAGCACAATGAAATTAAATAAAGTTGATAAGGTGAATGATAAAAGCAAATGATAAAATCAAAGGTAATAATTAATATTTCAATTTTTTCTGATAGACTTCAAAATAAAAAAACCACCCTGAAAAACTTTTGAATTTTGATGAAACATCATTTCTGATGGAGAAATGGCCCATTTGAAAAATTGCGGCCATCTCTATGGAGATTGTTTTACACTCTCAGAGCCCATACTACATGTGGAGTCATGTATTTGTGGTCCCTGGGTTCAAATTAAGGGTAATTCTGTAGTGTGGAAAGCATCTGCCATTCCCATACCTCTGGGCTTGTGCTGATCACCGATTGGTACCATGAAGAAACACCTTCAGGTCTGCGAGGGAAATGGGGTTGGCCTACTTCTGTGGAAATTACAGATGGATTGCCTTGCTGTCCACCACAGGAAAGCTCATTGTGTGAGAACCCTCCTGAACCATCTCCTTCCACTTTTCGAAGCACTCTTCCAAAAAACTCAGCGTGGGTTTAGGGCATCAAGAGGCACAACCGACATAATCTTCTTGCTCACCAGCTGCCCGAAAAATGCCAGGAACAATATAAACCTCCCTAGATGGCCTTCTTTGACCTCACAAAGCCTTCAACTCTTGAGGGATCCTTCTGAGATCTGGATCCCCACCAAAATTCATCACCATTCTTTGTCTGCTCCATGACAGTGCATAAGCAGTGGTTCTCGCTAATGGATTTATCACGGGTGCCTTTGAGGTTAAGACTGGAGTTAAGCAAGGCTGCATCATCACTGCAACATGGTTCTCAATATTCATTACCGCAATGCTACATCTACCTACCAAGCTTCCAGTCAGAGTACAGATGAAGTACCGGTAAATTGTTTAATCTTAGCCAACTCTCAGCCAAAACCAGGACTACCCTGATCTCAATCATTGGGCTCCAGTACGCTAATGATGCTGTAGTGTGCACTCACTCAGAAGCAGATCTTCAGGTAATTGTTGACATCTTTACCAAGACACAAGAAAATGGGATTGACATTTAACATTCAGAAGACTAAGGTCCTCTATCAACAAGCTCGTAATGAGCAATCTCCAGTTCCAGCCATTCAGATTCATGGTGAGACTCTGGAGAACACTGAGTACTACCTGTACCTCAGCAGCCATCTCTTACAGAAGGTCGACACAGGTAAAGAATCCAACATTATCTGAATCTAGTAAGAATCTCCTCCTGTCTGTTCTCAGCTCTCCCTCCCTTCCCTTCCATGCTGAACAGCATCTCCCCTGCCCTCTCCTTGTCCTCTGCTTACGCTGCTGCTGTCCCTCGCTGAGCCTGGTTTCCTGCTGGAGCAAGGCAGGAGCAGCTCTAGAGCTGAGCATGGAGGGAAAGGGAGGGGGTGCCCAGAGAGGAAATTATCACCTGCTTTGGGGACTCAAAATGAGTCCTCAGCTACTGTTCCTTCAGCATCACCTGAAAGGAGGTGCAACCACAACCCCTCTGGATCCATCCTTGGCTTCATATACTGGGTGGTAGACCACAGCCAGATGAGGCACTTCAAGAACTAGGACTCTATTCTTTGTCAGTCGGTATGTGTAACTGCTTCTTTTGCTGTAGCTCTCTGTTCCTTAGACGTAAATATCCTGGCTGTTCAAAATAGGGGCTGGTAAGAGTCTGATCCTTTCTGGCTGTCCCTGATAACTGTTCCAATGATAGCAAAACATTGGGAACCTATACATGTGCT
This sequence comes from Crocodylus siamensis, assembly GCF_052110815.1. Lineage (NCBI taxonomy): Eukaryota > Metazoa > Chordata > Crocodylia > Crocodylidae > Crocodylus > Crocodylus siamensis. Next base: position 108,953,087 of record NC_143397.1, on the reverse strand, counting down.
GGACATCTTCTCTGTGCTAATTTGCATCTGTTGGAGCAGACTTGATTAATTGAGTCTGCTGGAGCGTCCCAATTAGCTGTCTCTGTGTCATGTGTATTCAGTGTCCTCACACTTCAAAATGGCAACAGAAGTGTTTTAACTAAATGCCCCATACCACCTTTTTGAAACACTGGACACTGAATACAGGTGATGCTGCAGAGCCACTCTAATTAAAGTGCTCCCCCACCAACCTGGAGCACATGTAAAGATACCCATTGTAATTTCAGAGGGAGAGAGGAAGAAAAGCAGGTCGGCATGCACAAAGGGAGGGTTGTTAGTTTGTGACAGTGGTATTCAACCTTTTGGCTGCACAGGCCAGCTGTGACACACAGCTGGTCTGTGGGCTAGATCCGATCCTCTACACCAGGAGCTGGCCCTGCACTGCTTCCACTGGGCCCTGTGCACTGGGATCAGGCTCCAGGGCGCCATGCTGCTCTAGGCACCCTATCTAGGGCACAAGGCTCCTGTGAGCTGGATGACAAGGTGCTGGGGGCTTGATGTAACCCATGGCCAAGGGTTTAGCACCCCTGGTTTAAGCCACAACTATAGTATTAAGCTAAGCCAAGTTCTGAAAATTGCCTTTTGGAAAGCATTAATAATAGTTAAAAGTAACAGTTGTAATAACCATTAGGGCTGTGTGAAGCTTCAGGTGCTGATTCAATTCGGAGGAGATTTGACCCAGTTCAGTGGCCGAATCTCCAAATCCAAATTGAATCAGGGGACCAATAAAAAGGTCCGAACTGACTTGAAGCTCTCCAAATCTTCAGAAAAAATTCAGAGAGATTCAATGATTTGGGCAGTCCCTGCCTGCTGCAGCAGGGAGCTGGAGCCGACTCGGAGCTGGTAAGTAGGGGGCAGGGGAGGAGGGGGAGGAGACCATGGGGGGATCCCTGCCAGGCCACATCCCCTGCCTGCTCTCCCAGCCCCCTCAACCCCTGCCTACTCCCCCAGCCCCCCCATGGCTACCCTGCCCAGCCCCAGCTCCCAGTGCTTTAAAAAAAAGCCCCATACTCCAGGTGCTGCCGGGTGGGAGGGCAATCCCCACTGCCCCCCACTGTCCCATGCTTCATGGGGGGGCTCTGCCATGAGCTCCCTGACCCCCCTTTCCCATGGCCCCCACATGGCTGCCCCACTCAACCCAACTCCAGCCCTTTAAGGAAAAAAAAAAACAAAAACCCCTGAACTCACCAGCTCCTGCAGTGGCCTCAGGGCTTTGGGTGGCTCATGGAAGAGCTCCCCACATGGCATGGGGCAATGGAAGGCAGCAGGAATCACCCCCCACCGGGCAGGAACCAGTGAGGCCGGAGTTTTGGGGGGGGTTTCCCTCAAAAGGGCCAGAGCTGGGGTGGGTGGGGCAGCCCTTGCTGGGGCCGGGAGAATGGACAAGAGATGGGCCTGAGTGATTCAGAGATTCGGCAGCAGCCAAATCTCCGAATCAGATTCATCCAAATCGATTCAGGACAGTGATTCAAATCATTCTCCCCCAGATCAGCCAAATCTGAATCTGAAATTAATACTAGCCACTTCACAGAAGCCTAATAACCTTATGTTTTACTTTTTGATTTAATTGTACATAGACAGCTAGAACCCAGGTGAAATAATAGTTTTCATTAACTAAACATATTAAGACATAAATGTTTGTTTTATGTTAAGTTGATATAAATGTGTGTATGCAAGAGAGGATCAAAGGGGAAGCTTAAAGTAGTTCTAGAAGGTGTCACAACCAGTGGGCAAAAGGATTCACAAATGACTGATGGGTACCTTCACCAGGCCTCCTAACAGGCAGTGAGATACAGGTAGTTTACTTCACTTGCTGTATGCTGTTGCCTAATGATTTTTTTTCTTAGTTACTTAAATTTATAATTGTGCTTTGCGTTGAATGGTTATCTTCCCCTGGTCCTCTGAACTCTCTCCTCCACTTCTTGACTTTGGGGGAAGGAGATGGACTTGTAACAGAGTTACCAGTCTGACTTTGACTGAGTGCTGTTACAATTGTCTGTATACCTAAAAGGATCCATCTAAAATTACCCCTATGAAGGATTCACCCAAGCAGAATTATTTTGGTTCAGATGCTCAGTTGGTACAAATAAGGATAGCCAGCCAAGAAAGTAACCATCTGTCTTTAAGTATTCTGGGTCCCCATCTCTAAACTATCATAAAAGAATATTCAAAATTAATATATTGTTTTTCTCTCCCCAGTAGATGGCACCTGAATACCATGAATAGTTCAGGTTGCATGCTTATGTTCAGGTAGAGGCCATCTAAAGCTTCTTCCTGAACTTTATTTAGAAAATTAACTCTCAAACAAATTAACAAGTAGAAGTCATGAAATCTGGAGATATTTGGATTGCTTTCTCACATAGGCTGTGCCTCCTCTTACCTGAGTTGGTGGCAGGAAGCTCAGGCAGGAGTAAGCATGGCCACTGCCAAGCCATCAGAGCTCCAGCGCACCCGTGCTCTTTCGGGAAAGTGAAAATAGAAGGTTTAGCCAGCAAAAAGGGCCTCTGCAGTGCAAGCTAGGTCCTGCCTTTCCTCACTTGAGCTGATGTATCAGAGTGCTGTTCAAAGACTTTCACTAACTATTTTGTGGGACTGCACAAGATCTCATTTTGGGCCATCCATGAAATGATTTCCTCCCCCACTAACCTCCACTTCGTGGGTTCTTAAATTTTGTTCCATTTCGTTCTATTATGAAGCATCCAAAAAACCGAAAGCATACAAATTCTATGGCTTTTGGGGCTCTTCTAATCACCTTAGCTCCTAATTTTCCTTTGTCTCTAATCTCATCAGGTTTGTGACAGGTTTTACCTTTTGTAACCTACCATTTCTGGTCTGATGTTTTTCTAGACAATAGAGAAGGGGCAGACATCTGGTTTATGATGGAAACTGACCCAAGTGACAAGAATGTTGCCACTCCTGAGTAATAGCATGGCTTTCTCCTCACAATAAACTGGAAGACCTCACAGCCAAACTTTAAGGATTACATTACTATTAGAGATGGATAAGAAGGGGCAAAGAGTGAATTTTTAATAAAAAACTGTCATACTTTTAATTTCAAAACTGAATATTGCCAGTTTTGATGAGAATCTTGAATATAAAATATTTTAATTAACACTACATGTGGTTGAGAAATGGCTTGGCAGATATTGCAAACATTTCACTATTTTTCTGATTTCCAAATTTGGAAACTTACAGTTGTTAACATTTCCAAATTAAAAAATACGTATCAGTCCCATTTTGGAGATGCAGAAGAGAAAGTGGGAAGGGAAAGAGAAGCATTACTTTTGTACAGGACACATGTTTTAAATGACAGTGATGTCTGAGGACACATCTGAAGGAGGTCAGATGTGTGATTACAGTTAGGTATACCCAAAGTAGCACTGAAAATAAAGTGAAGCAAACCCCAGCATGAGCTGTGCTCACTTGTCAGGGACCCTGGTTGTGTTCTCCAGTTGTTAGCCTAGGCTGAAGTATACGTTGCCATGACTTCTCTGCTATTTTCTTCTCCACTACCATTACAAGTTCACACCATTACAAGTTCAGAGTAGATGCATCCTGACACATTGTGTTGCTTTGCGTAGGTCACAGAACACCTGTGAACGTCCATTTTCACATCTACAAAATGGAGCTAATGTGACTTAGCTATTTCGCAAGAATAGGGTGGAGAGGGGGAGCCATGAGACAGTTAAGGTTTGTTAAGTAATGTTCCTGAGTGAAAATTATGGCAAATTATTAGTGTGATGGTTGCATTCATAAATAGTATATACATGGTTAATAAATGATCTCATAAATTCTGCCAGGTAACAAGGGCCAAGTTCAATTTAGGAGTTTTACACAAATTTTCTCTCTTGGTTTGAGCCTGCCACTCAGAAATCTGGGAAAACGAGCTACTTGGGTGTCCCATGTGAACAGATTTCCCCACTTGCAAGCAGTATTACACTGCAATAGGGTTTATTGAAGTAGAAGCTAAATGGGATAAAGAAACAGTCTTAGGAAACCCTCAGTAGTCAGTTGCTCATCTAAGCCATTGCTCAGTCAAAGAGTTTCAAGTTCTAGCTTAGTCTCACACAGGGTAAACTTTGTAGCCAATGTAGCTCCTAACCCAAGCTTTCTTCACTGCCACTGGAGGGTGCTGATCTGGCCACTGTAGAGCATGGCTTAAGGGCAATACTAGGGACTGCTGTCAGGGTGCAGCATTAGGAAATGCTGCTCTGCCCACTGCCTCCAAGGGTCACTACCAGTCCTCCATGCTTCTGAGAGGCCTCTGCCATTCCTTCATGGGTCTCCACTGCAGGTCTTTAGTTTGCTACGCAGCAACAGCTCTTTTAGACCCTGCCCTACATCAGTGGTACGTTCTGGAATTTTTTTCAGTTCTTTTAACTATAGTGAATCTTAGGCTTTCGCCTAAACTCATATAGAGTCCTGTACTTGGAAGAACTTTTATTTTAAGGAGCTGATTGAAACCATTTAAAGAAAAATTCACTTATATTTTGCTGTAGAACTGAGGCCACCCCACTGCAGACCTCTGCGCAGCTTACAGTGGGGGCTGACCTGTGTATTATTTGGCATTGACAACATTTATGTCTCCAACTTCAAAACTTGAAACAAAGGACTGGTGGACATAAAATCGGTCCTGCCTGCAATTTATAACTGTATACTTTAACCTCAAATGATGCAACAGAAGACCACAATGTGAAAACAAGCATGAGTAACTCTTTAAAACTGTTATTAGTAACATGGCAACATGATATGGCAAAGCCAAGGCTCAAATTCAGGAATTACTAAAAAATTGAGTTTTTCTTGATTCTGCTTTCCTGTTTAATTTCACAGTAGTTTGTCTCCATACTTTCACTCTGTCTGAAAGAAAGAAAATCATTGTGATGGAAAGGGGCATCCTAGGTCATTAAATCCAGTCCCCTGCTTTTGCAGGCGACTAGTTGCACAAAAGGATCCAGAAGAGCATTTATTCTGTCCCACCTCACACACCTCAGCCTTATGCTGTTTCAGCCTCCTCTAATAAAACAGATTCCCTGTTCTAGTAGCTGTTTTCTATAGCTGCTCAAGTTTCAGTTCATCTTTTTTTAACAAAGATGTCCTGATCTTGAGACAGTGTTCTAAATTGGGTCTTACCACCACGTTGCACCAGGGTATTACAACTTTCCTGTCTCTGCTGAAAAAATCCTAACGCACTTTGGAATTGCATTAGCCTTGTTTACAGCTCCATCGGATTAACAGCTTGTTGTTCTCTTAAAATTAACCAAGAAACCTAGGTTTTTCTCTTCCCCACTTTGTCTCCAGTCTATGAGTTCCCATCTTATGACAAAAATTTTGTATCAGTTCCTATGTACATGATTTTGAACTTTATACTATCAAATTTTTCTATTGCTTCACCCCACAAGGTTAACACTTCCTCTACAATAATCCTCCTCCATATTAGCAGTAGCTCCCAGTTTTATCTCATCTGTGAATTTTATAAACACATATCCAGTTCTTGCAGCAAGGTCACCAATGAAAAGGTGTTGCTTGGTCCTGTGGCCATGGACCAAGCAATCCCCGCAACCCCGCCTGCCCAGCTGGCCCTAGAACAGGCCCCAAGACTGATCCCTGAAGACCACCACCAGAATCATCTCTCCAGTCTGTCAACGTAAGCTAGTGTAGTCTCCCTTTTAGCTAGTTCCTTAACTATATCACAATTATTACATCAATCCCCATTTTTTCCAGTTTAGCTAATAAGTCCCTAATGAAGCACACAGTACCAAGTACTTTGCTTAAATCTAGATAGATTAGGTCCACTACATTGACCTTAATGAAGTCAGTTATTTTGTCATGGAAAGATAGTAGTTCATTGCACATAATTTTCTTGGATAAAACCATGTTACATTTTGCCCCATTTCTTTGATTATTTCCATATTCTTGAACATCTATTCTGAAACGTAACCTAATGGGCCTTGGTCACTTTCTCTCCCTTTTTGAATATAGGCACTAAATGTACTTTTCTCCACTCATAGGGTACTGTCTTTGGGTCACAGGGTACCATCACAGAGTGCCTCAGTCTATAGCTTCACTCTAAGTATGTATTACTGGAGTTACTGTTCCATGAGTTAGTTCTTTCATGGTGGGAAATTATCAGGAGAGGCCAATTCCCACACAGTAAGAGCTCTGAGCTCCAACATAGGCCTTCATCTCAGGTAAAGCAGGATACTAAAGGAGAAATGCTCTCTGAAAACCTCATAGGGGGCAGGACTACACATGCACTTTAATGTGCAGTGGCCTATTCTACTGCACATTAAAGCATCACAGCAAAAACAGTGCTAATACACCAATGCACAGTCAAATTAGTCTACTGTGCATTAAACATCACTAAAAAGGCTTTTGCTACTGTGTATTAGGGCAGTCTAATGCACCTTTAGGTAGTACCTCATATTAGAGGTACTAAACTTAATGTGCAGTCACACATATAAACTTGCCCAGCTTGGAGCAACAGTAGTCCTGTATCTGACAGTGGCTGAAAATTGCCATAATACTCAGGCACATACATGGAACATAAGTAGTTTGAAATAAAGATACCAAACCAGCTACCAGGAGTGGGGGATGCTGAATAACAAAATATTCTGGTTAACTGAGTGGCCCGAACAGTCGTCCGTGCCTGTTCGGGTGCTGCTTCTCCTGCCGTGTCTGGGGCATTGTTGCCCCCCCCTGCAGGATCACCAACCCTGCAGGATGGGGAGGTGGGCCCCATGCAGCCTGCTATGCTTCCAGGCCGTGGGGGCTGGGCAAAACAGGCTGCTTTGCCCCCGGCCGTGGGGGCTCGGAGAAACCAGAAGTGCCCAGTGGGGACTTCTGGTTTCACTTTACCTTACAAGCTGGCATGCTGGCTTGTAAGGTGCTGGTTAGCGGAGCTTTTCCTATATTTCAAAAATAGCACAGTTGTACAATTGGACAAACTATGCTAGCTTCAGCTGTATTGGAGCACAGTTACCCGAGGTCAACAAAATAGCTTAAGTTATCTGTGTAGATGGGGCCTCCATTCCTCCTCATCATTTCAATTAAAATAGATGCAGCAGGTTTAAACCAATCTGAGGTCCATTACCTCAGAGAGGAAGGGAAAAGCTAAGTGGTATTAAGAAACAGACCGTGAAATTGGAGTGTGTCTGTCTTTCTGCTCTCACATGTGATGGCCTCTTGAGAAAGAGATATCTAAATGAGAACACCATGAGAATGTGCTTGTCAGTTCCTTTGTGTACCATTATTTTCCCTTTGTAAAGAAGGTTTCTGCCTCTGTTAGCAAAGACTCTGAACAAGTTCTCAATAGCGACCCTTATTATTTTTGTGTTTCCTCTAATTTATGTTTTTAAGGCTTGTAAACAGTGTAAGCAGAAGTCTGCATCTCATTCCCAGATACTCTTTTTGAAAGGATGTTATCCTATTACATCCATTATGGATGAGTTGAACTGTTCCTCATTAGCTGGAGCAAGGAGCTCAGTGTTCAGACTTAAATCATAGCATTTTGTTCTAAGTCCAGGACAAACCAGGGAGTTTGCCTTACCCTGTTGTACCTTTGGGCATCTGTTAAACTTTCCAGCTGAGTCAGGCAAGTAGGTGGTGTGTGGACATGCAGCTGAAGCATGGGGGAGAAAAGTCTACATTTGCTACATTACAATTTTATTCAGTTCATCTACTGAGACCCTGACCCTGCAACCTGATAACAGGTGGGCAGGTGAGGGGGTCATACCCACCACCCAACCTGGCTAAGAAGTACACATAGCCTATTACTATTGTTACCCTATCCCTAGCAGCCTTGTTTCTCCTCCACCTACTCTGCCCTTTCTTTTAGATAATGAACTCTTTAGAGCAAGGACTGTGAGTTATTCTTTGTACAACAGCTAGCACATGGGGCCCATGATCTTGTTAATTTCTGGGCACTGTGGTGACATTAGAAGAGCATTTGCTCGTCTGTCCAGTGTGTGTGTGGGGAATGATTGCCTTTCTTTCTTTAAGAGTTAAGTTCTTAACAGGGTGGAAGAGCATGCTAACAGCCTGGCTTCTGCTTAGCATTCTTAATACTGTTAGGAGTCCCCTATGGTTCAGTGGTAAAATCCTTGCCTACTGCATTGGAGACCTAGGTTTGATTCCCAGCTATGGAGGCCCCAAACATCTTGACTCAGTCTGGTCTTTGGATTCTGTCTCAGTGACCTGAAGGGAGGATGGCAAGTCTGGGCAGCCTCCACTGCTCTGAAAATTCCTGTCTGGGAATATACATCAAAGGTCTGGGTGGCCCTTGTACATACTCCATGATCCAGGAGGATTGATGGTTGCCACTCTACTGTGTAGTGACAATAGCAGCCCACATGACAATCTGGCCTCCAAGGTCCCTATTTCCAATGAACTGACCCTGCAAAAAAACCAGCTATAAAATTGGAGACTCATCTGGCTTACCTTACAGGGTCAGGTATGTGACTGGTTTTGTTGAAGACAACAAGAACAACATAAAAATAGCTTTCTGGGGTTACTCATATCTGGTGCCTGCCCTCCTCCATTGATACTATTCATTTGTTTATAGGGTTTCCTTTACAGTAAAGTTTCACTGTCAGCTCTCTCCATGATTGTCTTTGAGGATGTGCCTACTGCAGGGGCGGGCAATTATTTCAGATGGAGGGCCACTTACTGAGTTTTGGTAACCCACCGAGGGCCGCATGACAGGCAACCAGGGGCAGATAAATATTAATTTTCTAAAATTTTTAGGGGTCCCGCAGGCCGGATGGAATGGCCTGGCAGGTCACATCTGGCCCATGGGCCACATTTTGCCCACTCCTGGCCTTCTGTGTCCCTGGTACTCCGAAGGAGAGTTGTGCTGGAGCACACACCTGCTCACCCACTCCCACTCATCCAGGCCAAACTTAGAAACATGATACTGAAGCCATCTGTGCCTGCTCTTGGTATTGATGGAGACAGAATTCAAGAGCAGCCACTGGGAATGCCCCTAAAGTACCTTCACAGTCCCAGTTTGGGGGTTGAAAGCAGCAGTGGATAGGGGGCCATGCTCAAGAGTATCACTCCCCACAACAGTGCTGTCACTGTGGGAAAGATGCAACCCAAGAGTTGTGTCTGCTTTCAGCACCAAAGCACCTTCATGAGACTATTACCCAAACCTATGACCAAAGCTTTCCATGCACCTATTAACAGCAGGCACAGCTGATAAACTGAACTTTCCTACATCAAGGTAACAATTTCCCTCACTTCTGCATGATGGAGCATTCTCAAAGCATGTTTTTGCCTGGAACGATGTAAAAGGGACCAAGGAAGATAGAGAAAAGGCCTGTTATGTACAGTCACACCACAGAAAGTTTTCTTCCTGTTCCATGTAACATACTATGCTTTTGTAACCAATGACAAAACCCAGTATAAAGGCCACCAAAGCAACCACTGTTGCAAATTGAAGGGAAAATTCCTTCCTCTCTTTTGTACGTTCAAAAAACCAAGACCCAGCGGAAGAGGTACCAGGCTTTGTGTGGCTTCTAGCTGGCTAGGCTCAGAAGATTTCTCCCAAATGCAGCAAAGGGAAGTGTACCCACAAGGACTCTGGAGAAGGCTGAACAGGCCTGTTTGTCAGTCTCAATGGATGAGAAGGGGTCTATGATTTGATGACCTCAATTTTAGGACTCAGTGTACAGGATGGAGTAGCACTGATGATGTTGCAAGCTGGAGATAGAAGGAAGATGCTTGTCCTCTCTTCCTCCCACCCTTGCAAAATGCTGGTTTTGTGTGACAGAATAGTGTGAGGTTTTCTTCTTCCACTAAAAGACCTGCCACTATAGGTCCTATATGGATACAGAGGAAATTATGGGTTGTGAGTAGGGAGCTGTGTTGTAACTTACCCATTACTTCCTGTCTTTTCCTCATCCAGAGAGTTTTAGACCAGAAGAGGCCATCTAAAAAAAACTATTCTTCCCTGTGGCATAAAAACAAGCCAGAAAATGTTTTCCAGTAGTCCCCACAGTGAAGAGAATTATCCTTTAGTACTGTATCAGTGAACATTTAGTCCAATAACCTGTGGCTGAATAACAGCATATCTTTGCACAAGACATCAGATATCCATTGAGAGACTCCATAGAAGGATGTATTTGTTGCTTCCCTATTACTTAGCAAACAAGCCTTGGTTCAGAGTCAATTTGGGGTATTTTATAAAGATTCTAGGCCAGGACAGTATATACATGTGTGAATTTGTAAGTCAGCTTACTCATACTCAGTCATAATGCCTATTAAAAAGAACCAACTAGATATTGTAATTTGAGGTAATTCAATGAGTTCTGCCAGTTCCAATTAATAATTAAGTTCAGCAACTTGTACCATTGATTAGATTGGAACCAGTGATGGCTGAACCGCTCAGGTCTAGAATTCCAATCTGGCTTTGGATAACTCTTGTAAGTCTAGTAACTGTGTTTTCAAAGCTGTCTAAAGGATTTGGATGTCCATCTTCCACTCAAAATGAAGGCAAATTGGGTGTGCAAATCCGCACCCATCTATATTTTTCTGTGTGCGCCAGAATTGATGTTTTTATTTAGGATGCAGAGGAAGACATGCTATGCAAATAGTAAATTGCTAAGTCCTCCAAAAAAAATTAGTATGGCTTTTATGTGAGTTCTTAGAAAAGCTTAGGTTCACTCCTTTTATCTGAACTTCAGTGATTAAAACTGCATCATTACAAAGTAGTTTATATTACTGCTGTGCCAGATCTAACATTACTGTCCTTATTAAAGCCTTTGTGACCACCACATGACCTTGTGATGCAGCATATCAAAAGCTCTTCGTGTTGGAAGCCTTGTTAATAATTGAGACGGTAAGTGCTTTCCCTGCATTATTTTTATTAAGCCAAGTGACAGAAAAAGGTGGGTGGTAGTATTATCCACTTAAGGAGGGCCAATTATGTTTTTGTCTGTCACAATTAGCATTTTTGCATTTTGTGGAGTCGGACATGAAGCCAAAGTTCAGAAACAAGTAGCCACAGCTTTTCACTTGACCTCCATCACAGCAGACCTACAATGTGTTGCTAATCCTTTTTTAGATTCATCTCATCTAAGCCCTAATTAATTTTTAATCCCTTATTCAAAACTTCCACTATGGCTCCACTTTATTTCAGGAAGCTTTCTGGAAGGCATGGAGCCATCAAAACTAACACATCTCATTTGTTTGACAGTTTTATGGTTCACTTGGAACAATTTGCAAATCTGTCTGTCACTCCCCTCCTAGCGACTTTGTAGCTTTTCTATTTTAATCCCAAAATGGAGAGCACAGCTGTGGAATGGCCCCTTAAGTGAGACTTCTAGACTGGAAAGATAGTTTGAAGGAGCGACTACTAATGTTTTGTGTAAGAGTTTATTAAAGCGTTTTATGACTTTGTTTTTGTGGGCTGTCCAGCTAATACCACGCTAACATGCTGATGTCCAACTGACCCCCCTTGTCGTTGGAAACCTGGACCTGGAGTGCTAAGAATGTATCCTTCTTTTGTCTGAGCTTAAGGAGTCATTCCATTGGGTTGTAACAGTCGTAGTCATTTAACTTGGACTAGCCAGAGAGAGAGAAAAGTTCACCCTGTAGTAGCCTGGGTTCCAAATCCAACCTGATGGAACAAGGAACACTTTCCTGTGGCAAAAGCCACAACAAACCCACTCAGTGGCCAGGTACAAACTGGCAATACAAGAGGAGAAAGGGAAGGGGCATCTGGGGTAACTGGCAGTGCAAGCCCTCTTAGAAAGGGGCATTTCTGCATGAGGTGGAAATGGGATCCTGCCTTCCATTCTTGTGTATGCTAGCTCACTGTATTGGATGGTCACTGGTTACCCGTTAAGCTGGGATACCTCTTAAGCAAGGGGCACTTCCTCCCTGTGCCCCATAAATGTATTGCACCATGTGCATAATAATACCATGAAGCAATACCCTTCAGGTGGCATGTCCTTTCCTCTGCACAGCAAGGCTGAAGTTCCTCTTGGACCCTAGTTGATTTAACAGTTTTAATTACTGTCATATTAGTGATACACAGCAACCATTGCCATTCCCAAAATGAGACACTAATTTAACAATGAGCATTTGAAATAGCCTCCTCATTTCACAGCAATTCTTTATGGTATTTATCTTCATAATGTGAATCCGGGTGAAATAAAGCATAGTGTATTAATACAGAGGTCCAGCATTCCCAGAAACCTTATGCTGCTACTGAGCCCAAGGCAGCACCAGCTGCCAAAGAACAAGAGCACTAATTCACTCAGATTCTAGCTCTCGCCATTACAGGGCTCCCTGAGTCATCCACTAGCTGTACTATTACTTCAAGCCATGCTATTCCAGAATCAAAGTACTTGTTATTAGCTGGCACCCAAATAGTTCCTGAAAAACACATGCTTCTAAGGCTGTCCAGGCCACCGTTTTTGGAAGAAGTGCCTTTAAGGCATGTCTAAAATGGAGCTGTGACAATACAGCACCAGCTCTGGCCTCTGTATCATGAGTATCAGAATCACATTTTTTTTGCTCTTATCAACAGTCAGCATAATAAAGGCAGCACTAGTGTTGTACTTCTGTTTCTTCATGGCCATCAGATACTTTGTGCTCTTTGCTTGACTGTGTATTGGTCAGTGTGAGCCAGGTATGTATAAACCAGCAGAACTGAACAACTTTGGAAAGTCAACATAACTGCAAATGTATTCAAGTTAATGAGAGCTGCACAAATACAAGCAAAAGCCTATTTTTCTTCTGCAGCTGCACATTCTTGGTGCTGATGGTACACAAGACTGAAAGTTACCCAGCTTGAATCTCAGAGCTTGAGTTGTCTTTGTAGCACTAGCAGTGAGGCCAACTATCTTTTTGATGAGCAGACATTGATAATCTGAAACATACTAGAGGACAATGTAGGGTCCCATGAGGCTGTTTCTCCAAAATTATGGGCAGGATCTGCAGGTTTACAGAGGTGGCAAGTTAATAGAAAAGGAGTTGAAGCTCTGCAGGGTTTAAGACCTCTGTTCTCTTTAGTAGCAGGAATGGGGGCTGGGGTGCTGTGAGTGCTAAGATGCGTGGTTGACAGCCCAGAAGTCACAAGTGGAAAGCCACAGCAGAAGCACTCACGGTGCGGCCCTGTCAGATTCCAATGAAACTGTGAATTCTGCTAATATACCTTGTTACAAGAACATGAAAAAGGAAGTAATCAGCAGGAGTATAAGTACATGGGTGCAGCCTGTGCTATATATGCTTGAACAGGGCCAGATCCTTAGCAGCTGTAAATTAGAATCACAGCATTGACTTAAATCTTACCAAGTATTTTTTTTCAGTTTTCCCAGCCTTCAGCATTGATAGCTTTTTCAAACACTCCTTCCCATCACATCCGACTTACTTTGTTACTGTTTGCTTTCTGTAAACCTACGCCCTTGAGCTGCTGCATCCTGTGACCTCATTCCTTCCAGTATTGTACTCAAGGAGAGTGTCAAAGGGCAACAGGCCCAAGGGACTGGAAACCCCTATGTCAGGGATAGAAGGGTGGCAAAAGAATGCCAGAGGTCCTGGAGAGTGGCCTGGGTAGGGCCAAACGCAGAGGAGACTTACCTGCTGCAGGTATAGCAGCCAGAGGCACAGAGCGGTGGCTGGCACCACCCATGCAGTTTTTGAGCATGCTGTCAGTGCAGTTGGAGTGATGCAGAGATGTGACATCAGCTGGCACTGGGGATTGACTACAAAAGCCAGCACAGTAGGGCAAAGAGACAGGCAGCAGCGTGGCAGCTGCAGGCTCCCAGACGGCATGTCTGCACACACAACACCCTGGATATACAGAGGGGATACCCAGGGGGTGCTGCCCCTATCTTGAGAACAACATCAGCCTAGTAGAGGAAGACCCAAGGATCTGAGTACCCGGAAACCTATAGGGACCCATAAGTGGGAGGAAAGGTGCAGCCTCCCAGTTTTGTGCTTTACTTTCACATCAGTTTGTTCACCGTTTTTTAGGACATTATACTTGGTAGCATATTACTGCTAGCGCAAGCAGACTAGGAGCTCCTGGAGACCCCAGGCCAGAGGACCAGACCTTTGATGGGTCCAATTGCCAGTCCTATCAGGGAGAGCAGTCTCTGAGAGGTGAACTATGATCTGAAGGCCAACTTAGACTGCGAGTAAGATTTAAGTTTTCGTTTTTGTTCACAGAACAGGGTCAAAAAGTAACCCTGTCTGCTCTGCAAGAGCCCTGTAGGTGCTCAGTTATCAAGCAGCCTCATCTTAGGAAAGCGGTTGAGCCGGCTGGGGTCAAGGGGCAGACCTAGGCAGATAGAGGCCTAGGCCATTAATAGCACTGTGAGACACCTACAGGTTGCCACATGGATGGAGTATAGGAAAGGAAAAGCCCCAATAAGTGTCTGCACAGAACATGCCTAAGGGAATCTATAACACATTAAAAACCTCTCTCACCTCTTTCTGAGACCAAGACATGGCAAGAGAGCAATGGGAACTTCCCTTAGGAAGAAGCACCCGGTGGATGATAGTGCTGAAAGTCACAAGTGCCCAAGTTTGGGTCACCAGGCCCTGAGTCACTCGGGAGCAGTTTTTCAGGCTCAGACAAGGCACAGAGAGCATGGTTACTGCTTCCACATACTAGTAGTCATCATGCCTTCACTTAGCAGCTGTCTGTGATTAAGGAGCAAGTATAGGATAATTTCTCCTCTAGTCAGACTCTATAATTTCCAGATTATAATTTCCAGGAGGGCAAATGCCAGCTGTGCTGACACAGCCCCGCTCACCCTGAGGCCACTTGCTGTACCTCTACCAGTCCCACCACAGCCACCCCCACCCCCACCCCCCATCCTTCCCACCAGTTCCACCACAGGCTTGTGTTTTCTATGGCTCCCATTAGACAAAACATATTAATGGTGACTGGTACTTAATGCCACCAAAATCAATGGAAGTATCTGTGGAATAAGGCCAGAGAAGATTGCAAAATGTAGCCTTATGAAATGTAATCACCTTTTTGGTGATACCTGTTTGTTTGTATTATTATTCAATAACTATTTGGGGAGTAAAATCCTGCACAGTTACAATGTTCTTTGTAGAGCTGGGAAAATAAATGTGGATAAATGCTAATACTGTGTGGCACCTGTGGCACCCCAAAAAAAGTTCTCATGAAACTGCAGGATGCTGTGGCAACTTGATTGAGAATCATGGCTCTAGAGCTTCTATGAAGGAATTAGAGCATCTTCCATTATTGCAGTACTGCCATCTCCCATCACCTTGCAGAAAAAGGGGAAAATGTCACCGAACGAACAGTCACCTAAAGAGCAGCAGATGTCTTTCCCTATCTACCCTTATCTTGCAAATTTTGTGGCTCCAGTTTTCCAGATGTAACCCTGCTACTATATCTATGTTCTGTATGACAAACTCCATGATTACAGGGAATTATGTCCCTTGGCTGCATATCCCCACTGGTATGCACAGGTTAGAGAGTGGAAAAATTTTAATACTTGTTTTAACAGCTTTTAACAGTTTGAATATAAGGAGCCAGGGGAGTCAGGCTTGTGTGCACTGGCCCTGCCTTCTAAAGTGTAAAGTTTATCAGGGTACTGATGCTGTTAAGGGAAAATTGAGTAAAAGTTTGCTGTAGGGTCAGCATTTACCCCAGAGCTGGGCAAAATACTGCCTGCAGGCTGCATCCAGCCAGCCAGCTGATTGAATCCAGCCCACAGGTGGGCACACACCAATTAACTATATCTGGCCTGGCTGGTGGTGGCCCCTGCTGCAATTCACATGGGACCAAGTCCCAGCTGGTCCCACCTGGGGCAGCATGTCCTGCACTCCCAGCCTCTCCACTGCAGGACCCCAGTGCCAGCCAGCTTCTGGGCAGGGCTGTTGCTGCCACTGCTGGTCTCCCCCAGCCTCCAACAACTCCTCCTCCTGTCCCTGCTGCAGCACGCTGGGCAGCAGGTAGGGAGGGGAAGCTGCAGCACTGAGGGGACCAGGACTAGGGGCAGGCTCTGCCTACAGCTTGCTTTGGTCCTGCTCATGCATGGCTGGGCAGGGGAGTGTATGAATGGACTGGGGCAAAGGGAGGGCATGAAGGAGCTCTGCTGCTCACAAAGCCCCACCAGGCAGGCACAGGACAGGCAGGTAGGGCAGAAGCCAAAGCAGCAGCAAGAGCCAGCATGGGCTTGGTTGCAGCCCAGCCAGGCAGGCATGGGACAGAGATCAAGAGAGGCAGTGGTGCCAGGCTCAGCCCCCCTCCTCTCCTAGGGGCTTTTATTGCTGCCTGCCAGTGGCAGTTGCTTTCCCACCCCTTTGTTGCGTGCAGTGAGCCAGGCAGGCAGCGCTGAACCCCTCCTCCTCTCTTTCCCCCCACCCACAGAGGGGCTGGGCTCAGCCACATCACAAAGAGTGGGCTGAGAAGCTGGGTGTGGGGAGAAGACCACCCACACGTGCACACCCAATCCACCCCCCTGCAACCACACACTCTACCCCCCACGATACCCACACACCCAACACTGTCCCAACACACTCCACACCTAAACCACACCCCCACACACCTCTCCACCATACACATAACCCACACACACCCATTCCCTCCCAACCACACCCCCCTACCACCACCACACACAATATACAAGCAACACCCCCCCACCAAAGGAGTCCTTCTTGGGCAAAGAGAAAGATTTCCAGTGGCAAAGGTCAGGGATCAGGAATTTCAGCCCCAAGATGACGACCAGGGGGCAGGGCATCTGTCAAAGGGCGAAGCTATCCTTCTAGCCCTTGATGCCTCACCAAAACTCATTAAGCAGCCCTCCAGCCGCAATAATTTCCCACCCTTGGTTTACCCTGACCAGTTCCCAGCAAATCACAGTTCAAGTAAGTTTCTCCCCACTGGTGGGGGAAGGAGTTAATGTGGAAGACGGCCCAGGGCCACAGGCTATCGAGGTTCTGCTGGGCCAGGGCCTGGTAGGGGCATGGGCATCAGTAACACAGTGCTGCACAGTGTTCCCACGTGCTGTTTCAGGCTGTGCCATGTGGGTGCTGCTGGAGCACCTGCCAGAATTCCTGCCTAACCCTGGCATTGCTCCTGCTTGATCCCAGTGCAGCTCCTGACTAAGTCCTCAGCATGTAGCTACATCAGGCAGGAGCCACACCAACTGCACCCATGTGGCCTGAAGTGGTGTGCAGTAATATAGCATGGCACCAGCCTGGTCCTGCCAAGTGCCAGGGACTCAGGGTTGGGGAGGGGGCACTGGGAGAAGGGAACACAGCATGGCACCAGCCTAGCCAGGCCCAAAAAACCTGTGGCTCCTAGCCCCTTTCTCCCTGACTCCCCAGCATGCGGCCAGGTCAAACAGGAGCTGCTCCAGCTGCAGTCACATGGGCCGAGGTGGTACATAGGAACACAGCACAGCGCCCGTCTGGCCCAGTGACTCGGGGCAGGGGAGGTGGTGCAGGGAGAAGAGGGGGAACAAAGGTTAGGTTCCCCAAACCTTTGTTCTCTCTTCCCAGGGGTAAGCAATTATTTGGGCTGGAGAGCCACTTAGGGTGTTTTGGTGAGCTGTTCCAGGAGGTAGGGGATACTGGTCCACAACAGATCAACAACACTCCTTAAGTGCCCCTCCGACCCAAATAATTGCCCACCCCTGATCTACTGGCTACCAGATTCACCCTGCATTGGATGAAGAGAGAACTATGAACATACTGACTACCATAAACTTGTTAATAGTTGGTTGAGGTAGTCTACTGATTAAGGGTTTCCTAAGGCTGCTTGATGTCCCTTGTCCATAAATCCTGTTATAGTTTAATGTCACTTGTGAGTGGGGAAGTTTGTTTACACAGAATCATAGAAAATTAGGTTTGGAAGGGACTTCAGGAGATCATTAGTCAACCTGCTGCTCAAAGCAGGACCATTCCCAACTGTATCATCCCAGGCAAGGCTTTGTCTACCCAGGGCTTAAAAACCTCTAAGGTTGGAGATTTCTCCCTGGGTAGCCTGTTCCAGTGCTTTACTACCCTTCTAGTGAGAAAGTTTTTCCTAATATCTAACCTCAACTTCCTTTGCTGCAACTTGAGACCATTGCTCATTGTCCTGTCAACTGCCACCACTGAGAACAGTCTAGTTCCATCCTCTTTGGAACCACCCTTTCAGGTAGTTGGAGGCTGTTATTAAATCCTTCCTCACTCTTCTATTTTCCAGACTAAAAAATCCCAGTTACCCCAGCCTCTCTTCAGAAGTCATGTTCCCCAGCCCCCTAACAATTTTTGCTGCCTTCTACTAGACTCTCTTTAATTTGTCCACATGCTTTCTGTAGTGGGGGGCCCAAAACTGCATGCAGTATTTCAGATGTGGCCTCACGAACAGAGGCGATGGAAGGCTAAGATTAACAGGGCTTAGCCGTGCCAAATGCAGGGCAGCAGGTAGGGCCACAAAGCAGCCTAGCAGCGGGCTCCAGGTGGCTGCAGCAGAGGTGAGGAGGGGTGAGTACACAGAGGTGAGGGAGGGAGTGGGGCTGGGGCTGGGGAAGGGGTTGCACAGCTGGATGGAGCTGCAAGCAGCTCATCCAGGAGGCACAGCTCCTGCTGTTACACTCACCCCAGGAAGGCATGGGGGATGCATGCCCCCAGATCTGCATGTGGGGCGAGGCCAGGCTGCTGCTGTGAGCTGGGGCCAGGGTGGCACCGGGCTCTCTTCCCAGCAAGGGGCTGGGCCAGGCTGCCCTTGGGGTGGGCAGTGGTGGCACTGGGAGTGGGGGGCTGTAACCACCCCCAAATTCACTGTAGCCCCCCCAACTTCCCTCCCCAGCACTGCCAGCACCTGCCTCAAGTGCAACACAGCCAGGGCTTCCCATTGGGAAGAGTCCAGTGCAGCCTCGCAGCCCCAGCTTGCAGTGGCAGCCTGCCCTTCCCTGCACACAGATCCGGGGCATACACCCCGTGCCCTCCTGGGGTGCACACAGTGGCAGGAGCTGCCATCCCCCCCATGTGCCAGGAGCCCCTTGGATGAACCGCTCACGGCTCTGTCCTGCGCCCCACCCCGGCTGTACAGGGCCTTCCCCTGCCCCAGCCCCACCTCCCTCCCTCACCACCATTACAGGGGAGCAGATTGAGGCCCCAGCCATGAGGGAGGGAGTGTGGCACAAGCAGAAGCAGGGGCTGGGATGAGTGGGCCCCAGCCAGGCCGGGTGACGTGTGCCTCCCTGGTCTGTGCACGGGGTGGAGCCGGCTCCCTGCTGTAGCTGCCCCGTGCCCCCTGCCTGCCTGGCAGTGGGACACACATGGAGTTGTGTGGCTCTTGGGGCAGCAGCTCAAAGCCCTGCATGCATATCAGGTGGGGATATGTCACCCCAGGCCTCCACTTGCCCCCCCACCCAACCTGGCTGAGGCCTTATTCACCCCAGCCTCTGCTCTTGCCTGTGCCCAGCTCCCCCCATCACTGCTGGGGCCTTGATCTCTCCCCCACCCCCACAGTCTTTTCCCCTCCCCCCACATATTTACCTGCTGCCAGGGAGGGGGGAGGCATGCACACATGTGCTTAGCCCCCTCAAATAATGTTTTCTCCCTCTGCTCAGGAGTGCTGAATAGAAGGAATAATCACATCCTTCAATCTGCTGGCAACACTCCTACTAATGCAGCCCTGTAATCTTGTTAGCCTTCTTTACAACAAGGACACACTGTTGGCTCATATTCAACTTATTGTCTACTGTAATCCTTTGTTGCAGAATTGCTGCTTAGCCAGTCTGTCCCTAGTCCATATCGGTGCATGCGATTGTTCCATCCTAAGTGCAGGACTTTGTGCTTGTCCTCATTGAACTTCATGACATTTCTTTTGGTCAGATCTTCCCATTGTCTTGGTCTCTCTGAATCCTAGCCCTACCCTCCAGTGTATCTACTGCTGCCCCCAGCTTGGTGTCATCTGCAAACTTGCTGAGGCTGCTCTCCATCCCATGTTCCAGATCATTGACTAAAATATTGAACAAAACTGGCCCCTAGACTGACTGGCCCCAGGACCAAGATTGGAACACCTAGGCCAAATGTATATTCCCAGGTTTTTGGGTGGGGGCTCGAGTGAAGAGAATGAATTTATGTAAAACCCTAAATTAAAGTGGGCCCTTGTTACTGCTGTCTGGTGCCTGGCAGAAGAGTTATACAGTACATACAAAATGAGGACGAACTGGGCTCATTCCAGCCATCACAAGTATGGATGCAATCTTAGTTTGCACTTTTACAAGTGAATCACCTTGCTATATGGTATAGATCAGTTCACAGTGGACACATCCATTACTGGTGGCTTTCTAATAACCATTATTTGCTGGGTTTTTTTCCTTCTGGCTCTCATTATGCAGAATTTGTGTCTCATTTTAAATCTTCTCTTCCTCCCATATGCTCTCTCAAAGCCAAACAAAGACAAGGGGTTATCTTCTGGCCATAATGACATCAGGTTTTCTACTTATATTTTTGTCTGGAGGCACAGGAGGTATTGCTGGCTTGGACTGTCCCAAAAATGTCGAAGCTTATGATATTCACAGAGCCATGCATTAAATAAAGTATGCATAATTATTTATGAAGATCCTGCTGTCAACCTATACATTTAAGCACTACCTTATATATGCAAAAATTGCCTGGCAAATTCCACACAGCATTGACTCTGCCCCTCAATTATTATAGTGCCACCTACCACAGAGGTCTATCTGTACACAGGCCAAGCGCCCCATAGTGAAGAAGCTCTGCTGTGTTGTTTTATTTCCCCTCCATGCTACTGAGAACTTTACTGCAATCTCTATTCAGGTTGCAGAGTTCTTGTGTTTTGTGCTGTGGATTAATTTGGGGATATACATGGATGAGATTTTCAGAGCTACCTAGGGATCACCAATTGATATCCATTCTAATGGCAATTTGGCTTCCACATTCCTTAGGTAGCTGTGTGTGTCTGAGTGTCTGTGTTCATGTGTAAAAAAAGAGAGGCTGCAAACATTAATATAGATAGCATTGCCATTCCCTAAATATTCCAAAATCACAAATCTGCCCCTCCCATAATTGTGAAGATTTTCAAACAGATCTCCTCACATTTTTTTCATCTGTCTCTTGTTTTTTGACCTCCCCTTCTGCCACTGTCTCTCTTCTGTGTATGTGTTGGGGGAGAGGAGAGTGGAAAGAGCCATAATTAGTGCTACTAACTCTGTTGAGAGGGAAATGATTTTGCTCACTGCTATAGCAGCTCCAGTTGGCTGCCAGATAGTACAGAGCTTCCAGCTTCTCCACAAACCCATAAATAATGATTAATTAAACCCCATTCCTTCCCCCACAGCCTCACACCTGCCCATCCCCCTGGCTGACAATTAATGATGCAACCCTCCCAGCTTCAATTCAGCTTCTTCCAACAGTGAAGAGGGTAAGAGAAGGGTTCAGGAGCAACAAGGAGCTAATCCATTTTTATGAGAGGGGAGCAGAGCCACTCTGAGCTACTGAGCAATATCTGTTCCTTCCTCCCCCACCTGGCCCCCAGGAGAAGGATGTTGCAGCTCCTTCCCACCCCTACCCAGAAAATCCACTCCACAACTAAGGGGCAAGAGGCAGAGCTCTGTCTGCCTGAGGCAGTAGCCCCTATTTATAGGTAAGGGTGGTAAACAGCTGCTTCGTAGGGGCTCTCATTAAGAAAGACTAAAGCTAACAAGAATATAGTTTCTTCCTGCACAGGGGGAGGGACTCCCTCAGGGGCTAACATTACAAGACCTGGGAGCTCTGTGACCCAGATTCTACTCCACCTATTAGGCACGTAAGTGGACTTCAGTGCCTACACGTGCTTCTATTTCTTCCTGCTTCAATCTCTGAAAAACAGCTAATGCAAAAGGTGGGCAGATGCTTCTCACTGCTTTGTTATGCTCAGTCTTAAGGGCCAGATGATGGTGTGTTACAAAAGTAGATTCATGAATGGATTTTCAAGACTCAAAATAGGTGGACCAGAATCACGCGTGGGCACTTAAGTCTAATTACATACCCAATAGGAGGAACTGAATCCAGGGTCTGCGTTTTCAGAAGTGAACTTGAATGCCTTCATGTTCTGGTGCGCAGCCTAAAGAAACACAATATTCAGGGGTGGGGAGGAGCTAAAGCACTTTCTCATAATCAGATCTGTTTGTAGCATGCCAAGTTGAGAAACAAGTACAGCAAAATCCATGTTATCCAGCATTTGAGTAACTGGAACACTCCATTAATTGGAATTTCCAGCCAGCTGGCCGGATGTGGCGGGTGGGGGAAGCTAGCACACAGTGGCCACTGTTGCCACCCATCACTCTATGCTGTAGTTGCATCGCATGCAGCCACCGCCAACCCCCCCACCGCACCCCGTGCAGCCAAAAACCACTGGCCTCAGATAACTGGCATTTTTAGATACCTGGCACCCCCCATTCCTCACTCGTGCCAAACAGGTATTTTACTCTATTTGAGACACCCAGGTACTGGCCACGCGATCAACTTAAGGCATGATATAAATGAGCCACTAAGTCCACATTATATGTGGAATAACTTTGTGGTTCTTTTGCTGCGTTATCACACCTTAAAATTGAGTTGTACGTGTGGCCAGTTACTATTTAAGGTGCAGTTCATTTGTTAATCACATCTTAAATATAAGATTTCAGGGGTCTCAGTGTCACTAGTCATGTCTGAAACTATGGCCTGTAGTGAGTGCCAAGGGGAGTGAGAGGTGAGAGAAACAGGAGGAGACAATAGCGGATTTACCATGAAACAAACTGTGTGGTGGCACAGGGCCCCCAATGACAGGGGGCCCCAAAATGCAGGACAAATCTGACAAATGACTGAATTTAGTAAGCATTGCAAGTTGCGAAGCAGTCCAGGCTTTCTGCATTCTGTGAACTTCTTCTGCGAACTGTGCTCTAAACATAGTTTTTTGAAGTAGTCTAGCAAAGAATTTACTTTGCCATTTTTCCAATGTCTCAGCAATAGCATAACTGCAAGTAAGGGAAATTGTCACTTGCCAATCAGTCTGCCTGCTTGACCAGTTATCCAACTGAACAAAAGTACCCTCCCCCACACTTTGCAACAATGCCTGTGATTTGTCAGCAGTAGGCAATGATTCAAAGTCCCGTTTTTACAGAGCCTGATTAAAAAAAAAACAGAATTAATGGTGTTAAACCTAACTGGGTGGTCAACAGCCCCCCGTAGCCATGGCTATGCCCCTCCTCTTTCAGATACTTTTAATCCATGTAAAATCAAGATCAGTTTTTTAGCAATAATGAATTGACACTGTGTGTCTGGCAGTCAAAAAAGCAAAAAAAATGAAGGTGAGGCAAGAAGACAAAGCTAAGCAAAATGACAGTTTGTCATCTTATTTTAAAAAGCTTGAAGTATTGAATAGTGGACTTTCATCAAAAAGTATGAGCGAGGAAACATCTGAATTATCTGATCACTTGCCAAGTGATAGGGATACCACAATGACTGTAAAAGTTGAACAAGTGGACTCTGAAGTGACAATGGAACTACAAAATATTGGTAATTTTGTTGAAGTAAGGGAAGAAACCTACCCTGAAGACATTGCCAAAATCTGGTTTCATTGAATATGATAGAATTGTACTTAGTAAATAAAGCAAAAATACCCTAAGTAATATGGAAAATTTGAGAAAAAGAGTATGAGGTTGGAGGACAAAAGCAATGTAGAGGTCTTCATGAGTCCCATTTTCTGAGGATGAAGAAAAATGGGACGACAGAAATGAGAAAGAACTTGGCTGGTTTTTTTGGAAACCACTAAAGCAGTCTACTGTTACGTTTGCAAATTATTCCCTGACCATAGTAAGGGAAAACAAACATTCATCAATGGACACTCTAATTGGAGAAGCATTGCAAAAGATATTGCTGATCATAAAAAACTTACACATAGCATTAATATGAGCTTTGGAAGTTCATTCAAAAGGTGTAAATTATTTGGAAGAACTGATTCTGTGTTAATCAGCTCAGTTTGAAGAGGAGTGTTCTTACTGGAGGAAAATGCTGAGACATGTTGTTGCCACAGTTAAACTGCTGCCGTCTTTGGGACTACCTCTAAGAGGATATGATGAGTCATCATTATCAAATCGAAAAAGGTAATTTTTTTAACCTACCTTAAATATCATCTTAGTGAATTTGATAATTTTCTCAAAGAACATTTGAAAACTTATGACTATTGTGACTCAGGGAAGACCAACTTTTTAACACACCAAATCGATGATGAATTCATCACTATAATGGCAGAGCAGCTCAGAAACAAATTCACTGATAAAGTAAAGGATGCCAAGTACTATTCCATAATAGTCGATTCAATACTAGATATGAGTCATGTAGACCAATTAACATTAATTTTAAAGATTTGTGACTGGCGACGGTGAAGTTGTAGAGTGATTTCTTTGTTTTGTCCCACTAAAATCCCACACTTCTGAATGTCTAGAAACAATGTTTTGGAAATCATTGCAAATTTAGGTTTGGATATCAAAAATTGTCATGGGCAGAGTTTTGATAATACCACAAATATTTTCCTGCCATATTTAGGTCTGTAGGCAAGACTTAACAATGCAAGCCCCTCTGCTTTATTCATACCACGTTCCAGCCATTCCTTAAATTTAATCTGCAAGGCTGTGAGGGAGCTACACTTTTTTTTTTACTTTGTTCAAAATGTGTATGCCTTTTTTTTGGTTTCTACACATCGGTGGAGCATGCTACAATCCTGCTTGGAGCAGGCAAAAGAAAAACTTTTGACAGTCAAAAGAATTTGTGACACTAGATGGTCTGCTCTTGCAGATGTTGTTTCGACATTTAAAATGAGCTCAGATAACATAAAGAAAACCTTCTTAGACATGGCTACATCAAATTCTGAAAAACTATGTATGAAAACTGAAGCAAAATCCTTAGCAGAAAAGTTTGAGAAGTACGATATTGCTGTTTTTACTCTTTTGTGGAACCGTTTACTTCAAAGAATTAATGCCGTCAGCAAATTGCTACAAAAGGTTGATATAAATGTATTGAATGCTGCACAATTGTTAGCCTCAGTTAAAAGTTGTAATGGAAGCTGGAAATCACGATAGCTTGGTTGAAGCAGAGGCACTAACATTAACAGAAAATATAGGTTCCTCTAAGCATAAAAAAAGCAGGAAGTTATTTTTCAATGAAACTGGAGACAATTAAATCAATTTAAAAAGGAAAAGAGAAGATAAATCGTTGAGACTGTCAATATTATTGAAACGTTATGTTACTTTACATTACTTTTTTTACAGTGCAATTACAGAGTAGAGGTACATTTCTAAAGAAAACTGTTGATTTATTTTGCACGTTTTTTGACAGAAGTATAGACAAAAATGCTAAAAGCCACTACAGTAAGAAATTAAGTGAGTTCTACAGAAAGGACATAGACAAATCTTTTTGAAGATGATATGAAAAATTGCATTCATTTTATCAAAAATGAGGTCTGTGCTTTGAGATCACCAGTTGATTTGTACAGACTTGTATGTGATGGTTTACAGGCAACCTTTCCAAATGTAGAAACCGTTCTGAAAATATTTTTAACAATACCCGTCACAGATGCTTCTGGTGAACATTCTTTTTCTGTATTGAAACGAGTTAAAAATTATTTGTGAAATATGATGAGTCAGGAATATTTGACAAGTTTGGCAATACTGACAATTGAAAGCACCTCTTTACAAAATATTACTTATGGTGACTTAACTGACAATTTTGTAAGCAAAAGTATAGAAAAAAAACCACTATCTGAATAAATATTTTTTTTCAAATTGAACAAGTTTCTATTTGAAAAGTTTCTATTTTTTTCTAATTGAACAAGGAAATTTACTTTTATTTTTCCATTCATCTAT
Organism: Crocodylus siamensis; assembly: GCF_052110815.1. Taxonomy (NCBI): domain Eukaryota; kingdom Metazoa; phylum Chordata; order Crocodylia; family Crocodylidae; genus Crocodylus; species Crocodylus siamensis. The sequence goes on along the minus strand of NC_143397.1, from coordinate 108,927,213 downwards.
ACATTTTATTTTTACACATTTTTCATATTAGCGTAATGAAAATACAAGCTTTTATCTAGACCAGAAGTTCTCAAACTGGTTTGAGAACTCCATTCAGGTGCACTGGGGAAAGGTTATTAATAGGGCTGTGCAAAACTTTGGTTCCCAATTCGATTCAGTGGAGATTTGGGCAGATTCGGCGATTTGGGCATAGATACAGCTTTAAATGAATTTTCTACATACCTCTAGGTAGCAGGGGCTCTGAACCCTGTGGTGCTGGGGCAGATGCAGTCCCACAGCAGCGTGGGGAGGCTCCCCCATGTGCTCAGCAGCAGACCCAGCACTGGACCAAAAGCACTTCTGGTCTACTTCCTGGTTCACCGGGGAGCACACTGGGGGGCCCCCCATGCCACCCCGGCTTGGCAACTGGTGTCAGCTGGGTCTGGGGTGAGCACCCAGGGTCCCCCTGAGGCCACTCACTGGGCCAGGAGGGCATGGGGGGGCCCCAGCATGCTCCCTGGCAGAGCCAGAAGTGGACCATACCCTTTGCCTTGGCCCACTATTCAAGACCTCAGTGTCCGGGAATTGACCTTGCCCTGACAGTAGCCCCAAATTTCCTGGGAGTCCACTTTCACCTTGGTATCCTCTGCCCCTCTGCTTTGGTGCCGACTTCTAGTACCTGTTGCAGGGGAGCACACTCAGGCAGTTTATGGCCTCTTTCTGCTCCTGTATCCACAACCCAGTCCTCCAGTCACAAGTCCTAAATGAAAAAACAAAACACAAGCCAACTGCTTCACAACAAATAGTTCCCCTCACTTGGGGTGAAGTGTTGCCCACAGGCCCCACCTTTCATCAGGGCCTTTTTACCTGGGGCTCCTCCCAGGACATCTTGCAAGAGCCTGCCTGTCCCAGGCACCTCCATGCTCCCAGGCCTCTCTCCCTTCAGCAAACTGGAGCTGCCCCCTATCCACCCAGGGACTGGAGTTTATATTCCCTAGGCCAGCCTCCTTCCGGTCACGATTGGTCCTTCTGCCCTTCTCTCCTAGGGCCACGTGTAGCCAATTGCCTCATTCACTTCCTGGCCCCTGGATTTTTACCTAATCAAGCCCTCCTAGTAACAGGGACAGGGTTTTCTTGTTACAGTGTGGTTTTAGGAATAGGTTAGACAAGGACTTGTATGAGATACGTTTAGTGGGATGTTGAATAGGGGGTTGCACTAGACGACCTCCAGAGATCACTTCCAGCTTTACTTTTCTGTGATAGTGTTCTGTGCATGTAGGAAGTTAAAAGCAAGCAGATTGTCTCATTCTCCTACAGACCAGTGATCATCCCAGTGTAGCCCGGGTATACCCAAGGGTGTGCCCTGACACCAATCATAAGGAAGTGGTGAGAGATGAGGGTGCTGTGGGAGGGGTCACCACCACCAACTCCTGGTTCCCTCCTACCTCTGTAGAGTTAGACTCGAGAAAGGCTCTTAACTATTTACAGTATTTATTAACATATTATTTAGTTTTAGATTTATGTATATTATATTATATACATACATTTACACAGGGGACTTTAACCAATAACCAAGGTCAAACCCTAAATAACACTGTGGGAGAAACATTCCCAACCACAACCCCCACAGAAAACAATATATATCCACAACGAACCCACAGCTTCCCCACCCCACAGTGGGGAATTCGTACTCAATTAAAGGGTCATGCAAAATATAACAGTGGAAATGTGATTTTACCTCTACAGAGGAACAGTTCCCTCTTTCTTTAATGCAGAAAGATATGCACCAAATGGGCCCCAACCCAATTAGGAGACCTAGTATCAAAAAGAAAAAACCCAACAAAAACAAAAAAAAAACCCCAACAGGGTGCTCTTCAGAAATTACTCTGTCCTATGATAGCACTATTTACCCATCACAAATAAACAGTTTCAGCAGCATCGCGCCATAAAACATAACAATACATTTCAATATAAGGCGCAACCATAAACAATCTTAATAACATCTATTCTTTAATACAGTCCATGACCCATGGCAAGAGATAGTCCTCCTTCCAAAGGGTCCCTTGTGGGGGGTGTTCAGGAAGCACTAGGGGTCCCTCCCCTTAGGGCCTTGACTGGACAAGGGGTGTTCACCCAGCCCCTTCCCTGGGCCTGCCTGCCCCAAACGTCTTTCCCCTGTGGGACTCAAGGGCCCAGTGACTCACACTCCCTCAGGTGGCAGTGGTCAGGGCACAGCTCACTGGGGTCTCCTCTGTGCTGCCGCTCCAGGTCTTCCCCATGCTGCTGGGCTCCTCCCCACCTTGTGCTGTGCTGTGGCCACTGAAGGCTCACCTCATCTCAGCTGCTCCGCTGCTGCTGCTGGCTCCTGGGTGCTGGGCCTCATGCTGCAGCACTATTGTTTCCTTGCGCCCTGCCTTTGGCACTGAGGGCTCTTGTAGCAGAGGCCAGGCTCTTCAGGCTCCGGCCTCACAGCAGGTGGCTAACCCAAGCAGCTCCCACTCCCTCCTGCACTGCCCTGCATATCGTGGGACCTGGCTGCTTGCCAGGAGTTCGGGCCTGAGCTGCCTCACCACCACTCTCAAGGCTCTCGCCCCATGCACCGCCCAGCACACTGTGTGGCCCGCTGGCCCGCCAGGGTTGCAGGCTCAAGTTGTCATTCACAGCTCCCAAAGCCCGAGCTCCATGTGCTGAAATGAGCACCGCTGATGCAAAAGATTGCGGTCCATTTCTTGGAGGCCACTAAAATCACAGACACACTCATTAGATGGCACAAAAGGTGTATTTGCAAATAGGGTCAGAGCAGAGTCAAAAACTCAGATTACTCTGAATCCACCAAGGAATTTTTGCAGGCTGTATTTATCTTTTTCCTCCTGGGCACGTGTGCAGAAACAGGAACTCTTACAGCTCATTTCCGTTTCATACAAACATATATGTGGTTACATCACTACATCCATCGCATGTACATTATAATTAACTACTTAAGTATGCAGGGCGGAGAGGTAAATATGCATCAGCTAACTGAGCATGCTCAGAGACTATTATAGGTCACCAAGAGTTTAAACCCCCCCCCTTCAAGGACACAGTCAGTTGAATTCCAGCTTCTGTAATCTGCATGAGAAAGGCTAGGGAGAAGCTGGGGGAGAGTCTGTGATTTAGTATAAGAAGAGCCGTGGCAAGGCTGGCCAAGGAAAAAAGTCCTTGGCAGTGTTTCTTTCTTATCAGGTGCAAGATGCAAGCTGTGCATTTCTAACAATACTCCATTTCTAACACCGCCTTGAGCCTGAGGGTCTCACACCCTCCCAGGGATCTTCAGGAGCTCGGGGCTATTTGCCATTGGGGTAGCTCATCCCCAGCTTTTCTCACCCTGGTCTTCCATCTTCAGCTCCCCCATTGTGTCCCCCTCATGCTGGGCATGCTGTTCTTTATATATTCTTCAGGGCTCTGGCCCTGAAGTCTTCTGGACCTGGCAGGGTTGCAGTCTACAATTAGGTCTGTGGAGCGCCTCTCTCCCTCCCCTCAGGAAAAGGGTGCAGCTTCGCTCCTTGGCTGCCTCCTGATTGGTGGATGGGCTCTACCAATCGAAACAGCAGAATCTTGAGCCCGGGACTCAACTCAAGCTTGGAAAGTTAAGCCTGCTACACCAGTAAGAGCCACCATATCTAGACTGCAGTGGAAGCACACACACACACAAAAAAACACAAAAACAAAAAAACCCAGGGACTGTGTTTTTCGTTCTGACAGCATGATAGACCACCAAGAGCACTCATCTGCTGGCCAGGATGGCAGCGTTTTGACACTTTGAGACAGGCAATGCCAGCTGAATAAATGGAGACTCCAAAACAAGACAGAGACTCTCTTGGGGATGTTTTCTTGCTTCAAGTCTTTTGAACATATGACTAACTGATCTGCCTCCAATATCTCAACCCATTCATGTGTGCAGATGACATCTGCCTGGCTTCAGGAGGCAGATTTGTGAAAGATTAAGAACAACCTGAACCGAGACACTGATGTCCCCCATGACTACTGCAAGAAGGGAAGACTTAAGCCCGATGTATCACAGCTGGTGTTGTCTTGCTTTCAACTCAGTTGTGTCAGTGTTACACCAGAATTTAATATCTTCTTGAATAGTGAATGATTAATACATGAGCAAAGTCAATACTTAGAGGAGTACTGTATTTACTCAAATCCAAGATCAGTTATTTCTTCCCCATTCAATATGGTAGGGGGCATCCCTAGTCTTGGATTTGCATACAAAGAAGTGGGAGGGGGAAGCAGGTGGCTACTGCGTTCCAATTCTGGCCCTAAGTCAGGGCCAGAGTCAGAGCTACAGCAGCCACCTTCCTCTCCCCTCTCAGCCCCCACCCCAAACACAGCCTCTGTCCCATGGTGCTTGCCCCATGCAGCCTCTCTTTGCCATCCTGTCCCACTCCCACTGCTCTGTCCCCGTTCCAGCCACACAGCATTGATGGCAGTGGCAGCAGCTCCCTGCAGTGTCCCCTGTGATCTCTGCTCTGCTCTGGAATGGGGATACAGCTACAACTGATAGTAAATGGCTGTCGAGGAGACAGGGGCAGCAGGGAAGAAAAGGAGACAGAGGCTGAAGGGGACCAGTGGAGGGTCAGAGGCTACCCAACAAAGGCAGGGGGACAGAGGCTGTGGGGAAGTGCTGGCACTGCAGGAGGTGGTGCAGGCAGAGTGGGGTGACAGGGGATGCAGGTACTGGCGGGGAAAAGGTGGGAGTTAGGCTGCTTGTCAACCTTACCACATGTTCCCCTGCTGCTGCTGCTTGCCCCAGTGCAGCATAGGAGGGGATGAAGATAACTCCCCAATAATTAGGTTCTGTACATGTAAAAATTATAACAAATGTATAAATTGTCCTAGTCTATAATCTAATTTTTGGGGGTTGTCGTAAAATTCAAAGTAACCTTGGATTCAGGTAAATATGATAATTCTAGATTGAACACTTACCTCCATGAAGCAAAGAAGCACAGAAGATGGAGCAGGTACAGCCTCCTAAATAATCTTAGTCTCAGTTTAGGATACTAATGAGCAAAGATTGCTACATACTATTAGCTGATATACAATTGGAGCAAGCAAAAACAATTACAGGGCCTGTGAGACCAGAAAACATACAGGATTGTTCTATGTTTATTGGTCTCATTAGCTCTGCAATTGTTTTCTCTGACATTTGAATCTAAATTGGCAGCAAAGAACGTCCTTGACAAAAATCCAGGCAACAAAACAAGCACACCTCTTTTCCAGGAAGTGCCTTGCCACCAGCTCATTACCAGAAAACTAACCTGAATAGTTACCAATCATTTTTGCACTGTGTGCTTATACTACATAAACAGGAAAGGAATAAGTTGGTCCCTTTCTATTAAAAACTAAACATAACAAACTGATCACACAGCTGAGTCAGTCTGGCTTCTAAGTGCCATGCCAAATCCTGTGTATTCTCCAATACTTCAAGTGTGGGCTTGTGAAGGCTGTAGCAAATGAACTACCCTGAGGGTCTCAGTAACAGCCCTCTGTGTAGCTGTAATGCTATTGAGGATGTTGTGCATCTATTTAATACCCACTCATCTTGTGGTAGTCTAGAAAAGGGTCTTCTTTGAGCTCCTGACCCTGAAGCTCTGGAAAAGCTAAACCAGAGTGATGTCTGCCACAGCTCATTCTACCAATTCATTACATAAATATTGTGCTACTGCTAGTCCTAATATGAATAATGATTTTGCTTCTTTCCAGAATAAAACTAATATTTAATGAAATGGCAGCACATTTTGTAAATATTTTTAAATGTATATATAAACAAAGTATCCAGTTCTTTGACCCCTGTGGTTTTCATTACTTTAGTTATGTCAGATCCATGAGGTGATTGGGTATTTTAAGGTAACGCTTCCAGACATCCATTAGCATCCATTAGCCTGAGATTCAATCCATCCTCAAACAAAACAAAAAAAAACCAGCACTGAGTATTCCCAAATAGTCACACAGACCTATTAAACACTGAAAGCAATAGGGATACCTAATACACATCCCAATTTAAACAGGGAATTAAGAGTGTTTACATCTTCTGCATTTGGATTCCCAATTTGCGTCCATTTTTACTGTAAATGGCAAATTCCTGAGATAGCTTTAGAAAGCTCAGCCTAGATGTACTGTCCATGTAACAGCTAAGAAATTGACCCTTAAGATCCAGGAGGACTTCTCCATCCCTAAGGGCCTGCCTTACTAGATGGCTGGTTCTTGCTTTTTAGAAAGTATGCACAGCATCTAAAAAATGAAGCAGACATACAGAATTTTGAGAGAAACATTACAAAATCATCCAAACTGGCATGGAAAAGGGACCACTTGCTGTACCTCTCATATGTTTAAGAACATTTATGGCTTTTTCAGGATCAGTGGACAAAATGGCTTTATTTAACCACTCTGATGCTAAAGAACAAGGTGTATCATGATGAAAGGCTGCCCATATTTTAGCCCTTACCTTGCCCTTTGCATCCCTAGATATCAAGGCACTTTACAAAGAAACATGGTGTCATTATCCCCCTTCTTTTAGATGCAGAAACTAAGAGAGAAGAAATCTAAGCATCTTTCCTGAGGTTATCCAGAAAACCAGTAGCAAAACTAGAAAAAAAGCTCAGGTCTCTCAAGTCCCAGTCCAGTGGTCTGTCCATTAGTCAACACTGCCACCTTCTATTTTGGTCACTGTGAACTACAAACTGATCCAGAATGAGGCCATTCATAGCTAAACTTTTTACACCCCTTTTCCCTGGTTTTAAAATGTGTGTGTGTGTACACACACATACATAATATTACATATATATGTTATATACATATAAATTATATACACATATGTGTACATACACATGTATGTGTATGTATAAAATAGACACTAAAGTTTTTCTGTGGATTATTAAGATGCAGCATAATGGCAAGTCAACATAAATCAGTCAAGATACAAGAGCTCTTTTTTCCAAATACAAAGCCATTGAGATACAAATGATGGAAAAGGTGCAAGGGAACAATTACCAACCAAGAATTAAAACACACGCTAAGTGCAATCATATTATAGCAAAGTTAGGACTTTGGGGGAAGAGTATCTCAAGATCATATTAAGTAATACGCGTTCAGTTATTGTCCAATTGCTCCACTGAAATAATACCAGCCCAGCTTGCTAGTTGTTGGTCCCAAACCTGGCACCATACCAGAGTCTTGAACCAACTTCATATAGTCCTGCATCATATCATATGTTACACATACCACAACTGCCAGGGGTACAGGTCAAGGTGTGATGGGATCCGTTATGTGATCCACACAATTACACTTCCTGCCATGCCACGCATGCATGGCAGGAGGCATGATTGTGAAATTGAGCATCAGATCCCATCACACTTCGTTGCCAATGCAGGGGGAGCCCAGCACCATGATCCTGAGTTCCCTCTGCATCAGCAAGTAGCACCATGCACACCATGCACTCCACAAGCTCCCAAAGCTAGGAGCCCCATCAGCTGCAGGGCTCCCACCAAGGGAGCACACCTAGTCACATGTTCAATTAATGGTGTCATAGGGCCCAGAGGCCACAAAGTTATCAACATTTTTTGTGGAATAACTTTGTGGTTTATTCCCTTTAGGATGCCGTTAATTGCTTTAATGTGTGGCCAGGTTGCAAATTAAGACATAATCAACTGGATAATCAAGTCGAAGTGTAACATGTGGCAAGGGCCTTAGAGGTCATAGTAAACATTACCCTGGACTGCTCAGAACATGTTCTGTCAATACAATGTGGTAATGTTCACTACAATCTAAATAAAACATGTGTTAAGTGTCCCATGTGACAAGGCCCTCAGCCTGTGGGTTGTTCAAATACTGCATCCACTGCAACTGAACATGCTGAACTCATGTTGTCAGGATGCAACTCATTTTATATAATGGAGACCCCAATCCTACACTTTGAAGCAGATCCCTGTACTATTCCCAGATGCCAGGGAAGTCCATAGGGCTGAACACAAGCACAGAAGAAAATCCCACAAGTCCCATGGCAGAATGAAAGCCCACAAATTCAATGCTGCAAATGCTGAGGGCATATCTTCATGCTAAACTTCCATGCCAGGCAGCAGTGCCCTCATACCCACCATACTGTTTTGCAGGGGCTGCCTTCTAACTCAGAAGCAGTGTAGACGGATTCATGCAGTGCTTCAGATCAGTGAATTTTAACACAGCTGAGTGACTGGAGCCAAAGAGCCCACTCACTCAGGAATGCCAGTGCCATGCTTCCAGTTTAGGGGGCAACCTGTACAGTTACAGTAGCTTGCCATGATTTTGTTCATGTTTTTGTGGTAACCTTACTGTAATGTATACTAAATAATCATTTTTATTTCAGTATTTCCAAATCCTTATCAGCTGTGTCCAGTCTGGAAGTTATGTATCTGCTATGTCTGTGGATATAACAACAGTTACAGAGCCTATAAAGTCAATAGCAGTGACTACAAAGCTAGCTTCGCTGGGGGAAGGGGCCGCTCCGAGTGGAGAGGATGCTTCGCCAGCATGCAGGATGACAAGAGAAAGGGATGCTCAGGTAAGCAACAATGTCCTGGGAGTAGGGGACCAAAACTGTCCTGTGACTGGGGGGGGGGAGGCGCGTGCACCCTCAGGAGGCTTCAAGTGCCTCTACACCAATGCTCGTAGTATGGGGAACAAGCAGGAGGAACTGTGCCTTCTGACTGCGAGTAAAAACCCAGTCTTAGTAGGGCTCACAGAAACCTGGCAGAACCTGACCTTTGACTGGGTGGCAGGCATTCGGGGATACACCCTATATAGAAGAGACAGGACAGAGAGGAGAAAGGTGAGGGGGTTGCGCTCTATGTCAAAGAGCACCTCACATCATCAAGGATTAGCTTTGAGATAGAGGAGGGTCAGGCAGAGACACTCTGGGTCAAACTACAAGGGGATGTGGTGAAAGGGACCTTATGGTAGGTGTCTACTACAAACCACCCAACCAGGGGGAAGAGCTGGACCAGGACTTCTCCAGTCAGCTTATAGAGGCAGTTTGGGCAAGGGATGTTATTGTCATGGGTGACCTAAACTACCCAGACATTTGCTGGGAGGAGCAGACAGCCAGGTCTGACCACTCGCATAGGTTCCTAGCTGTATTACAGGACCTTCACCTTATCCAGGAAGTGCACAGCCTCACTAGGGGTAATGCCTTGCTGGACCTGCTCCTGACCATGGGGGATGACCTGGTGAGGGGACTGCAGGTCCTTGACCACCTGGGCAATAGTGATCATCACCTGCTGGATTTCACTATCCAATGCAGGGTGTCAAGGGCTTACACCAAGGCTAATGCCCTTGACTTCAGAAGGGCCAACTTCAATGAGCTTAGGATCGTACCTTAAGGGGGTGATCCTCCAGGCCCAAAGGATAACAATCCCTGAGAGAAGCAAGGAAGTAAGAGTGCTCAGAAGCCCACTTGGCTCAGCAAGGGCATTCTGGATGTCTGAGGACTAAAAAGGGGGGTGTACAACCGGTGGAAGGGAGGAGCTATCACCAAGGAGGAGTACTCCTCCTCGGCCCGTGAGCATAGGAGGGCTATTAGGAAGGCCAAGGCAGAGATGGAACTCAGGCTAGCATCCAGGATTAAGGACAACAAAAAGTACACTGGGAGCAAGAAGTACATTGGGAGCACCAGGCAATGTAGGGCCCCTGAAAGACTCAAATGGTAATCTTGTGGCTACACCAGATGAGAAAGCTGATATTGTTAACAGTTTCTATGCCTCCATTTTCTTGAACAGGGACCAGGACATCCCTCCTACCAGAGGTAGGGACAATCTCAGAGATAGCTCTGTCAGGCCTTCTGTCAGTGCAGGTGTAGTTAAGGATCTTCTAGAAGGGCTGGACATTTAAATCTGCAGGTCCAGATGCCCTCCACCCAAGGGTGTTCAGGGAGCTGGCAGGGGTCATCATGGAGCCCTTGGCCTGGCGGTATGAGCATTCATGGTCATCCGGCCAGGTGCCAGGGGATTGAAACTGGCTAATGCGGTCCCAATTTTCAAGAAAGGGAGGAAGGAGGACCCAAGTAACTATAGGCCCGTAAGCCTCACCTCAATGCTTGGGAAGATCTTGGAGAGAATCATCAAGGAGCACATCTGTGGAGGGCCTGCAGGGGAGATCATGCTCGGGGCAACCAGCATGGGTTCAAAGGCAGGTCCTGCCTGACCAACCCAATTGCCTTTTATGACCAAGTAACTAAATCCTTGAATGATGGTGTTGCCGTGGATGTAGTCTTTCTAGACTTTAAGAAGGCCTTTGACACTCTCTCACCCCATTCTCATCAATAAATTAGGCATCAATGGCACAGTCACCTACACAGTTGGATGGGTAAAAAATTAGCTGATGTGGCACGCCCAGAGAATAGTGGTGGACGGGTCGTACTCAATGTGGTGAGATGTGAGCAGTGGGGTACCTCAGGGCTCGGTCCTCAGGCCTGCATTGTTTAACATCTTCATCAGTGACTTGGACGAGGGGGTTGAAAGCATGCCGTCCAAATTTGCTGATGACACTAAAATGTGGGGTGAGGTGGACATACTTGAAGGGAGAGAGAGGCTGCAAATAGATTTAGACAGATTACAAAAATGGGCAGATGAAACTAGGATGGGGTTCAGTGTAGATAAATGCAGGGTGCTGCACCTTGGAGAAGGAATCCACAGCATACATACAGGCTGGGGAGTTGCCCTCTTGGAAGCACAGAGACAGAAAGGGATCTTGGAGTCATTATTGACTCCAAGACAAACATGAGCCGCCAATGCCAGACCACAGCCAGCAAGGCCAGCCATACCTTGTCATGCATCCAAAGATGCATCTCAAGCCAGTCCAGAGAGGTGATACTCCCCCCTCTATGCGACTTTGGTCAGGCTGCAATTGGAGTACTGTGTCCAGTACTGGGTGCCGCACTTTAAAAAGGATGTGGCCAGCCTGGAGAGAGTTCAGAGGAGGGCCACCCACTTGGTGAGAGGGCTGCAGGACAGGCCCTATGAGGAGAGAGTGAGGGACCTGAACCTATTCAGCCTCGGCAAGAGGAGGCAGGGGGGGACCTGGTGGCTGCCTACAAACTCATCAGGGGAGATCATCAGCAAATGGGAAGAGCCCTTTTCTCCCCAGTACCACCTGGGTATATGAGGAACAATGGTAATAAGCTGATGGAGAATAAGTTTAGGTTAGAGATCAGAAGGCAATATTTTACAGTTAGGGTGGCCAGAATCTGGAACCAACTTCCTAGGGAAGTGGTCCTCACCCCTACTTTGGGCAAATTCAAAAAGAGGTTAGATAATCACCTGTCTGGGGTCTTGTGAACCAAGCATTCATTCTTGCCTGTGGCAGGGGGTCAGGCTAGATGATCTGATCAGGTCCCTCCTGACCCTACCTACTATGAAACTATGAGAGGCCTCCAGTTCTCAAATTCCAAAGGAGACACGATGACCAGCAATACTGAAGGTATCACTGAAGCATGTAGTCAATGTTTTAAAACCCCAAAGTAGGGACTCAAGACACAATAATAGCTCAAGATCAGCCATGAGCTATAAACTTTATCTTTTTCAAATTTCGAGCAATTTCTATGCATTTTCCTGCAATTTGAAAAGGAAAAGCAAGCAACTAGCCAGCAGGTAAAAATCTGTCGGGGGGGGGCGCGGAAATCAATGGCAAAAAGTCTACTGACATCAGAGCAGCCAGTATAAATAAACTATTTATGGTTTCTCTCAAGTGTGCTCTCTGATGCTGAATAAGTTGTGAGCCAAGAGTGATGATTGTAAAACATCAGGTGCTTACAGGAATTTTCTGTGACACTGGCAAGGGGCAAGGCCTGCCAAAAGCTTTCCCCACAGTCAGTGTCTGTCCAATTTCTCTCCTAAGAGACCGTCTTTGTCAGATAAATACTGTGTAGTGACTGCATTGTTGCCCACAGCCAATACATTTCTAACCTTTCTATTTCATGTGGAATCTGATGGGTAGTGAAGCTTGAGCTCTGAATGAAACTTCTCAGTGTTTGTATCTCCATTTGCTTCTCTCCACTGCATCTGGGTTGTGTAATGGACAAAGATGCCTAAGTTCTCTCAAAATGCATATGCAGCGATGCCTCTTTTCCAATGTCCCCCTCTGGACTATGGCAAACAGCCCATATAGTTGATATCTTGCTTGTAGACATTTTTAAAAAACCACAAAAAATGGTGCTTTAAATCCTGAGCTGAGCACAGCGCATGCCTAGAAGAATGAGCATGTTAGTTGGATCTGGCTCAACCAATGTCTGTATAGATTGGGCATTTTAGTGGGGCTTTTATCCAACAGCCGATGGAATCAGTGTTAGCTAAAAGTGCCAAAAATCCCCACTGAAGCACCTGGTCTATACAGATGCTGTAGAGCTGGGTCAAAGTAGCATGGTGGAGTTTTGTTAGAAAACTAAAGAATTTTCCTCCCAAACCCAATTTTCAGGTTTTATTCACGATATGGATAGTTTTGGTTCTCAGTTAAAGAGTTTAATAGAAATGTAAAAAAAGATTCTGTGAAGAGAAGATACATTATGGCGGGGGGGGGATGATTAGCTGAAAACCCAACAATCATCCAAAACATTTCTAAGAGGAATCTTCCTCTAGCCCTTGTTTTAAGGTGTCCCTAAAGAATGTAATCAGTATTTGGCATGTACATCCCTATATTCTCTGCAGATGCACTTTCAGGGTGGGGTTGGTATGTGTTCTCCTTCCCCGTCCACTCTTGACCAATCTGCTAAGCAGGTTCCTCTTAATGATCTTTCCCTCAAAGTCTCTATTCCTTCTAGGCCATCCCTCTCAGCACTCAGACCTAGGAGTGACCAATCACATCACATCCCTATAATTCTCCAACATGGTTTGCCTATAGAACTCCTGCTTACCATCCGTCAGAGGAAAAACACAACCCACCATTGATGTCCAATTAGTGCTACAAATCAGTGCTATAAATCTCTGGTGCTTAATCAACATGCAGTACTTTTCTCTCCATTATTTTGGATATAGGAACACAGGACCAGAAGGGACTTCCTGGGTTAATGAGTCCAGTCCCCTGCTATTACAGGAGACCACATCATATAATCCCCTTAATGAATTTCATATACACTTTTGTTTGTTAGTTTTCCATTTTAAAAATGCTAAGTATCTTGTAAGTTATCCACAGTGATATCCACTTTCCAGGATATATTGTAAATGTCAATATAAAACCAAGTAGTTACTAAAATAATCAGACCCAGGCATGCGTGGTCTTTCAATTATTGATGTTATCATAGCTAAATTTATAAATAATGTATTGCTTTTGCTGTATGGTTGCTGGTTTATTTCCATTATGTTCCTTTAGGGATGTTAAAAAAATGCCTTGATTCTACTGTTGAGATTAAGAAGAGCTGACATTTTATGGAAAGAAGGTTGGCGCAATGTTTGTTCATGCGAAAGAAGCATACAGGGTTCCTACAAAGTGTGGTCACACCATATAAAGACTCTTATATAATGGAAGCCTCCCATAAACATTTTATATAACTGTGCCTTTTTAATCCTTTTTTTCCCCTATAACAAAAAAATCAAAGATATTAATAAGGTTGGACTTGTTTTGTTTTTAGTGACTAAATGGATTGGATTGTGTCAATCCAAATGAGCATCCGTAAACTGGACAGAAGTGTAATTGTTACATGGTCCTAGCTGCAATGGCATCACTGGAGCTAGTAAGTGTTAATATTTGACCCAGTATTTGTATAGTTAATTGTCCTTTTAGATGCTCTTGTAAGACATGTGTTGTTTCTGTGTTTTAGGGCTTTTTTTTACGACAGATTTTTTTTTTTGTGGTATTCTGAGGGATTTAAGCCTTTAGGAGCAGGAATTCTAGGAGGGAGAGTACACTTAAGTTAACTCTTGATATAATGGCTGCCTGCTGTAGGAGAGATCAACACTGGAGTGGATAGCCATGGGGAGCTAGCTAATAGAATGCCAAACAGATAGGTTCAGCTTGCTGCAAAATAAATGGGAAAGGAAGGACGGAAACTTCTGGCTCATTAATTTTAAGCCAGTGAAGTGGCATGTCCACTGGGAAGTTGTTTGGGACATACACTGGCAATTTCATCCCATACTACATAACCTTGAATAGCTTTTTGTTTGAGTGTGAGGGTTTGATGTGGGAATAATAGGAATTCCTTGCCTTAATGATTGCCCACAAATGTGTGGTCTAGACTCACCGGCCAGGAACTCCCTTTCATTCCTGTGTCCCTAACCTTTACTCCCTTCTGTAAAAAGTCAGAGGCATAAGCATAGAGTGACCCCCAACATTAATGGGATGTAAAGAATGGCTGAAGGAAGTACAGCACTAGAAACGCTCGTGGGATTATTGGACATTTGGCAACTAGGCCAAAGAAAACATGTTTCCCAATATTTCCCTGCTTCTTGTGTTTTTTTAGAGGAGTTAAACTACAGTTATTATAGTTAACCTACTCTGCACAGGGGCCATGAAACAATGGGCACTACAAATATAATCTAGCAGGATGTCCCTGGCCCAAAAGGGGTAAAAATCAAAATAGACAAAGATGGTATGGGGTGATAAAAAGGGAAATAACAAATTGTGTAGGCAAACTGTGTGTTATGTTCCATTTATTGGCAGACAGTCCATGACGGTATTCCTTTACCTCAAGTTGTCAGGGTCTCTGTTTTGACTCCAAAGCTGGTCTCCAACATGCTGAAAACCCACATTATGGTTCCAAGTTGAACTTTCTAATGTTAGGAAAGGTTGGAATTTAGGTAGTCAATGCTTGTGTGTAAGGATGCTCAGGATGGTCACCTAGTGTACTATGCACGTGTGCTGGGATGTATGTAGTGTATGTAAGTGCAAGTAATAGACTACATACTCCATATTTTCCTGAATATTACACACCCCCAAATAAGATGCACACCTTGGTTTTGGAAAGGCAAAATGAATAAAAAAGATATTTCTAGAGTTAAGGTTGTCTAGAAAAGGAACAGAACATGATCATTAGCTCAGTCACCCTGCCTTTACTTCATAAGCAAAAGCTGAAACCCTAGCTCCTGCTAAAACTGGTCTATATGGGCAGATCTGTGATTCTCAAAACAGCAAAAAACAAGTTTGCAAGACTATGAAATAAGAGATGAGAGACCAGGAGTAGCTAAAAGACAACAACATTGCCAGGAGGAAGGTTAGCTTAATTAGCAGAGCATCAAGACACTTCGAGCGGTTGCATAGGAGTGCATGCTCATGCACTGTTACGTTTTTCAGGGGGAGCAGGTTGTGTGTGTGTTGTGGTGGAATGAACAGCAGATTTCAGAGTATGAAAGAGTAAAAGGTAGGAGAAGAAATCTTAAGGAGACAACACTGGGGAAGAATAGACAAGGAGGGAGAAGGGAGAAAAAAACTCAAGGCAGATGAAGGGAGAAAGAAAGTGCAAGAGGGACTGGGTGTAGCCACTGGGAGAAGAATGAGAAAAAACAAGGGAGAAGCGAGGTGAAAAGAAAGGAAAAAACAATGACGCAAGGAAAACTATAGTAAGACAAAGCAAAAAAAAAAAACAATAAAAAAGGAACTCACAAAGCCAGCAGGGTTCAAAGGGAGGACAGGAGCAGCAAGAGGAGGATTTAACCAAGATTTATAGAGAGGGAGCATAGAACACAAAGGTTGTAGAACAAGCAGACTGGCTTAGAGATGAGCAGGGCTCCAGATGGGGAGAGCCCAGGGCAGGGGCAAAGGCTAAAAGGACAGAGCTGGGGAAGGGTATCGAAGGAAGAAGGGAGAAGGAAAGGGGAAAATGAGGTGGAAGAGGTGGAGCATGGGAGATGAAGGTGTGAGGAAAGATGGGCCTTATGTGAGGGGAGGAAAGATGGCCAGAAAAATTGAAAGGGGGACAGGAGATAGAACCTGGATGCAGACAGGTAAGGGAGACCAAGAGAAGTATTAACTGGGAGTTATCAGGTATGTGGTTACCCAGACCATGTCTCAAAAGGCATGAGAGAGAGGATGCAATGAAGAAGGAAGCTTGAACAACAGAAGGATAAGAAGCATGGAGAAACAGAAGGCTCAAGGCAGGAAGAGGAGGGAAAAAGATAGAGAGCAACTGACAACAGCCTAAAGGGGCAGGGGAGGGTATTAAAGGACTCCAACAGTCACTCCAGGTGAGTAAAGTAACTGGTGCCTACAAAGAGAGCAAAACAGCACCGAAGTGTAATATAACACCGTTGGAGCAGTGCGCAGACCTTTACTATCAATCCCTGTACTGCCAGTTCAGCATGAAGAGCCTTCCTGTTTTGTGTCCTTGTGACTAGATATTTAGCAGAATTTGCAGTTTTCATTGCATGAAAACCGCATGCCCCTGGAGGCTGGTGGGGGGATGGCGAGCTCCCGCAGGTGGCGGCAGCACTGTCAGCGGCAGGAGCATGGTGGTGGTAAGCAGGGAGCTCCCACAGGTAGCTACGGCACAGTTGGCAGTGGGGGGGGTGGGAGAGGGGGGTGGCAAGCGCCAACCAGCAGTCAGTGACCACCTACCAATGCCATTGGCAGCATGGGTGGCAGCCAGTGGTGATCATGAACTACCTGGGGGAAGGGGAGGGGTGGCGAGTGGTGACCACCCACAGGCGCTGCCCGCAGTGTCACCAACGCCTTTTCACAGGGGATCCACCCACGTGCACCCCCTACACATCGCCAATGTTTCATTGGAAGCTGACAGGCTGTGTCATTAGCACTGCTGCTATGGCTCTGAACGTGCAAATTCTCGGCTGTTAACAGTGTGCTTAGCACCCAGGCCACCCCAAGCCCCATCCAGGGTCTAAGCAGCAAGTAGCAATTGGAGCATAGCAGGAGCTTTAGGAAGTGCTCTCTTGTAAGACATCTCCAGTTTGCAAAATTGTTTCTTGATCAGATTCAGGTCAAAAAGTCCAAAATGCAAAATTACAAAGAGAAAAGACATTTAAAAATTCTTTTGAGAAAGCTTAAAGTGAAATTTCTCAAGACTTTTCCCTATAGAAGCCTCAGGCTTCTGGCTGACTGGGCAGCCCTCAGAGCTAGGGAGTTGGCCAGTTGGTCATGTGATATGCTGTTGAACTGGAAAGCCTAGTTTTTACTTTAAAAAATTTCAATGGCATCAATATGTTCCCCCAACATATTTTTTCCTAACACCATTTCCCAATGGAAAACTATTCCACTGAGCTCTACACCCATGCAACAGTTTCCAAAGAGCTAATGCCAAAACGTTAGAACAAACCTGCTAAGTTTTCTGATACCTCTGTGTGGTGCCACCACATCCTGAGTCATTTGTAGCCATCCTATAGTACAGGTGAAAGCAAAATACAGCCTGTGGGCCAGATCCAGCCCACCAAGCACTTTCATCTGGCCCATGGGCACCCACCAATGAATTTCACCCTGCCCAGCCCTTTTGCCCATGAGGGTGGGAGTGAGGTGCCAGTGTACACCTTCCCCCCCTCCAACATACCTTACTGCAGTGGTTCTCAACTGTTGGTACCTTATGTACCCCCTGCCGCTCACTACGGCTAAAACGAAACTGGAAGTCCCGCTATGGCACTTCCAGTTGTACCACCATGAGCAGAGTCCAATTTTTTCCACCGCGACCTGGGGCAAAGCAGCCTGTACAGGGGCTCCCTCCCTATCCCCTGGCACATTGATGCTGGGGAATGAAGGCCCCAGCGCACCGGACACGGCCAGAGGGGCAGCAGCTAAAACTTCTGGCCCAAGCAGGCAAAGACCAAAACGCAGCACCCACATACCCCCCAGGGTATGTGCACCATGGGTTGAGAAACACTGACCTATTGCACTTCATGCCCACCCTCACAGCTGAAAGGGCCCGGACCAGGCAGCAGCAGCTTCCAGAATTGGCTGCTGTTGCCACTGCTGCAGCCACCCCAGGAGGACCTGCTCAGCTTACCTGGCATCCCACTCACTCTGGGCAGCACATAGGGAAGCAGTGGGTGTGGAGGCACGGCACAGCTGCAGCTGGGTATGGGCAGAGAGCACAGGGCTGAGGCCAGCGGCAGCATGGAGACCATGTCCAGAGGAGTGGCAGGCGTGCAGGACTTGGCTGGGCAAGGCATGGGTGTGAGGGAGAGTGGGGACCCCCTATACTGCCAGCAGCAGCAGCAGGCAGTGGGGGTGCTCAGGGCACTCATGCCCTGTGTAGGTGCTGGTGCCCAGTGGCACACAGCTCCAGCCAGTGCTGTACATGGGAGTGAGAAGATCAGCCTGCCTGGCCTGCCTGTATTGCAGGGGCTTCACACAGCACACGTTCAGCTCCCACACTCACATGGCACTGGGGGAAGCCCCACACTGGAGCTGGCTGCCTTCCCTGCCCCCTGCCACAGGTCCCAGGAATCCACTGAAAGTGGAGGGGAACCCAGGAGCTGCAGAGTCCCAGGACCCGGAGATGGAGTCCCAGGATTTGCACAGCAGGGGGCAGAGAAGATGAACGGCTCCAGCATCCCATGGCTTCCCCCAGTGCCATGCAAATACGGGATCTGCACATGCGCCACAGGGAGCCTTGCGCACCAGAGGCAGGCTGTGCTCCTCGCCCCCATGTGCAGTGCTGGCTGAAGCCATGCACCACTAGACACTAGTGCCTGCATGGGGCACAAGTGCCCCAAGAACGCCTGCCTGCTACTTCTGCCAGCAGTGGCAACTGCACGTCAGGTGGGGGATCCCCACACCCCACCCACACCCCACCCATACCTCACAAGCCTCACATACCCACACAACCCCCCCCACATATACACCCCAATATACCATATGCCTCTGCACACAGCCACACCCCCTGACAAACCCCCCCACCCCCACCATACACCCAATATACAAAAGACTTTATTTCTGAATTATGCAATCCCCTTTATATTGAGTACCCAAACATAAATCATGACTAATATTTTTTGTAATAAAATTAAAATATGCTATAGTAAGTGTTTCACTTTTAGTGTACAATTTGGTTTTTTTCTGGTTCCAAGATGGCAGCCCTCCCCTCCCAACAGGAGTATTTCCAGGGGTTAAGCGGGGGGGGGGGGGGGGGGGGCTTCAGGTGGAGAAGGTCAGGGGTTAGAGGGCGGGTCCCAGTATGGTGGCCAGGTGTTGGGGCAACTGTCAAGGGGCAGGGCTATCCATGCAGCCCTTGATAATCACCAAAACTCATTAAGTGGCCCTCCAGCCAAAATAATTGCTTGCCCCTGCCTTAGGCCAACTAAACTACTCCCAATGCCTTCCCTGGGTACCCACAGTGGCCTCCTTACTTCCCTTCAACCACTCATGCCTCACATCAAATGCAAATCCTGAAACAAAACCATAAGCAAACTTACCTTCCTATGTTCTAGTTCTAGTTCTAGTTCTTGTTCTGCAAAGCTCCTCCCCTGAGGCTAGTCTGGGTCGGACTGCCTCTTCTGCCTCAGAGCTCTGTTTAAATCCTGGCTCCACTACCTTCTAGTCACCAGGCTCCCATTCCCTAGTGGAACACAAGGGATTCTCCTTACTAATTGGCAGCTTATTGCTCTGGAGTCTGCCTCTCCCTGTAACTACTGCTCTCAGTTTTGCAGTCTTCCTCGTTGCAACTTACAGCCTGCACTCAATAAGAGGGGTTAGGGGGCCCTGTTACACTGGTCTTGACCTAACAGTCCTCATTCATTATTACCTTATAGACTAAATCAGAGATGTGTAAGCTTTCATAAGCAGCATCTGATAAATTCATCCACTGCTTACACTGACTTCAGACTAATGTGACTAACTACATCTCTCTGCTCATGTTTAGTGATAGCTGGACACTCACCAGCAGAGGCAAGTCTGATAAAGTATTATCTAGGCTGATCTCTAGCAAATATGGGCCTGAGAATTCTAGCAAATGGTTCCTCTATGAAGCCTTTAACCATGGCTGAGCTAGAGCATCCCTTTTACAGAGAGGGTTTTCAGGACTTCAAGTGACAGAGAATCTACCACCTCTGGGAGTAGTTATAATGATTAGTTACCTTCATTGTTAAAAATGTGTGCCTTATTCCTAGCCTGGCTTTAGCTTCCAGCCTCTGAATACAGTTATACCATGGTCTACAGATTAAAGAGCCTTCTACTATAAAAAAAAAAATCTTCTCTTTGTTTAAGTGCTTCTAAGTGCTCAGGATAGAGGTCCCTTAGCCACTCAAGTTTTCAGTGCTTATGGAATCAATAATTCATCAAATAAAATTGCCTTTACAAGGGTATTACTCAGATAATGCTTTGAGCATATAAATAAAACCTTTCCTTTATGTAGCATCAGTTTTATCACGAGTATTACGGTAGCACAGTGACCCTAGCAAAAATCACTGTTCCAAGGTACTAAGTACTTTACATGTAAAGCAAGACCCTTGGCCTAACTTTTCCCAGTCTGAAGACAGAAGACAAGTAAAAGATAACAGGGGAAAGAAGGGCATAGAGAGATGGACTTATTTGTCTAAGGCCAAGTGGAATCATGTATAGAGCCCAGAGTTGGACCCTCCCAGTGAACATCATCTCAGTGGTCACAGCAAGGGCACAGTGGGAGATTCTGAGTGTATCTGTGTTACCTGATAGTTCAGTGCATACCTTCTCATAACAGAAGTAAATGGGAACATAAAATATATATAAATAAATGGCAACATAAATATTCAGGGATGTAAACCAATCTCTGAACTCTCTTGTGTTGTGGGAAACCCACATGTCCAATCTATACCAAAATCCAAGCTTCAGTATCCATAACTGATACCATGTAAAACACTGATCTACTGGCCCAAAATGTAATGACAAAGTCTACAGAAGCTATTTCAATCATCATAATGTAGAGATCTGGCTCTGTAGAAGCCAGAGCTGCACCTCTATCAACATACGAACTTCTCTGGCAAGGGAACTGTGTCTTCTTTATAACTCTTCTTAGTTATAATGAGCATATGTTGTGCTCTCCCAGATGTCATACTTACCAGTACTATCAAACTGCACACTATCTTTTGCATGAGCTATGCTTTCTTCTGAAATTAGTTCAGTATGTTCTTTGGAGTCCACTCTTAATACTTGGTTAAAGCATGTATTAAGTTTCTAATTAAATGTTTCTTCTGTTGCAGTTAAAAACAGAGAGAATGGGAGGAAGAGTAACTAAACTCAGGACAAACTTCATATTTGTAGAGTCTGCACCTACTATTTTGAGACTACATCAAAGGGTATTAGACATGCTATAGTTCAGTGCTAGATTGCAGTAGATAATCTCATCTACTTGTGCAGCTTCAGCAGCTTGCTGTCTCATATGACACAAATATTTATCTCCACACGTCTTGTTCCTCTTCATCCAAGCCTGCATCTCATTCTGTGTTTTAGATATCTCCTTCTGGACATCTCACCACCATCCTAACAGAGCTGAAGCCAAACTCTCTATCTTCCTTCCCAAATCCTCCCCAGTATTTCTTTCACTTCTGTCGGTGTTAGCTAGAACTTTGTCTTGTTTGCTTATTTTTTATGGTTTATAAAGTGCTTAGTATTCAACCTAAGTTCTGTAACTATGTAAAAGCCTTCTATGTCCTAGAAGGCTTTTACTTATGCTAAATTGGGACCAGAATGATAATATTCTTCAGTGCCAGATAAAGACCAGCAACATGATTCTATTAATATGTAGTAGACATGCACTCTGTCTAGATAGCACAAGGTGTCTTTGGGTTTGGCTGAATTTTGAGAATATTATAATTAAAATAGCAAAAACTAGTCTTTAAATTTGTGACTCGATAATGCTGTACTAATTTCAGGGCATACCAAGAAGAAAGACTGTATTACCCTGGCTGTGCAAAACAAGATAAGAGGAAGCTATGAAAATGCCCTTACGAATTTTCTCATTCGGGGAGGGGGAGGTATCATAAGGAAAATGCATCATAAGTGGTATACATGTATAGTGTTGGGTTTGCCTGTATATAGCCACTGCAAATGATAACTCATATTTATAAGACTACAAATATTCTAATGAATGCCCAAACATAGAGTGATAGAATCATAGAGAAGTAGGGCTGCAAGGGACCTCCAGAGGTCATCTTGTCCAACCCCCTGCCTAGGCCAGATCATCTCTATCCAAACCATCCTATACAAACCATAATCTAAACTCTACATAAGACTACTATAAACCCTGACATAACACAGACCTAACCTGCCACAGGTAAAGCAGAGGAACCATGGCAACCAAGATCCTTCTTCTATGAAATGCTGTCAATACATGCTCAAGAGATCCCAGGCCATTCCCCAGCTACAAAGAGGGTGTGTTTACACATGCACTTTACTGTGCATTAGACTAATTTAATATGCAGTAAAGTGTTATTATCTACATGTGTGCAGCAATTACTGTGCACTAGATTAAAGCACAATCTTCTAGTAATGACAAATGCAAGTACTAGAAAATGGCACTTTAAACCATGGGTGACTGGTGCCTCTTGAGTCAGGGAGAGCATGTGCCTTCCCGATACCAGTCAGTGACCCAGGGTTGGGGGGTGTTGATCTCACACACCAAAAAGCAGCCACACCGCTTCCGAAAGTCCCATGGCCACTCCCGCAGTTGCTTCTTAGAGTTCTTTCTCCTCTGGATTGTGTGCTCTGTTGCTGAAGGGTTTTGATCACAATCTCCTGTGAAACCTAATTTAAAGCCCCCATTACTAGCTTGGCCAGATGATGCCCAAAGATGCTCTTCCCTGTTCTGTTCAGATGGATCCCATCTCTGAATAGCAGTCCTCCTGCAAAGAACATCCGCCCATTCTCAAAGAAGCCAAAACCTTCACACCGACACCACCATCTCAGCCACACATTTCATTTCCAAGATATTATAACCTCTGCTTGGACCCTTGTCTTCCACAGAAAGAATTAATGAGAACACCATGTGTACTCCAAACTCCTTAATGCTCCTGATCCTCATTACCTCTGATCTTCTCAGTGTCATTCCTGGCAGTATCATTGGTGCCTAATAGGCCTGTGCGAGTAAGCAGCTATTCAATTTGGCTTTGGATCCAGCTGCTTTGGATGCCAGGGATCTGATCTAGAGCTCTGGGCCGGGTTCCTGCTTTGATCCCGCCAAAGCTGCTCCAAAGCTTCGGAGCCGCCTTGTAGATCAAGCCATAGGGTATAATGGGGAATCAATTAAATATCTATATCTTTGTTGTTTTTTGTCTGATTTGGATGAAACTTGCAGGGATGGTAGCCTCTGCTGAGAGCATGATGCCTGCAAAGTTTCAAGTAGATCAGTGCAGGGGTTCATGGGTAACTACACTCCAAATTCTTGAAAGAAAACTCATGTCACATCTGTGTTACACCACACGGGGGTGAAAACTGCAGGGATGGTAGCCCCTGCTGAAGCCACAAAGTATTCCACATTTCAAGCTGCAGACAAGCAAAACTCATGACATGGGTGACACTGTGTATTTTAAGGTGCAGCAGGGTGAAAGCTGCAGAGATGGTAGCCCTTCCTGCAGCCATGAAGCCTGCCATTCATCAAGGAGATAGGTTCAGGGATTCTGGGGCCCTGCACCTCTAGCTGCTGACAGACAAAACTCGTGACATGAATGCTTGTGCAACTGACTGTCTCTGTCTTGGGGCAGTTGATTGTCTATACTGATTCTTTCCTCTCCTTAGTCTGTTGTTTTTTTGGTGTTAATTGTTGCTAATTAACTAATTACATTAGCTAGCAACTCTGTATTGAGCTGGTCCCTGAGTGAATCATGATTGATTAGTAACTGGTAACACAGTAGCTTAGCAGCCAGGCCTGCAGTATTTTCCTACTACCCCAACACAGACGCAGTTGCACAAGCACCCATGTCACAAGTTTTGCCTCCCGGCAGCTAGAGGTGCAGGACCCCAGAACCCAGAAGCCCTGCACCAATCTCCTCGACAGCTGGCAGGCTTTGTGGCCTCAGCAGGGGCTACTACCCCTGCAGTTTTCACCCCCATGGTGTAACACATAGACATGACATGAGTTTTCTTTCAAGAATTTGGGGTGCAGTTCCCCTGAACCCCTGCACCAATCTTCTTGAAACTTGTCAGGTTTCATGCTCTCAGCAGAAGCTAGTACCCCTGCAAATTTCATCCAAATCAGAGAAAAAATAACAAAGTTATAGATATTTAATTGATTCCCCATTATACCCTATGGCTTGATCTACAAGGCGGCTCCGAAGCTTTGGAGCAGCTTTGGCCATATCAAAGCAGGAACCCGGCCCAGAGCTCTAGATCAGATCCCTGGCATCCAAAGCAGCTGGATCCAAAGCCAAATCGAATAGCTGCTTACTCGCACAGGCCTATTAGGTACCAATGATACTGCCAGGAATGACACTGAGAAGATCAGAGGTAATTATGAGCAGGAGGATTAAGGAGTTTGGAGTATACATGGTGTTCTCATTATAGATATTTCATTATAGATATTTCACTGATCCCCCATTATACCCTATAACGGGATCTCTGAAGTGGCTCCAAAGCTTTTCCCAAGCACTTTGGAAGATCCGAACCACTTTGGAAAGCCTAACAAAGCCAGTGCTTTGATCCAGATATACTGCTTTGGACACCGAAGCGTCCAAAGCTTCTCTGGATCCGAAACACAGTCCAAAGCCTTGCACAGCCCTACTGCCTAAATGGACAAGTACGAAGTGGAGTTGGAAAATAACCTAGTACCCTTGGCAGCAACCTGAAAGGGTTGGGCTCTGCATCTCTCTGAATTTCCAACAAAAATATTCTAATTATCAGGCCACAAGCTAGACTTTACCAACTTGCTTCTTAAAGCTTGCTACTGCACCTTTTGTTTACGGGTCATTGGCTAAAACAGACAGCAGTTTCTTCCCATAGCAAAGGGCCAGCCTAGAACCTAGAGTCCTCCACCACGCAGAACAGGTATCATCTCACTGAGCCGTATACCCTCTAGCTTTAACTCTTCCTTCCTGGCCCCAAAGATCTCCCTCTCTTAGCTGCTGAGGGGGCCAGCTGCAAAAGGAGGCCTGACTTATACATGGCCTGATGGTTAGATCACTGTGTTACAAAAGCAGAGAGAGCCACAAGCCTCGCTCCCGGTGAGTGGACTCTGGAAACCAGGTCTCCCACCTCTGGGCAACCACCCTAATTACTAAGGTTGTTCAACTTCTACGCTGCTGTAACACACCCTGTGGGCTGCACCAGTAATGCCTTGCGCTACCCCCCAGCCTTGTGGACTGTACTGTGATCGTCTCTCACTTTGACCAATTTGTCTGGCCTTGACTACAGCACCATAGCCACTCAAAAAGCACTTTCCCAACTTCCCACTGTGCCATTGCCATCCCCCTTCTGTCTCCCTGTCACGTCTGCACTGGACATAAGCTGCTTCTCCTAATTTTTACACCTGTACAATAAGTTGCACTGCACCTAGAAGATCTGTTCATTGATCACGCTACCAGCCCCTGCCTTCGATTTTTTGTAGTTTTGGATAATGGCTTGTTTTAAATATCAAAATGTTTTATTTTGGATCGATTCAATGTTGAATTGTGTCTCCTGTGCTGCCACTGTACTTTCTTTATGAGAGTTGTAGTTCAGAAACCTTATTCCCCCTCATTAGCCTATGTACTTGGTTCTCAATAAGACTACGTATCCCATGATGCACTACAGCCACGGGACTCCCATGGTGTACCATGGCATGAGGTAGAGTGAAAACTAGCTTGCACCATGGGAGATACAAACCTGCTAGGGGGCCTCCCATGAGGAAGAATAGGGGCATGAGGCATGGATATGTGCTTTGCATAAACAGGGGCCTACCAAAATGGCAATTCGTGATTTTTTGTGGAAACTGTGATTTCAGATGGGCTGTGCAAGAAAGAATGGGCTCCACACTTTTGGCAGGTTCTCTGGAAAAAAAAATATATATGTATCCCCCCCAAAAAAGGTCCTCATTGCCACTGTGGCCTGGCTGCGCAGCCCGCTGAGGAAGTGTAAAGCCACGGTGGTGTGCTGGCACAGCAAAATGGCTGCTGCCTCCACCCCTTGCCGCTGATGAGCATTCTGTCAAATGGCACCACCCCTCTCCATTGATTGGTGTCAAGGGGCAGGGCTGCATGATGGACAGCCCTTTCAACCAATCAGTGACAAGGGGTGGGGCTGTATGATGGACAGCCCTTGCAGCCAGTCAGCAGTGAGGACGGGGCCACTGGGGCCCCTCAGCTAATCAAAGGTGCAGGAACGGCTACCGTGCTCAGCCCGTGAGAATGACTGCTAGCCCCAGGATCTGGACACAAAATCGGCTGGTTGTCACCTCAAATTCAATAGACCCCTACCCATAAGACAGAGGCAGCTCCCATAGACCCAGACTAATGTCAGACTGACCCAACATAGACCTGTTTGATTTGGGAGACTGGATACAAGAAGAATAGATGGTTTTCCTGACTGAAAACTAAAAAAAAAAAAAAAAAATTGGTAAAGTTGAAATTTGCAACAACAAAAAATAATCTATTTTGAAGAAACTATATCTTCAGTTGGAAAAAATGTTGAAGGAAAATTTGTGCCCAGCTTTAGTCACCAATTTTGTATCATATCATATTATATGTCACATCACTAAAAGCTGACAAACACAGCCTGCAGTGAGGTGTGTGTATTTTACTGTTGAGATTGAGGTTTCTAATCTCGATAACACGCATTTTGCCTTCTGCAGAAATGTTCCTTCACTACAGAAGTGGAGTTATTTCCTTTGCACGTTTTGCTAGACTTACAAACCACACCCCAGAACAAAGTGAGCTGTTCCTTTGTGGGCAAATCTTGTACAGTCAGGGGCTGGGCTGGGCTGGGCTCCTAACTGCTGATGGTTATCCACACTCTCTGACAGGCAAAGCTGCCCTGCTGTTCTGACAATCCTCTCTCACTCACTTTCTCTCGATTGCTCTGTCTTGCTGTCTCTATTTCATGCACACACACACATCACCTGGAAAGTATGCAGGGCAGCTGGAAATGTGCTAAGTCACCTGACACTTTTCATTTGGTTCTCTTCTGTGACTGTGGGAGCAACAGTGAACCTTTGTTAAGAGTCATCTAGCTGTGGATATTGCCTTGCCTCACTGAACCCATTCTTGATCTGGTTGTCTGATGCATCTTCTTACCTTCTGTTCCTTTGCTTTTCCAAATCCCTCTTTTCAAAAGGGCACTTTAGTTCTATTTTGACAATGCTTTCTAAGAAGTGTCTGGGATTTCTTTATTCTGGTCTCTATCTGTGGGCATACATCTTCCTGTTATTGATTAAAGGTAGGTTTCCTTTTATCCTGTCTAAGAGATTGTTTAACCACTTCTTGCCTCTAATTTCTTGGATACAACTTGACTCAAAGTTTTTAACTATTCTTTTTTAATTAAAAATAGCCTTCATGTGTAAAAGCCTTAATACAATAAGCATGTTATTGTTACTGAACTGAATGTAAGGAAAGCTAAAACTATGCTAGTTTTATCTTATATATTCTTCACATTGGTCTGATGATGGAGCAAGGAAATGTCTCTAGTGTCTGGTGAAAAATAAGCACTATAGTTAGTATCACACCAGTGTTGAAAATAGAAGGGTCAGGGATGTAGTGGTCGGTGCAGGTTTTGCACTAAAAATTTTTAAAGTAAGATATTGCTCACTGATTTTTTTTTTTTTTGCTTCAGTTATGTCATACTGTGTTTAAAAAGCATTTAAGCAGTGTTGCAGCACAAGTGTCCTGGAGTTTCAAAGGGACTTACGATACTAAATTACACGCAAAAATTCCTGATTTCCCTTGGGGGTTTCTCTCTACCACATCAGTAGTGAGTCTCATGGGGACTGAATACATTTCACCCCTAAGTCCACTGATGTGTACCAGACCCAGAAGCTTGCCCATGCACCTGCTTTGAACTCTTCTCCAACACCTACTTTCAGATCCAGCAGAGACCAAGGGCTCAAGTGTGGGCACTGGTGACAAGTCCAGAGCAGCTTCATGGGTAAGGGTCCAGATCTGGAGCATGCCAGTTGACTCGGGTAGGTGGGACATGGTGAGAATACTGAGCATGCTCAGTATTCTTCTCCCCAAGAACTACTGCTGTGGATGTGCAATAGATAAGCCCATAGGCATCTCCACTTAGGGCTCCAACAGCTAAAAGTGAGGCACCTTGCCCTGGGTTGGTGATTCAAAAGGAACATGCTTCCCATATAGTTGATGAGGAGAACTGGTTCCACCAGAGGACAATCCTAAGGATCAGAAGCCAAGTGGGAAGCTGCTTAGAACCAGCCAAAAGCAATCATTAAGTACAGGAAGGTGTCTGAATCCCACAGCCCCTCTGTACCTAACTGCTGGCTGCTAAGATGCCTCCATCCACTGGGATCCAGTGAACCAAATCCTCTTCTGAAAGCAGGTGTCTACCTGCTGCTACACAATTTTTGCCCTGCATGTTACTGGTTAGAGATTCACGCAAAAAGTGGAGGACCTGAGTTTCAGGCCTTCCTCAGCCTGAAGAGGATTTAAACCCACACCGCCTATTTTCTAAAAGGCTACCCAAGCCATCAGGCTGTAACATAGTTGGGGGAAGCCTCCTGTCCCTCTTCTTGGGCCACTGTGCAGCCAAAAATTAAAAAATCATGGGCTTAGAGAGAGAGAACAAATGAGATCCTAACTCTGTAGTTTACAATGGCCCATGATTCATTTGGAAGAGATCCCTGTGTCAAGGACTAGGTATGAATTTTTGCACTAGATAAGAAAAGAAAAGTAATCCTGGGAGCACAGACCAGCCCTTGGGACTCCCCCTGGTCTCTCTCTCTGTTACTGTCTTGCATTCCTTTCTCCCAATGGCCCAATTGCATATGCTTTTATGTATCCTGTTCTATATAGTCTGATCATTGGAGTCCTCTGTCAGATGGTAAATTACGTGAATTTCAACCTGCTTAGGTTGGTGGTTGTGGTGGTGAGGATATAGACCCCAGGTTTCTCACTTCCTGGATGGGTGCTGTAACCAATAGGCACTGGCCACACTCACCAGATCATTGTAAGGCTGTCTGGGCCATAGGATCATGCTAAGTCAGAGGGTTATTGGACTGGAAACCAAGGTCAAAATCAGGTATCGGTCCAATCCAGAATATCAAGCCAAGAATCAAGATGAGGTTGTGACCAGGGCAAGCAGTTGATTCAGACTGGGAGGTCCAAGACAGAAACAGGCGGGAGGGTCTAGAGCTAGAGGTCACACGTGGAGTCAGGTTTAGTTCCAAGCAGGCCAGTGGCACAGTACGCAGGGCTTATGAATGGTAACCTGGTTTAGGGCCAGTAATCAACACAGAGTCAGAGACTTTCATCCTTCTTCTTGACAAAGAGGACAGGGGCTCCAGAAAGTAAGGCGGATCTTTATATGAACCCCCAGGCCAGGTTATGGAGGGTAGAAAGTTCAGGTTCTGACAAGACATAATTACACCCTGATGAGATCTTTGGTCCCAATTACAGGCCAATTGGGCAGTCATAGTTTTGGTATTGGGGGAGAATTTCCTATTTATCTTCTCAAATACATTAATGAATGTTTTATATTTCTGGGAAAGACTGAGTTTGGCTTCTGGAAGCAGCATCCACTGGAGGCAAGCATAGTTGGGACCCCAGCTTGAATCCTGGGGTGTGCTGCCACCCTAGGCTTCCAGAAGTACTGGTGACAGGGGCTGGATTTTTGGCAGATCTAGGCTTTCCACCTAACCATGTGGTCATGGTATGTGAGCCAGGGGAGCCCCAAGATGAAGAGGTAGTATAGGGCGTGGGTCATCCCAAAACACAGCATCTCCCAGTACCTAAAGAAGTTCATTTTCTAGAGTGGTAGTTTCCCTCTCCATGGGTCCAGATGTCAGAGAGGAGCCACCTATGGTTTCAGTTGTCTCAGGCTTGGCCTTTTGCCTCAGCTGCCCCAGGATCTGGGTTGTGGATGGATAACAGTAGCTGAGGGCTTTGTATGTTGCATTAGTGAGAGGAGCTTGAGGTGGCTCATTCCTCTGATTCCATCTCTTAGGACAACTGGTGAGCCCCAGGGCCCCACAATAAAGGCACAGCTCCAGCTGTTGGTGTCACTCTTGTTCTTCAGGTATAAGGAGTGGCTCTCAACCAATTGCCTTGGCTCAAGGGTACTTGCAGTAGGAAAGGGCCCAGAGAAAGTCATGGAGACCTTCTTCTCCTCCTTCTACTCCTGGAGATGGGTGTCAGTCCCGATTACCAAGTCTACAAATGCATGAAACCCTGGGGGCAGTTCCATTTGAGCAAGCTCATCCTTTATCTCCTGCTGCAGCCCCCACTGGAATGGATAGGGCTTCATTCTAATAAGATAGAAAACTGCCTGAGAAATGCTTCCTAGTCCTGTAGAACAGAACTATTGTGCTCCAGCAGCAGTGCAGCCCAGTTCAGGGCATCTCCCATTAGGAGGATGGTAACCAAGCTCACCTTCATTGGGTCCCAAGTAGGCTCCAGCTTGAGCTAAGAAGTCGAGGCAGAATTGCATGAGGAACCCCCTGAAGCACTGCCGGTTGCCACTGTATCTCTCAGATAGGGGGAAGGATGTGCAAGTTTCCCTGGAAAGGGCCAGTAACACAGCAGCTCACTACAGAGTTGGCAGATCTTGTCACAGCAGTGCTGGCTGACCTCCTGCTGGTATGCAGACTGTGATTGAAGGGACCGGTTCTCTGTCAGCAACTGCTGCACCCAGGCCTCCAGTACATGATAGGCAGAGGCCAGCTGATCTAATCTGGCCTGCAGTTCTCCCCAAGTGGCAGTCATTGAGGCAGGCAGGTCCAGAGACCCTGGCAAGGAAAGAGACTCCATGCCATTCCCCCTTTCACTGAATGCAGTCCAGGCAATTTATTGCACCAGGTCATGGGGTGGCCAGCTCTGGGAGTCACTCAGGGCCTGAGGGAACAACCAGGAACAGAAGGACATGAGTGTTGGGGATCTGGGAGCCAGGGGGTCCATTCAAGAATCCAAGTCGCAGACCCAGAGGGTTGGGAAAAGCATGTAGTCTGAGGGGTAGCCAAGGGATCAAGAAGAGCCAGTAGAGGCACAAGCCATGAGAAACAGCAAAACAGCCTAGGTTCAGGTTAAACCCTGTTGCCTAAACACTTCTTCTGGGTCGAAGGTTTATATGGGAAGGGGGGAAAGGGTCGGCTGACCCTGGCCAGTCACACCAGTGGCAGGGAGTGGGCAGGTGGCTAAGCCTCCAACCACCTGTCTAGTGTGCATACCTAGTCATGGAGGTGGCAGACCAGGATTAATTGCTATACTAGTTGGGCTGAGGCCCTGGGTTTGAGACCTCAGTCTGACTGCCTAATTACTTTTAGTTGGGGCCTGACATCACATCTGCCTTGGCTCATTACAGTAGTGAATTTAGGAAGAGTTAAGGAGCTTTTCCCCTTCCACTCTGGATCACAATAGAAGTTAGGTGACCATCTGCCCTGACTGGGTCATAGGTGCAGAAGCCTGAGCTTAGACACACATAGATCATTTCAAGCCAAAATTTAGTTACGTAAAAGGTTTTGTGTAAACTGGTGTGCAAATATTCTCAGTGGCCTATACTGAGTTAAGTGCTTGTATTCTGCTAAGTCCTGTTAGGCCACCTAGTTCAGCAACCTGGATCTGATCCTTAAGCATTTTTTAAATCTCCCCTTAAGGGCTTTATTACACATTACACTTTAAGCTTCTCAAATGTTGATCAGTGTTAATGTTAGCTCTAGTTTTGAGCAGTCACACAATTCAAGCTAAAAACCTTCTCTGACTGTCCCTGATCTGCACAGCTGTGACTTGCCACCAAAGAGTTGGCAGGCACAGGGGCCTGACTAGGAGCTACAGCTGTGAGTTGCAGTTAGACAGCTGGTGAGCCAGGATAGGTTTTTATCCCTGCTCTAGGTGGGGGTGGGTTGAAGAGATGGGTTGATGGGGTGGGAGTGTGAGGATGGAAGGGGGAGAGTTTAACGATGGGGACTGGGTAGTGAAATGGGAAGTGGAGAGGCAATAGATGAGAATGGCAACTAAGGGCTGAGTAGTGAAATGAAGGAGGTCAGCCATTGAAGGATAAAATAAAAAGATGTAAAAAAAAAAGAATGTAAAAGAAATAAAGATTAACTAAATTAAAGGAATATGTTGTAGTAAATTGGGATTGGGATTGGGTAGTCCCAGCTCATAGAAACACTACCTTGGTCCCGGGTAGAAGTCCCAGCTCATGGAGACCCCAATCTGGCCCCCTACCTAGCTCCTTCTTCCCCCTTAGTTCTCCCTCCTGGACCACTCTGTGCTCCTGCAAACTGCCTGGCAAGTCACATCCCTAGAGACGGAAGGGGAAGTTGGCTTGGTGCCAGTAGCACCCCCTGGGCAGTAGAGTTCGGAGGTTTGAAAGTTTGTCCACACAGAACAAGAGGGTGGGGGGAGGGGACACGGCATCCTGAGATGCTGGAGGACTAAAAATATAGGTGGCTTATCTCTGGGAAGTGGCCACATATTCAGGGAAGACGAGCTGGGTCGCACAGATCAGAAATAAATCTGCCCTGGAGTAGCATAACTTAAAGACTCCTGAAGGGTGCTTAAAACTAGTTTACACATCTTACTGTATAGACAATCCAGGGGTTAAGAGGTCCCTGAGCTGCCTAAAATTAATATAGAACAAGGCCCTTAACAATTACCAGGAGTCTATATTTGTGAAACACTACCCTGGAGTTCCTCTGTATCAATAGCCTCTTGCTGTGGCATAACTCAAAGGAGAAGATGTTACCTTGTTTTATAACTGAACCAAATTTTAAAAAGGAATGAAAACATGAACACTGAGAAAACCCCAAATGCTTGCCTGGGTCAAAAAATTACTTCAGTTTACAGATGCGGGTCATCAGCCATTGAAAACCCATTAGGTATATTTGTCTGGAATATTTCAAGCAAATTGTCATGTTCTTGGGCCCATTCCACTCTCTGCTCCTCTTTAAATCACAGACTCCTTGCCTGGTGAGTGTGGGTTTTTCCTCTTCATCTGCAGCAAATGTCATTGTGTTGGGAAATATGGGCTTAGCCCAAGAGTCTTTGTGCAGACTCTCTCTGCCCCACAGACAGTACACAGAGAGCTTAGCTCCCTGATACAGTGGGATGGGTGATGAAAAGGAGAGCTATGTGCATTCATTTTGTCCTGGCCACAATAAAGAACAGGCAAACATCAAGGACATTGAACAAAATATTAAGAACGCTAATTTCTTCTACCGCCCCCCCCCAAAAAAAAATTTCTAATTGCCAATATTTTAAATACTTACACTGTCTGCAAAATGGACACCACTGCTTTAAATCAAGGTTGAGCATCTTTCTAAAACTGCTCAGTCACAGCCCATTGGGCGGGATGGCAGAAACTCAGGGTGAAATTCTAGTCTGAGCTGTACCAAGGGTTAGACTAGAGGATCATGAATATCCCTTCCATCCCGAAAAATCTCCGTAATCTGGGGGGTGGATAGCAGGTAGTCACTGAAATAAATATGTTAGAATCTGAACAGTGGCGTGCCCCCCAACCAGTTGCTTTAGTATACCCACATGGGTAAAATTTGTCTTTGTTTAGACAATTTACATCTCTGGCTACAAAATATAGCCTTGTCAGTTTGGATTTGCTCAATGTGAAGAGCAAATCCTAAAACTTTTTGTTATGAAACATGCCATATTGGAGTGTTAGAGTAATCACTTGAAATATCCATTCACCCAAGCAGGATACTTTCCCATGCAAGTGCCTGAATACCTGCAGGATCTAAACTTTCACTTTAAAACAAAAATAAAATGGTCTGTAGCCCTAAGACTTGCCAAGATCATTCTGAGAATGTGAATTGAGCATAACTGATTCAGATCTGCTTTCCTGAGCCATGCCTCTAGTGCCTCTGCTGCAACTCAGAGCTTTTCCAGGCTGCAGCCGAGTGAGCAATTGATAAAATCTTGGCAATTCTGGCTGCTGCTGTTGAGATGCCTGTGGACAGCTGGGAAATTGACTAAAATTATTTTTGCTCCTCTCTGCAAGTGTTTGTGAAAGCTCTAAGTAGCTTTATATAGAAATATGTATTATATACATAAAGTAGCACTAGCGACTTTAACTGCATATTAGCAGTGTATGGGAGATGGAGGAAACAATGGAGGAGGAAGGCTGGACAAAGAATTTTTGATGTATGAATTTTGCATCTTAAAAGGCAGTTTCATTCAGATTAAAACATTTCTGGGGAATCAGTTGGTTTTCAAAATGTTATTACCAAATCATGAAGATTTGTTTAGACCTTTTCATTCTGTTCCCATTATGCTGGAATGTTTGATAATGTCAAAACATTTAAATTTTATCATCTTGATTCATTTTAATATTGCATGAAGGGGAGGCACAGTATATTTGATATTTTAGACCATATTGTTCATCGTTTGGTTTTGTCCCTTTGCTCAGGGTCAGAACAATGAACATATCTGGAGTCAGGAAGGAATTTTACCCCATAAACAGATTGGTGCAGACTATGGGGTTTTTTGCCTTCCTCTGTAGTTCTGGGGCATGGCCCTCTTCCTTGGATCTCTCAAGGGTATTTTAACAACCTTTGCAGCAGCAGGACTTTGGCCTCCCTGGTTCCCCTGCTTTACTTGCGGCAGATTAGGGTATTACGTTTTGTGGTTGTGTCGGGGTTGACTGTGTAGTTTTGCTAATATATTAGAAAATGGATTTGTATAACATAGTTTGGATAGAAATGATCCTGTCTCAGGTAGGGGGCTGGACTAGATGATCTCTGGAGAGCCCTTCTGTTGGCTTAGAAACAGTATTTAAAGGCCTGTTTTTTTGGAATTGGCTTATAGGTATAGATATATGCATTATAAGGGTTCAAAATGTGCAGCAGGGGTTAACTGATTAATAAGACTATGGGCTTCACACAGAGTTCCATATGGCCCTGAAAGCAGACGGGCTGTCTAGCTCAACAAGGCCAATGGATGGACACAGCCTGAGAATTGAGGGGGGCATGCCATAACACGAGATCACAACCTTCAAGGCAGACAGGTTGTCTAACACAACAAGGACACATAGCCTGGGAACCAAAGAACTATGTACCATACTGTCCCATAACACAAGATATGTGACACCAGCAACAAGGCCCCAGAGCAGCAGGGGGGCTGAGTCCCGGTTTTGGGGGAACAGACTAAATTAGGAGAAGGTGCAGAAGGCTACGTGGACATGTGACCACAGAGAGACAACCAACCCAAGATAGCCATGGATGAAGATTCATCAGGAGTCATCAAGGGGGAAGGAGAATACAAAAGCAGAGACTTGAGATTAACAAAGGGTCCCTCCCTTTGTCCCGTCCTTCCCTGTCCCTCCTTCTCTTCCTTAAGAGGGGTTCCCATCCCCATCCCTGTCCCCTGGGAAGGGTCTCTGAGGCCACCATAGACTGAGGGTATACCAGCAGCCTGTCTCATGCATCCCACTGGAGGGGGGCTGTGGGCCTTGGCATCCCACCTCTAAACTGCTAAGACCTAAGAGAGAGAGCCTCAGAGTGGAGCCTGCATCCTGACCAGATATACCTTGACTCTGATGACAGCCCTAGAATTGGTAGATATAGCATTGTTAGATTGCTTGTATTGTTGCTTTTTTGTTATGGCTCTGTATCAATAAATTCACCTATTATCAACTGGCAGGTGTTGTGGTCAGTCTGAGGGTTGTGCCCTCCCAAAACAAAGGAATAGGGGCTGGATTCCTAAAATCCAGTGTCAACACCTTCCATCCCTACTTCTCTACAACACTATTATTGAAACCAAATGTTAGATAGCCCTAAACCATTTTATGGGAATGGGATTTTCAATCTATGGGAAATTTTGTAATTTGGGGTTTTCTTTCTGATTCAGCATGACAAAAGTCAAGATGTCAGAATTTCCTGCAGAAGAGAAATTACCTTGCTTGACAAACTGAAGTTTAAAAAAAAGAATAATAGTTCCAAGCATCAATAGAGGCATAGATTTTGGTGCCAGAAGATATCATTATGGTGACTGAATCTAACTTCCTGCAAAGAGAAGCCACAGAATTTCATTCAGTATTTCACACATCAAGCCCACAACTTCTACCTGAGTTATTGCATGTTGTCGCAGGCACTGAAGTGCCTGCTCCTAAAAAAATGACAGGTGTGGGTTGCCGGGGCAACTGCAAAGGGTCAGCTGACCAGATGGGGGCAGGGCCTGGCCTATATAAACAGCTTAGGCTGAGACCAAGGGTGTGGTTCCCCTCTGGCAGTTGTGGAAGATGGAGCTCTTTGGGAGCAGGTTGAGTTGAGGAGCCCAAGGGCCTGAGCACCTTAAGCAAGGATACCAGGCAGAGGAGCCCCGGTAGGGATTTGGGGGAAGATAAAGAGCATGATGGTGTAGGGTTTATGTTTGGCCAGGAGGTCTGAGTTTGAGTTGGGGCCGGACGGCCGATGGTTTTGTTTGTTGCGTAACACTGGAGGACTGGGTGAGGCTGTAGGGGTTGGAGGAGGCCTCATGGAAGCTCCCCAGTAGCGTGGGGGTTCCTGGCGCCAGAGAGGGTGCCGCGTTTTGGGGTTTGTATAGACCCCTGCCCCAGTGGGGCAGTGTCGTGCAGGGCGAGGAGCCCAGTGTGGGTGAGTGACCCGAGAAGGCGGGTTTGGGGGCCAGGCACGGCTACGGCCACCTGAGCCCCAATCGTGGGAGTCGCGAGCAAGGCTCCAGTGCAGGCGTGGGCACGAGTAGAGCCCCAGGGAGGGCGAAAGCATCGCGGCGAGCCCCAGGGAGGGCAGACAGGAATAAGGAGCCCCGGAGGGAGCGAGCGGCATTGTATCGGGAGAAGCCCCGGAGGGGGCCGCTAAGAGGAGACACTAGACTTAACAACGTCTGGGACATCCGAGAGTCTTGGGGCGTGGTATGAGGGGTGGTACGAGCCACGCTTAGCCCTGTGGTGGGGAGTGCACAGAATCATCAGTAGACAGGGTACCGGCGGGAGCATGCCAAGGGGTACCGTGTTCAAGCGGGTAAAAGGCAGCCTCCCTTACAATACTTTCACTATCAAAGACGTGGCGGGTGAGATAATGAGGGTGCATGAACACCCAGTTGGCACGGTAGGGAGTGCCAGGAGAGATCACGGCCACTCCTGTGTCCCCGCCCTGTGACACATGTATTTTTAAAAAAATACCTAAGTTCTATTAAAGTCAAATGATGCCTAATCTAACTAGATAAGTTGTTCCAATAATTTAATTACCTCCTCTGCTAAAAATGTGCAAGTTATTTCTATTCAGGATTTGTCTAGACTTCGTGTCTACCCACTGGATCATTTGCCCCTTACATTAATAAGCCCTCTTTTTTTTTTTTTTTTTTTTTTTTTTTTGAGAGAAATGTGTTCACAGCAGTCATAGTTCTCCATAAGTGTGCATTCACTAGTGGAGACCAAGCTGGGGATCTACTGAAAATCAGGCCTGATATAGAATCATAGAAAAGTGGGGCTGGAAGGGATGTCAGGACATCACATAGTCCAACCTCTGCTCAAGGCAGAACATCTCTGCCTAAACAAGTGTTTGTCTAACTTACTCTTCAGAACTCCAGGAATAACCCTCAAGCACAACTACCAGGAATAACATAATACCAAAAGCATTGAAAACACCCTTTAGCTTGCTATAAGTAAAAAAGGAAGATTAGGGCACTATTTACATCCTGCCACTGCAAGGAAAGCAAGCAGCTTGTTAAAATATGCTCAAGAGATCCAACGACACCATCCAACATTTTTCTTTCCTCTTTAACTCCTTGTTCCTTTTTGTTCATTCAGGTTGCTCATTGTGTGAATCAGAAGAACGATTATTCCATAAACTCTTTTTCCATTACAACCATTTCATCAGACCAGTGGAAAATGTGTCTGATCCTGTAACAGTGCATTTTGAAGTGGCAATTACACAGCTTGCAAATGTGGTAAGATTAATTACCCAACCCTGGTAATATGTGTAAATGCAGATTTTTAGGGAAAAACCACCAGCTCACTTGCATGCACATGATTTGCCCACACAGTTGCTACAGGTGCAAGTGTAATTATAGTGGTTATACATGAAAATACTAGGGCTGTTACTGTGAGATAGGTGAATGTGTTGAATTTGCACATATGAATCTAAAGTCAATTCTGTTGAATCTGCTAATGCAAATGTATAGTTTTACTTTATGTTTACAATATATTCTGTGCCTGACAGTCTGGCAGCACTCTTCCTCACATTTGTAGCTGGTGTTATTTATTTATGAATTCCTTGGACAAACATAAACCGTTACCACTATTCTCTCATGCATATGAGCGCCCTAACTATTGCACTCCAGTATCATGCTCCTTGAGCTCTCTTTCCCTGGCCCCACAAATTTTGCATTCTTTCTGTACAATGGAACAACTTCTTAGCTTAGCTGCCCTAGGAGAGGGTACTCACTCCCCAAGCCCAGGCTATCCTATTGCCTAATGGTGTACGTGCTCCTCTGGGAAGTGGAAGATATGAGTTTAAGTCCTCACAGACTGAGGAAGGAACTAAAAATCCTAGGGGTTTCTCTTTCTGGTATTGTATAGAAGGTAGCTGTTGTTACCACCACCCCCAGCTTTTTAAAAGGAAAGCAGTGAATCATAGAAAATTAGGGTTGGGAGGGATCTCAGGAAGTCTAGTCCAACCCCCTGCTCAAAGCAGGACCATCCCCAACTAGATCATCCCAGCCAGCACTTTGTTGAGCAAGACCTTAAAAACCTTCAAGGATGGACATTACATTACCAATCTGGGGATCTTGTTCCAATGCTTCACCACCTTCCTAGTGAGAAAATTATTCCTAATATGCAACCTAAACTTCCCTTGCTGCAACTCAAAACCATTGCTCCTTTTTCTGTCATCTGCCACCACTAAGAACAGCCTACCTCCATCCTCTTTGTAACCACCATTCAAGTAGATGATGGCTGTTATTAATTCCCTCCTCAGTCTTCTCTTGATAGGTAGGTTGAACATACACTCTTGTTGACATGCTGTTGATACTAACAGGGACACCACCTCTCCAACTAAGAAGCCAGAAGGCAATGCTTGGCCTTGCTCAGCATGCCCAACAAAACCAAGAACACCTGCTTCCTGAAGTCTTGGAATAACCAGTACATAAGCATCTAAGGTTAAGAAACTCATTTAGACAGGAGGAGCGGGTACTATTGCAGTGGTGTGGAGGTGGGAACAGTGCCCTATGGGCACTTGAACGACACCACAAAAAGTGGGATGAGACTGATTCTTGGCTCAAGTGCTTCATAAGCAACCAAATACCATATCTAACAGGTACAAACTTCCCTGTAATTTATGGATTAAACTAAACAGGATTTGCTCTGGCGCTTGACGTTTTAATGCTACACTTTATAAGATTGGCTTAAAGGCAACTCCAACTGGTGTTCAAGATTTTCAAACCACCCCTCTGAGGCACCTAACCCTCCCCATGCACTGCAAAGGGAGGTTTGGTGCTTAATTCTGGTTTTTGGATTCCCTAGGGTCAGAATCACCAATAATATTGGTATCATAGTGCTTTATTATAGGGGCCTGAGTCTTATATTTGGTCTGGTACCTTGTGGGATTTTCAAAAGCAGTTAAATGTCTAAATCCTAATAGCGTAGGCATTTCTAAAATACTTCTAGGCACCTATCTGCACCATTAGCCACGCAGATACTTGTAAATACATGGCCCAAAATGCTTACCTTTTACTAAACATCCAAGAAAGAGTCTCACTGGGACATTGATAGCAAACAACAGCCTGTGCTCCTCATGTTCTGCAATCTCTCTGTATACTTAGACTGTAAGGGTTTGGGGGCAGAGGCCACCTTTCTGTTCTGTGTTTTTGCAGGGCCTAGATGTGGTTCATCACTAGGCCCCCAGGTACTACCATAATGAAAATAATGCATAACAAATAAAATAATAATAAGACCCTAATCTGTCAGACACTGAATTCAGTGCCTCTGCAGTAGGGAGTCGCATTGGTTTGGACAGCATCAGTGTAAGTGGCCTTTCAGGAATTTTTCTTGCAAGTTTTTATACTGTGTAGGTACAGAGTTTCAAGCCTCCTAGCAATGCACATACTAAACACTGGCACAACTTTACATTCATGATCAGTTCCACTGGCTACAGTGGGACCACATTTGTGCTTAAAGATAGCCATAGCTATTCCTTGGATCAAGGCCCATATAGTAACAGGCCACCCTGGCTTCTGGCTGTATTGGAATAATATGTAGCTGTCTGAAGATGCTGAAGCTGATTTGTGGGAAGGTAAAGCATGCATCTGTTTATTTATTTTTAGGATGAAGTCAACCAGATTATGGAAACCAATCTGTGGCTGCGACATGTAAGTGACGGCCTTGTGCATCAGTATGTGTCCTGCTTTAGCACTGCGCTTTGCACATGTGTGTTAAAATACAGGAATTGAATGTGAAGAACAAACAATTGTTTGTAACGATCTCTTCAAGGGCACAGATAAAGAGAAGCAGTAATCTAACCAAGCATACAGTTGAAACCTCATCTAAATTATGTAGCATAATAGCTGAAATTACATAAAAAGTTCTTTCATATTTCCTTTGGGGATTTACTTCTCCAAGTGTATTACCATGCATTTCATCTGTTAAATCTCATTTCACTGGGCTTAATCCAAGCATATTGAGGGACAATTTAATATACAGCTCTGCACACATATTGAATAGTTTCATAAGAGCAATTTAAGTATCTGATTTATTCGGAAATTGATTATTTTGTGTGTCCAATTCTATGCTTGAGTGAGAAAAGACTATCAAGTTATCAGAATCTATAGGGAGATACGTGTTTGTGCTCCAGTTGCAAACACAGATTCGTATCTTTATATTGGTCATTAACATAGGCATTCCACTGCTATGTAAACCAACACCTGCAGTACATAAATAGTTTCATTTCCCCATCTTCACTTAGCCCTCTCTATATAGACAGCAAAGTCTTCAGGAAGGGGGCATCTCTTGCTATATAGCTATCTTGATACTCGTCTTTGGGCTTACAGGCACTATTGTGATAACAGTGACTGCAGTGCCACAGAAGAATCGCTACAGGAGACTCATGTAGGTCAGCATGGTTGTAGATTATGGAAGCAGCATCAAGCCAGAAGAGAGCCATTAGTTTAACTCCAGCAATCCTCATTTATTCTTTAGATTGGAGCAGGCAAAATATGGCCTGGGGGCCAGATCCAGCCTGCCAGGCCATTCTATCTGGCCCGCATGGCCCCTAAAAAATTTAGAAAATTAATATTTATTTGTTCCTGGCTGCCTGTCAAAGATGACAGGAGCTAAGGGCAGTAGGACCCAGGGGAAGCCAGCATCAGGACACAACAGCAAGGCCCACCCAGTCCTGCCCCCACAACCAGAAGCCCCTGCCTAGCAGAGGCTTCTAGCCTGGGACCATGTGGCTGTTCCTGCTTCCCTGCACCAGAGAGGGATACATGGCTCTTGACAGCTTGCCAAAACTCGGTAAGTGGCCCTCCACACAAAATAATTGCCTGCCCCTGCTTTAGATCCATTTGCATGGAGCTCTAGGATCACTAGAATTAATGGCTCTTTTCTGGCTTGATGCTTTCATCCCAAAGGCCTGTAAGTGCTGAGCCTTCATTTTCTGGACGCACAGCACATTTTTCCTTTCCAATCTCTGAGAGCAAAATAAAAGACTAGGCTGAAAGAACTGAAAACTCCAGCGATCATTCTTTCTTCCTCTAGATTTGGAATGACTACAAATTGCGATGGGATCCAATGGAATTTGATGGAATTGAATTTGTTCGAGTACCAGCAGATAAAATCTGGAAACCTGACATTGTCTTGTATAATAAGTAAGATTCTTTTTGCCTTTCCCAACTTTGGAAAGTTACCTGGTTTCCATCATCCTTGGAAACTGCTCTTTCGCTTTCATGTTTGTATTGTTCACAATTTCTTCTCTGTATTACTAGTGCTGTTGGGGATTTTCAAGTGGAAGGAAAAACCAAAGCGCTCCTTCGATATGATGGCATGATCACCTGGACTCCACCAGCTATTTTTAAGAGTTCTTGTCCTATGGATATCACCTTTTTCCCTTTTGATCACCAGAACTGTTCACTGAAATTCGGCTCCTGGACATATGACAAAGCCAAAATTGATCTTGTGATCATTGGCTCCAAAGTAGATATGAATGATTTTTGGGAAAACAGTGAATGGGAAATAGTTGATGCTTCTGGCTATAAACATGATATAAAATATAACTGTTGTGAAGAGATCTATACAGATATAACATACTCCTTCTATATCCGTAGATTACCAATGTTTTACACCATTAATTTGATTATTCCCTGTCTCTTCATTTCATTCCTAACTGTGTTAGTATTTTACCTTCCATCTGACTGTGGCGAAAAGGTGACCCTCTGCATCTCGGTGCTGCTTTCATTGACTGTGTTTTTATTGGTGATCACAGAAACAATTCCATCCACCTCTCTGGTCATTCCTCTGGTTGGAGAATACCTGCTTTTCACCATGATTTTTGTGACCCTATCAATTGTTGTCACAGTGTTTGTTTTGAACATCCACTACAGGACTCCTACCACACACACTATGCCCAAATGGGTGAAAACTGTCTTCCTTAACCTGCTGCCCAAACTCCTGATGATGAGGAGACCTTTGGAAGAGCAGACCAAGGTTGGTTCAAAACAAAATAAGAAGGAACCACCCAGTAAATGTGGAAAAATGAAGCACAGCAAATCCAGTGATGCTAAATTATACAAGGAGCAGAGATGCTGCCATTGTGACAAAGTGAACGACCTGGCTATCAGTAAAAAGAGACAAACAAGCCATCATTCAATGAAGTGGGTAACAGAACATGTGGAGTACTCCCCTGAGATCAAGGATGTCATATGCAATGTTCAATTCATTGCAGAGAACATGAAGAATCAAAATGAAACAAAAGAGGTAAGGGAGGTAGTCACCCTCTCACCAGCACAGGGTCATGCTTTAAACCTGTTCTTCCCTCTGAGCGTGTCTACACGTGCATTTATGCTGGCTTAAATTTACTGTGCTGTTCGTGGGAATAGGCTGGTGTGAGGGAGCGGGCGCTAAGGGCGGCCGTGAAACTCCCTAGCGCCACTCACCGTCACGTTAGGGTGAACGTAGCACCCTCAGAATCTCGCCCG
The DNA here is from genome assembly GCF_052110815.1 of Crocodylus siamensis. Classification (NCBI taxonomy): domain Eukaryota; kingdom Metazoa; phylum Chordata; order Crocodylia; family Crocodylidae; genus Crocodylus; species Crocodylus siamensis. The sequence goes on along the minus strand of NC_143397.1, from coordinate 108,884,086 downwards.
CCACGACTTTGATGTCTAATATATATAGTATGGAGGCTGCCTGGTTTCCCTGGTGGACGGTATCGTTGTTCCTATCTCTACTCCCCAATGGGGTGTCTATCCGTGCCCTGCCTTAAGGGCTACGCGTGCCTCCAACCTCCCCTTTAGCACGCCCCAAGCCTCGCAGCTGTTCCGGGGGACGTTTGTCTTGTCCCTTGCCCGTCGGGTGCCTCTCGGCCACCTGGCGCCCCACAGGGTCTATAGCGCCCCCACCGCCCCACTCTCGGCGCCATCGGGCCGGCATTACCGCCGCCCTTGTCTCGGCGCCATTGGGCCGGCGCTATCACTGCGGGTGCCTCTCGGCCACCTGGCGCCCCACGGGGCCTATAGCGCCCCCGCCACCCAACTCTCGGCACCCTTGGGCCGGCCTTACCACCGCCCTAATCTCGGCGCCATTGGGCCGGCGCTATTGCCTCTGTACCTCACCCCCTCTGGGGCCTCGCCCCCTCTGGGGCCCAATACCGCGCACCTTGCGCCTCGCCCCTCTGGGGCTCACCCCCTCTGGGGCCTGTGCCTCCCTGGCACGATCTTCCGGAACCCCCCAAGCTGTTGTGGGGGGCCCTGCCGAGGCCTCCTCGCTCCCCAATAGCCTCACCCGGTCCTCCGAATCTACTTGCCGTTGAAGGTGATCTTGTTCCCTGCCTCATTGCAGCCGGTAAGTTTGGTAAGGCTGCCCCACTTGCCTCGGGCTGCTCAGCTCAGCCGCAGAGCTCCTGCGGCAGCCAGAAGGGAACTGTGAGGCAGGCTTCGGCCTAAGCTGTTTATAAAGGCCGGGCCCTGCCCCCTTCTGGCCACGTGACCCAGCTGGTCACCCTGGCAACCGGCACCTGAGCTGCCTGGGTGATTGGCAGCTCTGCCAATCACCCTCACAGTCACGGGGCACCTGCGTGACTCCGTGACAGCTGGCATCTACATGTGCAACCGTTAAAGCACATTAATGCTGTTTGTGGACTAACTTGGGACTAAAGTCAGTCCACAAACACAGTGTGCCTGTGCAGTAAGGCATTTACATGTGCATTACTGTGCAGTAACTAATTGGGCATAAATCACCATGTTTTGCTGTGCAATACAGGTGTGCACATGTAGATGCACACCCATACTGCACAGTAATTTCAGTTACTACACAGTAAATGTGCAGCTGTAGACCTGTCCAATGGTAAGCAGTTATGTGCACTATTAGTAACTGTTAAACTAGATGGTGCTCTTTGTGGAGGTAGATGCTGCTTAAGATTGATCTAAGCCCCCTGGTAGACATTATACCTAAGACACGATTAACCTGTTAATCGCATCATAAAGAGTAACCCAGCCATGTTCAAGAAATTGATGGCCCAACAAAACAAGAAACCAACCACAAATTATTCCACAAAATGTATGTAATATTTTTGTGGCTGGTTTCCATTGCACTTTAAATTGAACATGCAGCAACAATAAACCAGAGCTGGTGCAAGACCTCAGTGTGGTGCCGGGACTGGGACCAACAATCAGTTGATTGTCAGTCCTGGCCCCAGGACTTCTCTGGTTTATTCCAGGTTGTGAGCACTTCACTTGCCACTTAGCAGTGCAGGGGAAGCCTAGGACCATGATCCCAGGCTCCCCCTGCGTAGGCAAGTAGCAATGACATCATTGGGATCTGATCCCTAATCCCAAAATCATGATTCCTGGCATTAAATTAACGGGTGCCAGGGGCCCAAGTACTGGGAGCTGGTTTGTAGCCCTCTAGTGGGCCTCACCATGTTTGTCACAGGAACCACCAGAAACCAGTCTGAGCAGCCAGATGTCTCTAAGCAGGCCTGACTTGTTTATGTATGGTTAGCAGATACTCGGCACATCTACACGTACGCCCAACTGTGCAGTTGTTATTGTGCAGTCATTTAGTATTTACTTTAGCTAGTTGTTCATGTATATACGAAACAAGGGGAATGTGTGCATGACACTTTAAAGTGTGTCAGATGCTTCTGCACCGCTTTAATGGCATTGGTGTAAATTTGGTGGCGTATTGCACCTTAGATGACTTGGGAAGCAGCAAACTAAAAGGGGTTTTATTTGCTGCCCTACAGCCGCAAAGCAAAATACCGGGTTCTGTGCAGCTCAGGGGCTCTGCAGGAAGCCCTGCAGGCAGCCTGGCAGCAGCCCGGGAAAGCAGGCTCCACCCAAGATCTTTTTTTTTTCCCCCTGGAGTCTGCCTGCCTGAGCTGTACGAGGGCCCAGTGCTTGCCTCTGTGGCTGCACTGCTCCCTGGGACTGTGCAAGCCAGCTGCCTGCAGGTGGGTGCCGCCTGGGGGGGTGGCACTGCCACAGAGGGAAGCACCAGCTCCCCCCCACCCCTTGCAGCCCAGGGACCACTGCACCGGCCAGCAGCTTGCCCTCCCTTCCCACCGCCACAGAGGCAGCTGTGTGTGTGCAACACGGGCGTTTAAAGGGCCCTAAATTGAAGCAGTGTTATTAAAAATGCACCACTTCAATTTAGGGCCCCCATTTTGTCTACACAGGGCCAAAGGCACTGAGCTGTGGCTATGGGCATGTACTTTCCTTTATTCAGTTCTGCCATAGATTTTCCATGTGACCTTAGGCAAGTCACTTAGTCTGAGCTCCAGTTCCTCATGGGGACAGTGTCTGTCGTATTTTCTTAGACTGCTGACTCTTCAGTGCAGAGATTTTCTCTCATTAGGTATTAGTGTTGTGTTCAGCACAGTCTGATTCTTGCTGAGCCACTACAGGGGATCATGAGAGTCTCTCAGCCTGATACATTGTAGAAGACATAGCAGTACCCATGGGGAACCTGAGCAATCTACCCACACAAGAGAAGGGGAGCTTGAGTTCCCATTTCAGAACAGTATTTCAGAATTTTTTTTAGATGATTTGTTTTGATCTTCAGCCAGAAACTGAAAACTTTCTCATTTTGGGGTGTTCTGATTTTCAACAAAAAGTCTAGGATTTCCATGAAAAGCAGGTCCCTTTTGCAACAAAAATAATTTTATTGGAAAACAATTTTTGTTGAAAAACCAGTCTGACAGAATAGTTTCAAACAGTCCTAGTAACCCTAGTAATGAATTTTTGTTTCCTACTGGTACCTGACCTGAGTGAAAGGTTTATGAGCCTGGTATGGTTTCTAACAAAAGTATCTAGCTGTTTGTCTCACACAGGACTAAATCTGACTATTACTACTGCAGGACAGAGATTCAAATCCCACTGACTACCCTGAGAGCAGTGCTAATTTCATTAGTATCTATAATATGCAGTGGGATCCATAGATGGATTGTATATGGGATGTAATTATTATTAAGAAATAATAAATATAGATAACTCAGTATAAGTTTCCTTTTTGCTCCTTCTGCTCAAGGTCACATGCCCCCTACAGTGGCATAGCCCAGAAACATTGTACTGCAGAATCAGTAAACAATAATAAAATATTAATACTTAGCCTAAGAAAGGATATGCATTATCCAGCACTCAGCTCTGACTGCCTGGGCTAGAATATGAAATTCACTCTGGGATTAATCATAAAGTATTCTACTTGAGTTGACAAGCCGAAGGACCTATTTAATGCTCGGGCATTTTGCTGGACGTCCACACCCTGCTGAGTTTTGCCTACGTAGATAGAGCCAGTGGAGACGGACGTTGAGTGGAAAGGAGAAAGAGAACTGAGGAAGTTCTTTTCTTTGTAGATTGAAATGAATTAAGCAGCACTATGGTTAACCTTGAGAAGAATATTTTCAGTCACTGACAAAATGAATACGAATATTCCCTTCAAAACAAAAAGGTCTATACAAAGGTTTAGTCTTTTTTTTCTTCCTATGACTTGTCAAATTGGAGAGGCTGGCAACATATTTACATAAACATTTACAAAATAGATCATTAAATTTTGGGGGTGGAGGTAACTAAAAAAAGCAAAGTTTTTTAAACTGAGACTCAGCATTTGAACGAATAGGTTTCTGTGTCCAAAGTAATACATATTCCAGATGACCAAAGAGAGCTGTCACCCAAAATGATGCTCTGAACATGCACTTTGGACTTCTCAGAAATCAAGGGCTAGATACTTACCTGGTGTAAGTCTGTGCATCTCCTTGGAATTCAGTGCAGCCTCATTGCTTTACACCAGCTGAACAGCTGGCCCCTCATGTTTGCAAAGAAAATACACGTGAGGCCAAAATGTGGCTTTAAAAGAACTGGGTCTAAGATGCACGGGGCTTCTGAACAAGCCTGAATTCAGGAATAGGCCCTATAGGCAGAGCTGTGTAAACCACTGACGTTTGCAGTTCACCAGCTGAACAGATAGACAGACAGATGGACGGAGAAGCCAGTTATGGATTTTTAAAAGGGGTGTGTGGAAGCAGTGACCAGAGGTGCAGGGGTGGCTACACCCTCCCGCTCCCAGCCTCCTCCCCACTCCTCATCAGGGTGGTCAGACCACATCACAGCAAGAGCAGCCAGGGACTTTCTAAATTCTGAAACTGGTGAGATTTCCCCACCCTTCCCCACCCTGCTCAGAGACGCATCTCCTCCCCTCCCATCCCCCGCACCCCCTTCCTGACTGCTTCTGCCCCTGCCCACACTGTGCAAGGGATGAGAGGAGCTCAAGAGCAGCTCCAGCCAAGCTACACAGGAATTAGGCTCAGCCCAAAGCAACAGCAGTGGCAGTGGCAGCAGACAGGCAGGTTCCCCCTCCCTGTGCCTGCTACCAAGCTGGCTGAGAACACCTGGGGGGACCAGGCAGGGAGGGGCAACCCTCCTGCCTGCCACCACCACTGTCACTATCCCAGGCTAAGCCCGGCACCTGGGGCTGCCCGGCTGGAGTAGCTCTGGAGCTCCCTTCACCCCTGGTACAGGGGGGACAGCAGCAGCCACAGACAGGGGAGAGAAGGGGAGGCAAGGAGCTGAGTGGAGTGAGGATGTGCCTTTGAGCATGGAGTGGAAAGGAGGGGAGGGATTCTTATCTTCTTCAGGACTTAAAGAAGTCCCTGGCTGCTGCTACCTTCTGCATGGTCAATAAGTGGGGTGCACTGCACTCCTCTGGGTCCACCGCACTCCTCTAGGTCCACCCCTGGAGAAACAGATATATGAAAATTCGTGGGGAAAAGTGGAAAAAAAATGTTTGGAGTTGTTTGAAGTATTTCTTTCAGCCTGAAATGAAATGCTTCCTTTTGTTTTCAATTTAAAAAAAATATTTTAATAGCATTGAAGTAACTTCAGTGGAAAGTGCCATTTCAGATTGAAGAAGCAAAGCCTTCCATTTATAAATTAAAGCTACAGCATTTGGGAATTTTTATCCCCAGGGTTTGGTATTTGGTTTTGACTTGACTAAAGCTATTTGCTATTAGTGACACTAATTCATGACAAGTTTTTATCAAACCAAAACTGAATTTTTCAGTAAAAATAGGTTTTATCTGAAAATTTCCCCCAGCTCTAACTGCAGGGTCATGCCTACTGGCCTAGCTAGTAGAGCCACATGAGGACACCAGAATCTGTGCTGCCATGTTATATAATGTGCCTTTTAAACCCTATTAAAGCAAAAGAAAATGACTGAAATATGGCCAAGCTCTTCTGATGCCAGCCTGAGGCTCCAGACAGCTTGAAATGCCAGTTCCAAGGAGTGTGAACTGCTCTGAGAAGTGTGAACTACCCTATTCATTCACCTTAATTCTGAAAGTTACTGCCCTCCAAAGAAGAAACAGGACACTGATATGAGGATAGGGCCATAGGGCATATATAGATAGAATGGGGGCCCTAAATTGAAGTGGTGGGTTTTTAAAAACATCACTTCAATTTAGGGCCCTTTTAACCCCCGTGTTGTACACACGAACACACATTTACCTGCCTCTCAGGTGGCGGGGCAGGCAGGGCAAGCTGCCAGCAGGTTGAGCAGTCCCTGGGCTGCGGGGGGAGAGGGACACTGGTGCTTCCTTCTGCGGCAGCAGTGGGGCCCCCCACAGGCACCAGCTCGGGCAGTCCTGAGGGGTACCGCAGCCACGGAGGGAAGCACCAGGCCCCCACGCAGCTCAGGCAGGCTCTAAGAAGGGAAAAAAAATAAAGATCCGGCTCACCACTTTTTTTTTTTTCTTGGGTGGAGGCTACTACCAAGCTGCCTGCACAGGCTTTCTGTAGAGCCCCTGAGCTGCATAGAGCCTGGTGCTTCGCTCCGCAGCGGTAGGGCAGCAGTCTGCACCCCAGGTCATTTAAGGTGCATTACGCCACCAAATTTGCTACAACAGCTGAAATTACTGGACTATACGCCACTGCATGCAAACACCAACACCATTAAAGCAGTGCAAAAGCATTTAACATGCTTTAAAGTGTCATGCACACATGCCTCTCATTTACATACTGCATAAACACCAAGTCTGCCTATAAGCCTGCCTTGTCAGGGTGCAGCAAGATCTCCACCAGAGCATCTTTAAGCCACACTAATACACTGAATCACACAGCTCTGTGAAACAGAGCTGGTGTTCTGTGTGAGAGCCAGTTCATTGGTTCACCCAGCTAAGATGGGTTTGCAGCCACTTGGCATCCTGGGAGCAGCATGAATCCACCCCTGAAAAGGTACAGACATAACCTAGTAGCGCTTCATAAGTCCCTACCAGTGGCTGTTGTTTTGGTTCCCTTTACAGGGCTTCTAAAACTAGTTTATGTAACACTCTTTGTCCAGCGTTATTAGCAGCACTTTGTTAACCAGGCCTTTGTCAATCATAGGAAGGAAGGGCTAAAAGTAACTTCAAAAGGTCATCTAGTCCAGCCTACTGCTCAAGGTAGGATCATCTCTATCCCAGACAAGTGCCTGTTGAACCCGCTTTTGAATATTTCCAGGGATGGGGATTCTACAACCTCTCTGGGTAGTCTGTTCCACTGCTTGACCATCCTCGTAGTTAAACCATTCCTGCTAATCGCCAGCATACATTTCCTTTCCTGCAGCTTGAGGCCATTGCCCCTAGTCCTGTCCCCTCTTACCACAAAGAAAAGCCCATCTTCATCCTCACTATAATCACCCTTCAAGTGTTTTCTATGATTCTATTTGAAGACTGCTATCAGATTCATAGATTCACAGAAGTAGGGTCAGAGGGGACCTGAGCAGATCATCTAGTCTGACCCCCTGCCCTGGGCAGGAATGAATACAGGGCTCATATGACCCCTACTAAGTTTAAGCTCAAATGACCCCAGCTAGGTAGTTATCAAGCCTCCTTTTAAAGACCCCTAAGGTAGATCCCTGCTTAGTCTTCTCTTCTCCAGACTAGTGATCCTAGTTCATTCAGTCTGTTCTCGTAAGTCTTGCCTCCCAAGCCTTTAATCATTTTTGTTGCTCTCTGCTGGACTCTTTCCAATCTGTCCACAACTTTCTTGAAATCTGGGGTCCAAAACTGGACACAATACTCCAGATGAGGCATCACTTATGCTGTATAGAGTGGAAAAAACAACTTCCCGTGATTTGCAAGTGACAGCCCAGTATGCTGTTGGCTTTGTTTGCAAAACAGCACACCGTAGGCTTATTTCACTTTATGGTCTATTGTAACCCCCAGGTCCTATGCTGCAGTACTGCAGCCTAGCCAATCATTCCCTAGGCTCTATTTGTGTATGCACCTACTTTGTCCCACATGCAGGACTTTGCCCTTCTTCTTAGTTAATTTCATCTGATTGATTGTGGACCATTTCTCCGCTCTGTCCAGATCACTCTGGTTCCTAGTCCTACTCTCCCGTGTTTGGAACTCCACACAATTTGGTGTCTTCTGAAAATTTGCTAAGTATGCAGTCAATCCTATCATCCAAATCTTTAATGAACATATTAAACAATACTGGACTTAGGACAGAGGTATCCAGGGGAATTCCACTGGATACCTCTTCCCAGTTGCACAGAGTCATTGATGACAAGTTATTGAACATGATGATCCTTCCAGTGATCTTACAAACCTTTGGAAATACAGTGCCAATGGAAACCAGAATTTTTCACCTGTGGATTTTGCTTCTATTCAAACTGGGGGTGGTCATTTTTATCCCAGAAAAAACATTGAACCCACCCTTGCAGATATCAGAATGCTACTTCCTGCTCAGTTTCAGCCTGCAGAAGAGTCCACTAGACTGCAAAAACCAGAGCCAAAAAAACAGCAGTGTGTGTTGAAATTGGGACAAAAGTTTAAAATATTTAGGCATCCTGGCCACTGCCAGTAAAGGGAAGGAGAGCTGAAAGGGTAAATCCTGTTAGAGGGACATGATCAACTTATTTGTGCCTAAATCTAAGTGTACATTACAGTACTAGAAGCTATTGATAATTGATTCTCAGATGATCTGGAGGTTAGTTTGATTCACCTAAAAGCTTACCTGTAGTTTATATTTACTTCCTGGCCTAGGAAAGTTGGCTGGAACTCTTGCAGAAACAGCTTCTTTCACGGGGCTTCCAGTATACAACAAATTACTTCCTGTCCTTAAAGGGAGTGCTCTTGTCCACCTGCCTTTCTTGTGGCAAGTTAAAGGGTGTTTTTGATGCTTCAGGCCTTGTGCTAGTAGTTGTGTATGTGAAGAGTTCTTGAAGTTTTTAAGTAGATTAGATAAATACTTGTCTAGAATGGTTTAAATGGGGATGATCCTGCCTCAAGCAGGAAATTGGACAAATGATTGATGTCCCTTCCATCCTACTTTTCTATAATTCTGTGTTCAGCTGATAAGCTGCCCTAAAAAGCCATGAAGTCAAAACAGGCTGGGATGGCAATATAATATAATGTACTATGCTTGGATTAGGTCTGGAAGAAATGTTTGTAAGTATTACTAATTCTGAAGTTTTCTTTTTCTGGAAGTGTTTCAGTGCAGTATTTCAAAGGGCAGGAACTCCCTGGAAAACAAGTGCTTTTCTCTGGGTTGTGTTGAGAGCACTCAGATCAGGATTCAGGAGAGTGCATAAACGAGCATGTAGTTGCTAGTCTCAGTCAGTGCCCTTCTACACCACATAGATTAGGTCCTTCACTAGAGAAATCAATGGAGTAAATCTCGAATTATACAGTGGCATGTGCACTGTCTCTTGTGTCACCTTTTGAGCTAAATTCAGCATTCATGCTCATATGCATGAATCTAAAATAACTAACCCTGGTGAACTTCCAGATAGAATTTCTCTTTGCTCAAGTCTGGCACATTTCTGTTAGTGGAAGTGGGTATATGTGTTCCCAGGAGAAGCCTCATGCTTGGACTGAATTGGAAACTCTTAGCAGGGTTTTTCAGAAGTGATAAGTGATTTGGGGGGTTTGGTGTGAGATACTTCAGCAGAGCCTGATTTTTCACAAAGCATCATATTCAGACCCCGGAAGAAGTCTCAAACTGGACATCCAAAATCACTTGCCACTTTTGAAAAAAAAAATCTGAGTGTAATCCGGTTTGCTGAGTGCACCCTGTTCATAGGATTTCTTGCTATCATGAGATAATATTAATCCAGCATTTATTAAATGTGGTTTATCCTTTCTTTTTTATTGCAGGTGGAAGATGACTGGAAGTATGTGGCTATGGTGATAGACAGGGTCTTCCTTTGGGTATTTATCATTCTCTGCATGTCTGGGACAGCAGGATTATTTCTACAGCCAATAATAGGAGACACGTAACTTCTACAGTGCTGCTTTGCTTTCCTTTTGTCTTATTGCAGTTTCTCCTTATGGAATTCCCCATTTGTCCTGTTTTCTTCTTCCCTTACATTCACCCTGTTCTGCAGAGCTGAGGTTACTGTGATGTCCTCTCTGGAAAAGAAAACAGGATAAAGCTGCCTTTGCCATCCAACAAGGTTTGTTTTTCAAGGGATGGTGGCTAGTAGAGGGGCAGAGGAAGCATTTCACCCCTTTGGGGACCGCAGTGGCATTTCCAGCAATGCCTACTGCTTCTTTAGGGGGAGGGTTTTCAAGAGTCATTGAAGTCAGTAGTAAATGACTGCAGACTTCATCAGCAGAGCTAAGTCAGAGTGAGTTTTCTCATTGCCTTCAGTGGGGACAGAGTCAGGCCAATACTAACTACTTTTGAACACCCCCTTCCCTACCACCCTTGGAGTATCTTAGGAAGTTTTTTTTCTAGGGATAGCTCACCCTGAACTGCTGGTGTGTTTATTTTCCTGTACCTTTTGCTGTGTAATATTCTTCAGTGTAGAGCTTAGATCGTGTACTCAGTCATGCAGAACGCTTGGATATTAGTTTTTGCTGTGTTGTTATAGCAAGTCCATCAACGTAATTGAAACCTCCAGAAAAATGAAAACCGGTAACATTTTGGAAGAGGTTAGAAAAAGCAAAACTCCCCACCCCCTGCAAAGTGCATACTCCAATGAAAACTCTAGTTCAGCCCCAAAAAAGCCCTTGAACATGTGCTTTGCTTTAGTTCTATGCTTATGTCTCATTGCAGATAATGGGCCTAAGCACCTGCTTAAAGCA